>NC_081556.1:96088937-96688937 GCF_963082655.1 Stomoxys calcitrans | reverse complement strand
CCGGGTTCTGAAAACTTAGCTTACAAGTCGCTGAAAACTTAGCTTACAAGTCGTTAGAGGCATACCACAGATTCCAGTTTTCCTGGTATGTGTAAGGTAGTTCCTAGTCTCGCAAACTCGTCCGCTTTGCAACCACCTGGGATATCTGTGTGGCCCAGCACCCAGAACAGTTCAGTCATCTCTTTGAGAGATCTGCGACAGTCGAGGGGGGTTTCTGCGTTCTGAAATACGTTCTCCAGGAATTTAATAGCTGCCTGTCTGAAAAGATATTTATGTCAATTGCCGTTATGACATTATATCTTAGCTATTCCACCGCTTCCTTAATTGCGAGGATCTCCGCTTGATGCACACTGCAGTGGTCAGGTAACCTTTTAGATATGACCAATTCTAGATCTTTAGAGTACACCTCAAAGCCCAAATGGTCGTCTAGTTTGGAACCATCCGTATAGAAGTCTATATAACATCTATTATCAGGGATATCGTAGTTGCAAATGGTTCTATTAGGAATAGTGGTACAGTACAGGTAGGCAGGTATCAATGATAACACAGTGTCCGCAGCCACTACATCATCAAAGATAAAGCTCCCTTACACTCACGGCTGTTGTCGTTGCAATTTGTCTAGCCACAATGTCCAGAGGCATAAGATGTAGCATTAAATTCAGTGCATCCGACGGTGTCGTCCTCAGTTCCCATTTATATCTTTTATCTGGTATGAACTTTTAAGACAGTATAAACTTAAATTTTGGTCATATCTCTACAATATTGGGAGTGAGAAGTTCTATTTTTCGTCCCAGTATGTAATGTATAGAAAATTTCACCAAAATCGGCACAGATTTACATATAGGTCCCATATATATCTTTTATCCCACATGACCATTTAAGGCCGTAGAAATCCACAATTTTTGTCCTATCGTAAGAAAGTCTTACAAGGTTTTCTATTCGATGTTTCAATAGGCATGCAAAAATCTAAATCTGACTAGATTTGGATATAAGTCCAATATAGACTAGTTTACATTTAAATTTGGTATTTTATTTTGTGTAAAAAATGGCGGTCCTTGACTTTGACATTCCTTTGGTGGCGAACACATGCGCTAATGAAATATGCAATACCCATCTCATTATTGTCAGTGCACTTCTCTCTGAACTATGCTTCAGTAGCAACAAACAGATAATTAAGATAATTGTTCTTACTCTGTTGCCAGACTGATTAAAATTGTTAATAAGATGACAATCGTACAGGATATTTCGAAGCAAACATATAAACAAACACACACACACACATATAGTGTGTACATAAGCAATCAACACAAATGATATGATCGAATTAACATGTGAATGTATTTATTGTTACACACACGTTTATATCCCTACATGCATATGCATATTGAACACAAACACATATGTACACCCTAGACCATGAAAATTAAGTCATACAATTGTACACATATCGATTTCCTTTATAATTCGTGGTAGAGCAGCAGCAGGAGGAGTAGAAATAAAACACAGTGTCATTATGGCATAACCACCATATAACAGTCTGCAGTCGTCTGAGGCAAGGACATGAGCATGGGCGTTGGGGAGTTTTTCGCGTTGCGTTACGTTGCGTTTGGTTGCCTGGATATTTGTGCGTATAATTTGCTTATGGTAATGAGTTTTTATTACCATAAATATATGCATGGAATGTTGTTTCAGTTGTCGTTGTTGCCTTCATTATTGACATTCACGAGAATGTTTCTTCTGTATGGTATGGTATGGCGGCTCAGTTGGCCCAGCATTATGGTATTTGTATAGCAATGCCGCCACTACAGACTCCTACATATTGTTGTTTGTTGTTTGTTGTTTTTGTTGTTGGTGTTGGCTTTATGAAAAGCGGTAGAAGCATAACAACAGAATAGCAATAGAAAAATTATTTTTGCTTAATTTGCTTGGATTGAAATAAAGAAATGCAAGGATCTCCCATGGCAACAGAAAACAGAGAATTTTTATTGTTACTTCCACCCAAGGTTTCCAACGTTTTTATTGTGTTTTCATACAATTTCACCTTTACAAAGAAAGTGGCTTCCAACTAATCGGCACATCACAACATGATGAGACAACATTCACAGAAATGTTCGCTTAATTTACATCAATGTGGGCGATGAGCAAGTTTCTATGTAAACTTAAGAAGAAGATGACAATGACAAGGACACCTTCGCCTGGATATGTTACTGTGATAACCAAATTCGTGCGGGTTGAATACAAAAATCTATCTGTCTGGATTTGGGTGAAAATGTGTGAGGTTTTACACACTCCTCTGTTGCACAAAAATTTAAGAATATGTCTCGAAAAATAAATTTGACAAACTAAAGTCTTGTCTGATTTTCTAGAATGCCAAAAAATTAAAAAAGTCTTTAAGAAGTTGCATTACCTTGACCTTTGCCTATTTGGATGATCAGAAGTTTGAACTCCCATTAATGGATTGAAAAACACCCCCAACTGTCGCACTTCCTTTAAGGCGAAGACTTAACAGTTGAAAATTCACCTTTCCAGAATGTCGGGATTCAAATAGTTTCATTGTTATTTGTGGGTATGCTGAGCAAGAGGCGATTTTTCGAGTGAGATTATGAAGTGTAGATGAAACGAAAAAATTAATGTGCAGAGAGAAGAATGAGTGCCAATAGTGGTCCGTCGAGTCTATGCATACATGACCGCGTATGTAGGATTTCATTGCGTCCTCCCTCCGTCGAAAACCAATCACATTTCTGGGGAGATTTCCCAGAGACACATTAGCTAGTTTACCGAGGTCGAAGGAAAACCGCCTAAACTTGTGTCCCTGTAGGCCCGAATTTATCTAGCCACAATGTCGAAAGGGCCTTCGTAGCGCAGATATTAGAATGTCTGCCTACGACGCTGAACGCCTGGGTTCAAATCCTGGCCCATTAGGAGGAAATTTTAAGGCGGTGGTCGCACTCCGTTGCGACTTGGCTATAAAAAGGAGGCCCCCTTATCATTG
The DNA here is from genome assembly GCF_963082655.1 of Stomoxys calcitrans. NCBI lineage: Eukaryota > Metazoa > Arthropoda > Insecta > Diptera > Muscidae > Stomoxys > Stomoxys calcitrans. The sequence goes on along the minus strand of NC_081556.1, from coordinate 96,685,945 downwards.
AGATTAAACTTGAATCTGGCTGCACTCATTGATATGTTGGAAGTTTGCCCCTATTCTTTAGTATAACGTTCCTGGGCAAAATTTTACTATGTCCAGAGTCATTAAGTGTAGCATTAAATTCAGCGCAAGAAATAGAGTCGTTCTCAATGCGGCTGTGAAACGCAAACAATCCATCTTTAAGATCCGGCTGAGAATTGAAAAAGTAGGTGGACTTTTGAATCGTCGTCCACCAGACTACAACACCATATAGAGTTTTAGGTCTGACAACTGCAGTATACACCCAGTGCATGACATGCGGTTTAAACCCCCAACTTTAACCAATGGCTATCTTGCGGGTGAATAGGACAAGAGTTGTGTTTTTTTCCATTTCCAAAATGTTTGATTTGAAGTTTAATTTCTTGTCCAACATAACACCCAAGTATTTCTGTTCTACTGTCGGATTTACGCCTTGCCCACTTCGCTGTCGCACGTAGAGCTCTCTCTACCTAAGAGTGCCGGGATACATTCGCTTTAACGCAAAAGCCACGTTATCAGCTTAGGGGGTAAACCTTCTTGAGGTATCTCTGTACTAACCCAAGCCTGCTCTAATGCACCTTTTAGTAAAAAGGTTAGGTTAGCTTGAAAGGAGGGTGTGGATATTAATCAGCCCCTTGCCACTAAGGACATACACTTGAGCCAGTAAGCCGGCTAATTGTGTGCTCTAAATACTAAAAAGAAGCCTCGAAAATGAAAATTTAACAAAACCCCTATTTGTTCTCCTTACCAGGCACAGTGTTGCCCCGGCCTTTTGTGGCGCCAAAAACTTAAATCGAGGAATCTTGACTCTGATACAATTTTTCCAACGAATCCATATCTGTGACATCTTATTTTGTCACAAATTTTACGTTGAAGAGTTTCTCGGAAAAAGGTGTAGGCAGCAGTAGTTATGTTGCTTCTTCAACAAGCCGATTACTAGCTAAGGTGTAAGTTAACCACCACCGCTATATCATTTCTCCCACTCTGTACTTGGACCGCCCATGCTCTGTGTTTCAAAGTATGAGAGCAGTGCTTAGTAGCATTGCAGAGCGATTGCTGGCCGATGGTTGAAATGAGCATCCAAGTATTTTGCTCAAGGCTGAAGCTAATGTGATGATGGTCAGAGAAGCCGTAATCATTCTAATTTTCCACACATATGCTTCCACTGTTATTCTACTTCTTTTCCTAGTTCCTACTGTTGTTGCTATTGTTTTGTTATAATACCCTCTACCATCGGATGGGGGTATGCTCCCAAGACCCCATAAAGTATATATATTCTTGATCCTCATGACATTTTAAGTGTATCTAGCCATGTCCGTCCGCCCGTCTGTCTATCTGTCCGTCCGTTCGTCCGTCCGTCTATCCGTCCGTCTGTCCGTCGAAGGAAAAACGGAGTAAAGCTAGCCGCCTGAAATTTTGCACATTAGTCTTATTAGTCTAGGTCGGTTGGGATTATAAATGGGCCATATCGGTCCAGGCTTTTATATAGGTGCCATATAAACCGATCTTCGGTCTTGACTTCTTGAGCCTCTAGAGTGCGCAATTCTTATTCGATTTGGTTAAAATTTTGCATGACGTGATTTGTTATGATATCTAACTAACTGTGCCAACTATGGATCAAATCGGTCCATAACCTGATATAGCTGCCATATAAACCGACCTTGACTTCTTGAGCCGCTAGAGGGTGCAATTTTCATCCGATTTGGCTGAAAATTTTCACAAAGTATTTTATTAGGATATCAAACAACTGTGCCTAGTATGGCGCAAATCACTACATAACTAGGTATAACTGTCATATAACCCGATCATGGGTCTTGACTTCTTGAGCCGCTAGAGGGCGCAATTCTCAACCGATTTGGCTGAAATTTTGCATAAGGTGTTTTGGGATGTCTTCCAAGCACTGTGCTTAATATGGCACAAATCGGTGTATAATCTGATATAGCTGCCATATAGAACGATCATGGGTCTTGACTTCTTGAGCTTTTAGAGCGGGCAATTCTCATCCGATTTGGCTGAAATTTTGCATGAGGTGTTTTGCCATGACTACCACCAACTGTGCTAAGTATAGTTTAAATCGGTTTATAACCTGGTATAGCTGCCTTATAAACCGATCTGGCATATTGATTTCTTGAGCCGCTAGAGGGCGCTATTCTCATCCGATTTGGCACAAATTTTGTACAACGGCTTTTCTCATGACCTTCAACATACGTATCTAATATGGTGTGAATCGATCTATAGGTTGATACAGCTCCCATATAAACCGATCTCCCGATTTGGCTTTTTGAGCCTCTACAAGGTGCAATTCTTATCCGAATGGACTGAAATATTACACAATGAATTCTACTAAGGTCTCCAACATTCAATTCATTTATGATCCGAATCAGACAATAACTTGATATAGTTCCACTAACATAACAGTTTTTTTTTTTCATTATTCTTAGTGGGTTATGTTAGGCCCCTCCATATCCTTCTTGAAGATGGAAGTTATCTCTTCTAAGAGATATCGCGCAAAGAACTCGACAAATGCTATCGATGGTGGAGGGTATATAAGATTGGGCCGGGCCGAACTTAGCATGCATTTTACTTGTTTTTCGATTCAGTTGTTTCATACATCAATAGCAAATTACAATAATATATCTATAGCACATATTTATAATGTTGACATAACAAATGCATGTAAAATCTGTTTTTATAATACAATGTTTTTATATAATTGACTATTTCCCAACAATGGAAATAACTCTGGTTTTTTGTAGCAACAACTATGTATTTTTTTTTTTAATTCTTCTCTTATACCATGTTCTTGAGTTATGATGTATGTGAAATGATCTTTGGATACAGATGTAGAAATCATTCAATATGCCTTAATATGATAATGATTCCAATGAGTTGTTAGAAAAGTTTTTGTTTTTCTTCTTGAAACTACCATGTTTTTGTTTTCTATGTTGCTAAGAGGGGGGATGGGCGGGGGAAAACTTTAGTGTAACGAGTGTAGAGCCAACAAACTACAAAAAAGCAATTGTGATGTATACTTTTCTTAAACTGAGAAGAGAATTCGAAAAAAAGGCCTTTTTGATTTGGAATTTGGAAAATGTTGCCAGCATTTAATGAATGAGCAGCTTAACCACAGCAGCATTGAAATGCCAATTGCAATATGCTAGTCGTCGCTGATTATTTGATTGATTGATAGATGGTGCGGCATATTTTTTTTGGGCAATTGTGGTTGGTGGCTGTTTCAAGTTTACCTGAGAAATTGTAATTATTGTAGTTGTTGTTGTTGCTGTTATAGGGAGCTGTATTATAGGAGGGTATAGTTGAGTACCTATTGGGGCCATCTACCAAACTAGGAGTCTTGTATTGTTGTTTCGACATATTGTAGTTGCTGCTATAGCTGTTGCTGTTGTACATGGACTGAGTTCTACGAACTAGAATTTGGGGGTGTTTTTTGTTTTTATTGTATTGGTTTAACATAGCATGTTTCATTTATATAGAAATATACAACAATTTAAGGTATTAGAGAAAATTTTTCAAAAAAAATCAAATCTAAACCATAAACCAATAAAAGGAGTAAGGAGGAGCGCAACAAAAATTTGTAATTTCAAAATTTCTAAAGTGGAAAGAAAAAAACGAACAAAGCAAGCTTAGCGGAATAAGGGACAGGCCCTTTACGAATTCTAATTCGCTTTCTAGGTGTATTAGAAAATTTCACAAATTTTAGCCTTGGGTTAAAGCAGAATTTTGAGTAAAATTTGTTGTTTGATGTTAATTTTCTTTTGTGGGTGTTATTGTTTGGAAAAGCTTTTCATTTGGGGCTTTGGTTTTTGTTGTTGTTATAGTTGTTGTTGTTTTTTTTTTTTCATTAAGAAGGTTAAAAATATTAGTTTAAACTTTATTAAGAAAAAAATTGGGTTCTATTAACAAGAGAGAAAAAAATTATTCATTATTTATAATTAATATTCTGTTTTTTTTTTAAATAGTATTCGACTAATGAAAATCTAAGAAAAAAATTTATTCAACTACTTTAATGGATATATTCAAAAATCAAATGTCTTGAATATATGCTTCCTTGAAGTTTATCACATATCATTATTATTCACTTCGGTAGTTTCTTCTGAATTCTTTCATCAAACCCAATCCTCTTGATTTTGTGTTAAATCTAAATCATCGCTGTCAAGCAGTTCATAAAGCTTACCTTGTCCTTGACCAACATTGGAGCGTGGCAAAGTGGCATAGGGATTGCCAGCTGGAGCGGTTGGCTTGGGCTGAGTTGGTGGTGGGGCACTCCACTGTTGGGGTTGGGGTGGGAAAGTAACTGGCGACTTGGGAGCAGCAGCTGGTGGAGCACCATAGGGACGGGCATAGCCTTGGTTGTTAACCTGCAAGCAAAAATTTATACAAAAATGAGAAATATTTAAACAATACTGTATGGAAAATTCAAGAAAATTTTAAAATTATTTGGGAGATATTATTTTAAAAGAAACATAACATGAGTATTTCCTTAAGAGTTTAGGTTTGGTTTAAGAATGTGTGACATATTTGAAGTCAAAGATAACATAGGTTGAGATGAGAAATGGAAGTTTGAAGTCAAACTGCAGAAGACAATTTTTGTCTATTGTGATATTACAGCAGCTATAACACAGATGGGAATTGAACCCATGAGACACTACCCAGGCACTTTTAGTAGTGTAGAAAAATAAAAATAGTCCTAAATAGTTACAGTTCTAAAGAATGCTAGGAAATTCAAAGGAATTTAAATCACTTCTGAAGTGGTCTTTCGCTCTGCTGACTTTGTTTTAGAACAGAAAACTCTCTATATAGTAAGAAGTAATTTTTCGAGAAGTTGGCATCCGTGTTGCCATTTTGGTAGGATATTTGGTATATTTTTCCAACATATCAATACCAAGTTACTGAACAAGTAAAAACGTGCTAAGTTCGGCCGGGCCGAATCTTATATACCCTCAACCATGGATCGCATTTGTCAAGTTCTTTGAATTACTTTACTTTACTTGGCTATAACAGAATATTTGTTCCACTATCCGAACGTAGAATAGCGTTCCAAGCGCCTCGGTCTTCTGCACTCATTCTAAAATCTCTGACACCAAGTTTCGGGCTTTTGGTCTTCCCGGTCTGCGTGTACCACCGTGTTTGCCTTCAAAAGACTTCTTTGCTGGAGCTTCTTCATCCATTCTGACAACATGACCTAGCCAACGCAGCCGTTGTATTTTGATGCATGTAACTATGCTATCGCCGTCATACAGCTCATACAGCTCGTGGTTCATTCGTCGCCTATATTCTCCGTTAACGCAAACTGGTCCATATATTTTACGAAGAATCTTTCTCTCAAATACTCCAAGCACTGCCTCATCTGCTTTCACAAGTACCCATGCTTCAGAACCATATAACAGCACGGGTAGTATCAGTGTCTTGTATAGTGCAATCTTCGCCTGTTCTTTGAATTACTTTCTCAAATATATATATATATAGATTTGAAATGGTCTATATCGCTTCATATTTGGACAAAACCAACAGTATTAATCTATCATTCGATTTCTTTGTCTCCTCCATATTTGCTCCATTTGGTTGAAATTTCACATGTAAAGTACACTGGCTCGACTGGAGCGTGATCGACCAATACTAATTTTGAGGCCACCTTAGCGCAGAGGCTAGCATGTCCGCCTATGACGCGAACGCCTAGATTCGAATCCTGGCGAAAACATTTTCAGCGATAGTTATCCCTCCTAATGCTGGCGACATTTGTGAGGAACTGGGCCATTTGAAAAAATGATATGGGGGCCATGTATAACCTTCTCCCCAAAGAGTTGTCGCACTGCGGCATGCCGTTCGGGCTCGGCTTTAAAAAGGAGGCCCCTTACCATTGAGCTTAAAATTGAATCGGACAGCCCAATGTGGCAAGATTGCCTGCTCCTTAATGTTGTTTGTTGGACAGCAATAGAGATAAGTGCAACATAAGGACTCTACAACGGGTTCAGAGAACATATTGTCACTAGACCCCAGTGCCTAGATATACAGCCCATAGACATACAAATTAAGTATAAGTTGGCCAATGCGGCTATGAGACTAAAGGTGGTAAGAGAATGGATAGGGATAGTCGAGGCGACGATAAGAAAAGGATGAAAGAAGTGGATGCGAAGAGGTTTTGGATCGGATACCCGAAACGATACTTGAGGTCGAGTGCGAAGCTCTACTGCCACCAGAATGACGAAACTTTGGTATTGCCATCTGGATGGGTCAAAGCTAGAGGACATAGTAGGCCTGGGTGCCTATATTAAGAATCCAAATATTCGAGGTCTGTTTTCTACTACCTGACCATTACACGTTTCTGCAGACGGAGATCCGGGTGATCACGAAATGTGTGGTAAGAAGATACAGGCTACCAATAAAACAACAACAAGTAAAACGAAAAATATTACCTTTGTTGTTCATTTCATATTGGGTTTGTCTTTGTCTTTACAATCTATCCGCAATAACACAGTCCACTTCTACTATAGAAACCTCACGACGAGGTCAGACATATTTACTGGCTATCAGGGTTATAGCCCACAGTAAGGACAGCAACGGTCTTAGAGTGTAAGAAAGAGATTGACGCCCTCTCAGTGGATGGCACATTTGGGTATACCATACCGGATGGGCACGGTACGGTGTTAACGACGAGGTCAGACATATTAACTGTCTATCAGGGTTATAGCCCACGGTAAGGACAGGAACGGTCTTAGAGTGTAAGAAAGAGATTGACGCCCTCTCAGTGGATGGCACATTTGGGTATCGAGTGCAGAGTATGGCGGAACAAAAAGGCAGACGAATTGGCCCTAGGGGCCAGAGGACTACTATCCGTGAACTTAGTGGAAGCGAGGGCTTTCGGGGCGACTAACGTCCGCATATTAAAACTGTGAAACAGTGAGAGGGTCGATACAATGAAGAGAATCCTATGCGGTATGCGGATCATGAGCAGACGATGCTATTGGAAATAAAGTAGGAAGGAAGTTAGTATGGCTTTTAATATGTCTTCGGGTCACATAGGACTACGAGAACGCTTTAAAATAATTGGTGCATCAAGTGTGTACGCCCAAAGAAATTAAACGTTTGGAATATTTTTCCGACAAACAAATCCCTTTTCTAAGGAAAGTACTATTTTTATACTAAGTGTGTAACCTTTGCCTCCACAGTTGAATTTTAGTTGTGAATTTGCAACTTTCAAAATTGTGAGTCATTTCGTTTACGGCAAAACTTCAACGTACTTCTTTTATGGTAAAAGATTGATGTATTACGCGAAAGTTCAAAAAAAAAAAAATGTTTTTGTCAAAATTGTTTTGCTTACAGCAAAAAGAGCTTTGTTACACGAAAAGTTTAATTGTTGACCTTGTTTATCGCTTATGTATCTTTCATTCGTCAGAAAGGGAGGGAGAGAAAGTGCAGAGGCGTAAACTCAAACGTCTCATTTAGTAATGGAAATCTATCTTTTGCATGTAGGGAAGATAATTAGACGTTGAAATATTTCCTATGACAATTTCCGGCTTTCCCGGCTGACAGACTCTGGCAATTGAGTGGAAAAACGATAACAGATCTGAAGCAACTTGCGGCCATGGAATGGAAAACTTTTAGAATTTTGTAAGCAGCAAGGAATTCTCGACTTTCGGATTCCTTTCCGGATTTAGTGCGCTCATCAAATAACCCGCTGTATCAGGTTATTTGCCAATTTGGACCATACTCGTTGGAAGTCGCAACGAAATATTATATAGAGCGGCTGGACCACTTTTAACCGCTCTTAACCGAAATTGAATTGCACTTATCCGAACTACGCTTAACTGCAAATTACGGATAAGTGAAGCAAAATATGCTCATTTTTAGCGTTTCACTTATCGAATTTCAACTGTGCTTGGTAAGGCTCAATGACCGTCCTACAGCGATATTGTGCCTTCCCATTAATACTTATTTTATGGTCTAGCTGATTAATAGTTCAGCTCAGAAATATGTTTAAATATGTCCGTTGGGTAGGTGATTTAAGAGTAAAAAATTTTCATGGATTACATTTTCGCTGTAAATTTATCTTGATTAGTTTGAAGTTTCTTAAGCAACATTTTTTCTGTAGAACATTTTGTTGCATTATATGTTGAATAAATATTTGTAAACATTTTGAATTTACTCATTGTTTGTATTACAACAGAAATTGTTTGTTTAAACTCATATGGAAATACTCATATGTTTCTTGAAACCCATAAACATGCTTTAGACAAAGCAACATGTTTCCAGAAACATTAGAAACATCAAATACCATAGCATTTTTAAACTTGTTTAGAAACATGTTTCACGAAACATTATGTTGCCTCAGCACATGTTTATAAGTTGGGGGAATTATATACAAGAAAAAAAAATAAAACCCACCAATGCGGTTTCTATTTTTCAAGCCTTTTGTTTCAAATTTACTACCACAAAACAATTAATAAGGTATAAGGTGGCATGCAAGTGTTAACAAATAAGAAACATGTAGCTAACAAATAATTGCTCTAAACATAGTAGCTCTACACTCAAAAGCCTCTCTTCGTCTTTTTGGCATATTGAACATAATCAAGGAGCTTGCAGCCCAGATAATGATTATGATGGCCTGTTTGTGGCCTGCTGGCCTGCGTGCCTAGCATGCATGCTGCTACAAGTATGGCTAGTGCTATGACTATACTACTTACCTTGTAGTTGACATTAGTGCCCTTACCCGGTGGCACAACGCTACGTATAACATTGCCCGTTAGTGTTACATACTCGAATGGCTTGTCGCCGCCACCAACACCATTGCCGTTGGATAAGTCTTGCTGTTGTGCACTTACACTTGGCCCCGAAGAGGCCATTGTCGAGGACATGTCGTTAGTAACCGGAGTGGTCGTGGTGTTGTTGTTGTTCTTGTTGTTGTTTTCGGGATTGTAGGTGTTGTTGCTATTAATTAGACTCTTATCTACAATTGGAATATTGCTACAAGGTGTAGTGGTGGTGGTGGTGGTGGTGATGGCTTGGGAACTTCCTGTTCCTGCAGTTGGTGCAACCTGACATGAATCAAATTTCAACTGATTATTGAGTGTGGCTGTTAGGATGGCAACACTGGGTAAAGCAGCAGTGTTATTTTCCTGGACATTGCTGTCACTGGTGGTGGTTGTAGTGGTGTTGATGTTGTTGGTGTTGTTGTTCCAGGGGAAATAATGTGGGGTATGTTTTGGTGTTACAAAAGGTTTGGGTGTATTATTACTAGCGAAGGTGTGCTTGTTGTTGTTAATGAATGTATTGTCACTGTCCATGTTCATGTTCATGTTCGTGTTGCTGTTATAAGGACTTGTGGTTTGATAGGGTTCACTATTGTTGTTGTTATTGTAATGCTGCTGCTGCTGCTGTAGGGTTTGGTTGTTGCCATTCTTGTTTTGGGTCAACAATTTATTGGAATACTCTTTCAAAAACTTATTATAGACCTTATGTGTACTGTTGTTGTTGTTGCCTGTTGGCAATGTATTGGTATTATTGGGTGAACTTAGGACACCCACACCGCCGACACCGTTGCCATTGCTGCTCTTCGTGTTGTAGGTGTTCTTGTTGCTCTCATTTTGTTGTGTCAACAATTTGTTGTGCTGCTTCATTCTATCGATATACAAATCGGCCGAGTTCTTATTATCCTCGGGCATGGGTGGCGGTGGTGGGGGTGGGGGCAAGGGTGATGTTACATTATTGTTATCACTGCCATAATTCAAGGAGCACGATGATGAGGATGTTTGTCTTGAGTGCATGGGTGATGTACTGCCATAATGATCCAAAGATATATTGGAATGCGTTTGATTTTGCATCATCGGGGAATGGTTGTTTATCATAGCAGCACCGCCGCTGTTATTGCTGTTGCCTTGATGATAAGGTGTCGGCGATAGGGAATGTGTAGAGGAATGTGTTGTATTCGAGCCGGATGACATTGAGGACAAGCTGCTCAATGTGCGTGTGTGTGGCGGAAGTAAGATGCTGTTGTTAGTTGTGTTGTTGTTGTTGTTATTGCCTTGTTCTTCATATTGTTGCAATTGTGTGGGTGATGGTGGTGGTGGCAAGGGTAAATCGTTGAGATTCATTTCTTCTTCTAGCTGCTGATGCTGCTGCTGCTTATTTAGGGCGTGGTGTGTTGGTTGGTTGGGGGGGGGAGCATTTTGAATTGTTTGGAGTTTTGGTTAATTAGCAAAGTTAGCGATGCCAAGCAAGCGTACATTTTTTGCATTGTTAAACAGTTGTGCGTGTTTTTGTTTTATTTCACAATATTTTAAAAACAATGAAAATAAAAAAGAGAAACAACAACAACAAATAAATTAAAATTAAAAACAACAGAAAAAAAACAAGAACAGCAATAACATAAAGTAACATGAAATGAACATGTGGCGCTACAATAATTAAGGCAAATTATGTTAAATGTGTGCTTGCCGCCTAATGCAAAACAATGGGAATGCCAAAGGAGTCCCTAGGAGTGTTTCTATTAAATTATCAAAAACGAAAAAAAGTTGTGACAACTTGTGGTTTAAGCTAAACTTTGAACAGTTTTGTAAAATTTAATGAAATATTTTGGACAACATATCAATTGTTGGACACATAACTGAAGCTAGGACATATTTAAATAAAGAGGAGGCCATCGAGGCGTGAGATTTTCAGGAATATGTACATTAGACAGTCCCACACTATAAGGTGAATTTGTTTCGCAAATAACGCAATACCCTCCGCTTTGTCCTATAGATCATAAAGGAGCAAAATACAAATTATAAGGACGATCGGTTAACATAAACCTGTGCCGACACTACGTTCAATGTTGGATGTAGTTCTTTCTTAGTTGTTGTAGTTAAGAGTTGTCCTTGCATGAACATTTTATAGAATGTTTTGTTACCCATGCGAAAGCTTCTGCTAAAAGCTGCAAACGCAACATATGGCAATGGCTTACTTCACTCCCAATTGCTTTATGAAAGCGCTCATTATCCGAATGATATAGCGGATCAATGACAAGCCCTGAAAAATTCCGCGAAATCCGTACTAGGTTACCAAAAGCCCCCCTTTAAGAAACCCATGTTACAACCAAGAGAGTCGATATGCTACTGAAGCCAAGAAGTAGTAGATAAAGAAGAGGAATAGAAAATAAAAGAGAGAGTGAGAGAGAGAGAGAGAGAGAGAGAGAGAGAGGAAAAACGGCTATTCCACAGAAAGAAAAAGGAAACGGAAAGACGTGAGCTTGAACGTTTTGAGATGTAAAGGAGTCAGAATGAAGTCAGCAGGAGCTGATGGGTTGCCAGCTGATCTTTGAAAGATAGATGGCGACACTTTGAAGAGGTGTTGGCATAAACTTGCGAAGTAACTTTGTTAGCAGAACACATACACGATAATTGAAACCTCAGTATACAGGGTAGCTGATACGAACTAATACCAAGTTCACACTGGCATATCTGGCAAATTAGAAACGAAAGACACATGCCATTTGTTTTATTGGCAGCACATTATATTGCTAACAAGCCACCAAAAACATTTGCTTCTAAGTTTATTTAAAAAGGAAGTTCTTTTTAATGGAGTTCAAGCGTAAATAATGTAATGAAAGAGCAAAGGAGTTGCTGCGCTTGCCCGAACATGGTGAATTTCCTGGTCTCTGAGAAAACTTTCCCAATTGAGCAACTCGTAAGCTCCAAAAATGATTAGGGTTACTCAACCGAGTGCTCGTATGAGAGTTTGAGTCCATGCACGGCCGCTATTTTTCCATCTCAAGTGATGGTATCTATGGAAGCTATGAATGCCGATGGCCGCTCTCTAATCGTTTTCATCGAGCCTGGCGTCAAAGTATTATCGGGGAAAGCATTTTGGAACCTGCTTTGATGCCATGGAAAAGCAAACATTTTGGTCATAGACCATAGACATAGCAACAAGTCTCGTCACCGTTACATAAAGCAAGTGTAAATCAAGAATGTGTATACATATCATGTTCTGCACTTCATTGCCTGTACTTCACGCGGCTGTCTAATTCATTAGATGCCAACCCGATGGACTTTTCTATTTGAGCCATTTTAGAGAGCAAGCTAAGAACTTAACAAGAAGTACAAGAACTTTGGATACCCACCCCTGCTTGAACCCGTCCCAGTTATATCAAATTATGGCCTGATCTAGGCTAAATCCAGCACTAACGTCGAGGATCTAATGTAACTCATTGTTCAAAAATTCATTGAAATAGGGTAAAGACCGTAAATCGGGAGTTAGATGTGCATGGCAGCTATATCCAAATATGGTCAGATCAGAACCATACTCTGCACAGACGACGAAAGGCCTAACACAGCTCAAAATTTTAGCTAAATCGGGTAATAAATGCGGCTTCTATGGGCCTTATATTTTACATCAGGAGATCAGTTCATATGGGAGCTATACCAAGATATTATCCGATCTCAACTATATTCGATATGAATTTGCAGGGTCCCAAGGCTACCTACTGTACCAAATTTCAATCGAAATTGGGCAGTAAATGCAGCTTCTATGGGTCTTTGACTTATTGACCGATCTGAATCTTATGCGGCAAGAATGTTGAGGGGCTTAACAGAACTCTATGTGCCGAATTTCAACAAAATCGGGCAATAACTACTGGTAAAATTTATGGATCAGTTTGCATTGATGGAGAATATCGGAGTTGTGTGAACCATAAGCCATATTAAGCATAGTTAAACGAATCAGAACACTACGATTGCTATGGCTAGGTCATATTGTCAGCATGAATAAGGAAACTCCAACTTAGAAGTATTTTCAGGGTAAATATTGTTGTATCACAAAAGGGAGAAGACCAAACTCCGATGGATAGACCAAGCGGAGGCGCCCAGAAGCTCGAGGAGCTTAAAAATCTTTCCTGAGTTCGGCTAGTGGAACAAACTTTCTTTGATAATCATCAAAGAAGAACAAGAAGCCCAAAGATGTCCTTAAGGTTGCAATATTCTTTCTCAGCCATTAACAATTAGTTTCATGTTTCCAGCATGGAATTTTCAAGTTTATGTTCTCAACATTAAACAAAATTTTGGAACTGTTCATTAGGCCATTGAAGACCATGATGTAAATGCAAATTGCAAATTTTGCCCATGAACATTCCACTAAGGAACAGAGGCAAACTTCTCACATATCAAAGAGTGCAGTCCGATTCGAGTTTAAGCTCAATGATAAAGGGCCTCCTTTTTATAGCCGAGTCCGATCGGCGTGCCGCAGTGGGACACCTCACAAATGATGCCAGCATTAGGTGGGGAAAACCACCGCTGAAAATTTTTTCTGATTCTAAGAGTACATCCTGGCGTACTCTTAGAATTTTTTGTGTTATATCTAAAGTTGTAAGACATTGAAGCGACCAATAAAGAATCTCAAAAAAAGTTAAACCTTTTGATTTCATTTGTATCGTGAGATTTATAAGAAATATTGTTTCGATTTATCAAAAAAATGTTTTTATTAGAAAACCACTGTAACGCGGAGTTAAGCCTGTCCGCCTATGATGTAGAACGCCACGGTTGGAATCCTGGCGAGAACATAGAAACAACTTTTTGCAGTGGTTATCCCCCCTCATCTTAGCGACATTTGTGGAGGACTATGCCATTTAAAAACTTCTTCCCAAAAGAGGTGTCGCACCATGGCAAGCCGTTCGGATTCGGATAGAAAAAAAGTTGATCCCTTATCATTGATGTTAAACTTAAATCGAATGGCATTATTTCTTTGTTGGGTCTTCAAGTCCAATATAAATATTAGTCACGTTATCACTTTTCAGAATTATAATTTGCCTATGGGTCATTTCAATTTATTAATTTCTGTATAATAATTGAAAACAAAAATCACTTGGCAAAATTTGTTGTCACACTTTGGAGTGTCGGCTTAAATCACGTTTTGCCGATAACCTTATGAGCATGCACATTTTTAAACAAATTGTTTCATAACTATTAGGTCAAGGTCGTTGTTAGTTAAGTGATAGAGATATTATTCAACAAAATTGAATGATGATAAGATGTCACATTAGTCATTTGAAAGAAAACATCACTAATTTAAAAACCACACAAGAGTATTCCAATAATATTCCTTAAATCCTGTGTTCTCTTTCTCTTTAGATTTTTTTTTATCAAATTTTTTTGGTTAATTTCAATTATGTAATCATTTGCAGCATTGATATCGTATCGAGTGTATTGGTTGGGTTAATAATGACAAATTTACTTTACGCAAAAACTGTATTTCTTTGTTACAATTCAAACAACACCAATAGGGTAGTGTGTATCTTTGTTGTTTTTATTTTTGTTTCGTATTTTAAAACTAAAAAAAAAAAATTTGGGAGTGGGAAAAAAACCGAAAAAAATAAACGCCGAATATCACAAAAATTTTATATAAAAAAATATTTTTTGTTTTTTGTATTTATGAAATCGTCGCACTTTGTGTTTTTTTTCGAAATTATATTTCAAACGAATACCGCACCCGTACCGAACCGTAAACGTTGACTATAAAGAACAGAGAAGAAATCAGACTAAATTTACGTTAAAATTGAATGACAGTATTAAGTACATATCGTTCACACATCAATACACACGGATAGGGAGGTGCATGCCATACAAGCAAGACCTCAACAGTACTTTACCCACACTTGCATACCTTGAGTTGTGTGTATATGCAGCAAACAAGGGACGTTCACACTTGAGGCCCCACGTGAGATACTCTACAGTCGGTCTAGTTGATATTAAAAATAATCAAAATTCAAATGTCAGCTGTGAGGCCAACAGAAATTCGACGAAAACACTTCCTTGAAGTAAAGTAAGGCAGTCATTGCACTTGTTGCCCTGTGAACCCCCCTAGCAGCTACAAGTTACTTCAATACTGAACTTTAATGTATGATGTTTTCCTTTTTTTCTTATGTTTTTTAAATAGAACAGCTGTCCAAGCTAATTTTTTTAGTTAACAAATATAAAAAAAGGAACTCTTTGTTGAAATAGCTTAAGAAAATTTTTGGTTTTTTAATACGGTTTGGTTTTTTCTTCTCTTTTTGGGGTGAGACCAAAATAAACCACTCATTTGTTGCCAGCACTGCTATGTTGATCAATATCCATACACCTTAGTTTTTGAAGATTTTTGGTTTATTTTTTTTTACAATTTCTTTTTTTATTTTGGTACCATTCGATTGACTACAAGAAATTTCGAAAATTTATTTATAGAAAATGCATTTCTGTCGAATGACTAAAAAGTCAAGCAAAAACAAAAAAAAAACGATTAAATTAAAGGTATAAAGAAGCATTGGCGAACATGAATGTCAGGTGCGGTCAGCAAAATGAGTCTGCTTTTATGCCTCATCGAGGACTAGAAAAATGCCTAAGGTTAAAAAAAAATCTAGAAAAAAAAAAACATTTTTCTCTTTTTATTTTTAAACATGGACTTGGTTGTTTTTGCCTATTGTCAATAAATATGGAGTTTAAACCAATTATAATTTGTTATTATTTATGAAGATTGCTTGGTTAGATTGAAAAAGATTTTGCGGAATTGAATTCGGTTTGTGAGCCCCTTGGTAGCTGTGTCGACAACGTACTTTACTACCAAATACTTTTAACTGAAGTCTCTTATTTTGGGTGGGGCAAACCCAATGACACTAAAAGCCTAATTTTTATATCAAATTCCTGATATCCTTTTGAATACCTTTCATTTAAGTCCCATACTGTACCGATCTTTCTGTATTCCACTTTGAGGCTTTAGGTTAGGGCGTACCCCCCAAATACGTGACACTAAATATAGGTTAGAAAAATTTAAGTCACGAAGAAATTTTTAAGTCAGACGGGTCTTAGGCTCGAAATGAGGCCGTGAACCCGTGGGGAGTTTACTGCCTCTACAAGAGCATGATGATCTATACTATACTTACTTAGTTTAGTTTAGGTTGAAAAGAGGGTACAGATAATAATCCGCACCATGGGTGCAGATATTAATCCGCCCCATGGGTATAGATATTAATCCGCCCCATGCCCCACGCCGATTACTGGCTTAAGACATACACCTAAGCCAGTAATCGGCTTGTTGTGCGATCTAAAAACTATAAAGTAAACTCTAACAAGTAAAAGCGTGCTAAGGTCGGCCGGGCCGAATCTTATATACCCTCCACCATGGATCGCATTTGTCGAGTTCTTTTCCCGGCATCTCTTCTTAGGCAAAAAAAGGATAAAAGAAAAGATTTGCTCTGCTATAAGAGCGATATCAAGCTATGGTCCACTTAAATTACAATATATGTTGGAGACCTGTGTTATACAGGGTGGCTGATGAATATTGCTACATTAAGAAACTCAAATAATTTTTTTTCGGTGTATGGAATACATATTTCTTTTATTCATGTTAAAGCTCGTTCAATTTTATTAAATATAGTTTAATTTGTTTTAAAAATAATGGAATTTAAATGCCCCCCCTGCTCGTTGATGCATGTGCGGCATCTTAGCAAAAAGTTATTCATTACTGCTTGGAGAGTTGAGACAGGAATAGCCGCAATTGTTGCTCGAATGGATTGCTTTAGTTCATTCAAATTTGTTGGTTTTGCTTTGTAAACTTCCTGTTTGCAATGACCCCACAAGAAAAAGTCAGGTGCAGTAAGGTCAGGCGACCTGGGTGGCCAACGGAATGTGGAGTTTCTGGATATCAGTTTATTGGGAAATTTTCGTCGCAATTCTGTCATAACAGGTTGGGCTATGTGAGGACCTGCACCATCTTGCTGAAACCACACAGAGTTAAAAGAAATTCTCTTTCGGCGTAATTCTGGATAGAAAAACTCTCTCAACATGTTCAAGTAGCGGTCTCCAGTAACCGTAACGGGGTGACCGTTTTCTTCGAAGAAGTAGGGCCCGACAATGAAACGTGATGAAACTGCACACCACACTGTGACACGAAGTGGATGCAATTCCGTCTCATGGAGTGTCTGTGGGTTGGAAGCACTCCATATTCGACAATTTTGTTTGTTTATGTTGCCGTTCAAATCGAAATGGGCCTCGTCAGACATGAAAAGACAGTTCAACATGTTTCCATCCTCTTCCACCATTTGAAGCATCTTCTGGCAAAATTCCAAGCGAATCGGCAAGTCTGCAGCGTTCAGTTTGTTGGCCATTTGAATTTTATATGGGAATAAGTCCAAATCTTTGTGCATAATTGACTGTAATGACTGTCTGCTTATACCCATTTGAGCAGATAAGCTTCTTGTCGAAACTCTTGGATTGTGTTGTATCGCAGCAGCTACAGCAGCGATTGTTTCCTCCGTTCGAACTGAAGGGTTTCGATGGTAAGGTCTTCTGTTGACTGTCCCATGCTCGGCAAAATTGTTTACAAGTCTCATTATGGTCCATCTGCTCGGAGGATTGCCGCCAAACGTGCGTCTATACTCTCTTTGAACCGAAACTACAGACTCCAGTGCGTGATAGCGGCGGACAATCCAAATTCTTGTTTCGGTGTCCCAGTTATCCATTTTTGTCAAATCTAAGAATCAATCTGCAAAATAAAAAAAAAATCGACCACATTCATTAAATAGAAAAAAAGTTATTACATTTTTTTTTGGTAGCGGCTTTCATCAGCCACCCTGTATGTCAGCCAATTTGAATAAGAATTGCGCCCTTTGGGAGCTCAATAAGTAAATAGAGAGATCGATTTATATGGGAGCTGTATCAGGCTATAGACCGATTCAGACCATAATTAACACGTAAGTTGATGGTCAAGAGAGGATCCGTCGAACAAAATTTCAGGCAAATCGGATAATAATTACGACCTCTAAAGGCTCAAGAAGTAAAGATCCCAGAGCGGTTTATATGGCAGCTATATCAGTTTATTGAACGATTTGAATCTAATTTAGCACAGTTTTTGAAAGTCCTCGCAAAACACGTCATGCAAAATTTCATTCCAATCGGATAAGAATTGAGCCCTCTAGAGGCTCAAGAAGTCAAGACCCAAGATGGGTTTATATGGCAGCTATATCAGGTTATAGACCGATTTGATCCATACTTGGCACAGTTGTTGGATATTATAACAAAATACGTCGTGAGAAATTTCATTCCAATCGGATAAGAATTGCGCGTCTAGAGACCCAATATCGGTTTATATGGCAGATATATCAAAACATGGACCGATATGGCCCATTTACAATCCCAACCGACCTACACTAATAAGAAGTATTTGTGCAAAATTTCAAACGGCTATATTTACTCCTTCGAAAGTTAGCGTTCTTTCGACAGATAGACGGACAGACCGACAGACGGACGGACATGGCTAGATCGACATAAAATGTCACGACGATCAAGAATATAATGGATTTCCCAAAAAGTAATTGCGGATTTTTCATATAGTCGGCGTTGACAAATTTTTTCACAGCTTGTGACTCTGTAATTGTATTCTTTCTTCTGTCAGTTATCAGCCGTTACTTTAAGCTTGCTTTAGAAAAAAAGTGTAAAAAATTTATATTTGATTAAAGTTCATTCTAAGTTCTATTAAAAATGCATTTACTTTCTTTTAAAAAATCCGCAATTACTTTTTGGGCAACCTATATACTTTATGGATATCAGACGAATATTTCGAGTAGTTACAAACAGAATGACGAAGTGAGTATACTCCCATCCTATGGTGGAGGGTATAAAAACACTAACGTGCACATCTCTAATCAGTATAGCTTTCGGTATCATATTGGGATATATAGGACTCCTAGCTCACTTATGTATAATAACACCTGCTCCTCATTTGCTTTAGCCAGGTCCGTCCCTCTGTTCATATTTCCACCTCTCAGTCTGCCAGAAGCAAGCTAACTTCCGAACAAGTAAAGCTAGACGCTTGATATTTTGCAGGAATACTTGGTATTAGTGTAGGTCGGTTGATAGTGTAAATTGGTCAAATCGGTCCATGTTTTGATATAGCTGCCAAATAACCCAATCTCCCGATTTGGCTTCTTGAACCTTAAGGGGTCGGAATCGTTTTCCGATCTATCTGACGTTTTGACGTTTTTACTTCCAACAACTGTGCCAACTGCGAGGCCACCGTAGCGCAGAGGTTAGCATGTCCGCCTATGACGCTGTACGCCTGGGTTCGAATCCTGGTCATCAAAAAAATATATTCAGCGGTGGTTTTCCCCTCCTAATGCTGGCAACATTTGTGAGTTGCTATGCCATGTAAAACTTCCCTGCAAAGAAGTGTCGCACCGCGGCACGCCGTTCGGAGTCGGCTATAAAAATGAGGCCCCTTATCATTGAGCTTAAACTCGAATCGGACTGCACTCATTGATATTCCTTAGTGGAACTTGCAACTGTGCCTAATATCTTCCAACTCGGTCCATTACCTGATATAGCTGCCTTAAAACCCGATTTTCAGATTAGGCTGCTTGAGCCTTTACACAGTGCAATTATTATCCTATTTGACTGAAATTTAGGAGCGTTTTGTTTTGATTTTCAATTGCACTTTCGATTTCTTCCTAAGCTTAATCCATTGCACATTCAAGTTACTTTTCTCCTTTTGTAGGGTATATATGACTCATAGTATTGATAACTCATGGTTTCTGAAAACATTGTACTAATCGAATGAACAAAAACAAAATATTTTGCCATATAAACAATAACGTCACCCAATAAAATTTTTCTTTATTTACCCTGAAATAAAATGAATGGTTCAGATAACAAAACAGAAGTGTTGGAGGCAATTGCTGCGAGTATAGGTAGGCAGGCAGGCAAACAATTCAAATTCACTCAGTTCGTAGTAAACAAAACAAATCTATCAATAAAATCAACTCAACTCTCATAGCGACATACATTGAACCGCAAAATTGAATCTTATCAACGGACGGACATTCAGATGATGAATTGTGGTCAAAATATATTTCCAAGTATTAGCGCTTTCAATAACCTGTTATCTTGTTACGTTATTTTACTATAACATTTGGTTTGGTTTTAGGTCAGATAGAAGCTTTATATGTATAAACATTAGGGCACTTTCCCTGATCACACAAAAATGCCTAGAATAGTGGTATTATTACTTTATGACATCAGATATGTCATAACATATGAATCCATTAGGACAAACATACTTCATATGGAGGTGGCTCTGAAGGTTTTCAACTAACAAAATTTAAAGATCGTATTATTTGGAAGTTATATCTAAACATTGGCTGATTTCGCTAAAACTTTTGTAGAGTTTGAGAGAAAGATTCTTCCTAAAATTTATGGAGCAAAGTGCGTTGGTGGAGAAGACTAAAACTCCACTGGAGGAGAAGACTAAAACTCCACTGGAAAGATCAAATGGAGAAAGTCATTTCTGAATTCAATGTAAAAACTCCAACATTATGAGGCCCAATCTAGACTCTTGAGGCTACCTTGAAGCAGAGGTTAGCATGTCCAACTATGACGCCGTTCGCACCGGTTAAAATCGCGGCGGTTTCCCCTTACTAATGCCGGCTATATTTGTGAGATATCCTGCCATGTTAAAAACTTCTCTACCTAGTGGTGGCGCTATGAGGCATGCTGTTCGGATTCGGCATTAAGAAGAAGGCCCCTTATCATAAATATGAGAGAAGTATACCCTGTTCCTCAATGAAGTGGTCATGAGGAGTATTAAGTAATCTAGACTTTAGGAGGTCCACCGCTTTGTCGTCGCTGGCTAGAACAGTCATTATGTATGTTATGACAGGTACTGTCTGGGCGGAAAACTTGCTGACAGACTGAAAGTGGCAAGTAACGACTTCTGCAGTAACTGTGAGGACGTGGAAGAAAAACAGACTATAGAACATCTGATGAATGTGTCAGTAGGATTTCCTCTTTAGGTTCTTTGAGAACTTGTCTGATTAAGCGGATGTGAATATTCGCATGTTACTGCGCTTTTTAAAGCGATCCGGATGGACCAACGGTAGGTACTAGAACGCATATTCCTTTTTCTGTTCTGATGGCAGAATGCCACTTAAACCTTAAATCTTGTAAAACCCAGCGAAGAGGTATTTGTTAATACTAAAAGAAACCTCTAAAAATTCTTGCCCAAAAAATTCCGTGTTACTCACAAAATCCATAATTGTTGTCGATTCCACGCCCCTAGGTTTAGATTGAGCTTGAATGGGAGGCTAGAAAGGGGAGTTGACTCGGAGGCCAGTTGCGCCCTTTGTAACACCCTGGCAAAAAAAAAGCAGAAAAGAAAAAAAGGTCTGGTGAAAACAATCATGATGAAGAAGAAATCGAAGAGAACCGCCTCCTTAGGATGGAAAGACTATAATCCAGTAGACCCGGGCATAAGCAGAACAGGTGTTCGATCTTCTCCTCATCTAGACAACGTTCACAATAGCCATAATGCGAGGCTCCCATGCCAGCGGCCATATGGCCTATCGCACTGTGACTCCTGTAATCGTACTCATTTACCCTTATCGAAGGCCAATAATTACCTTGTCCTCTTCTGATCAACAGCTGGCAAGAGTGTCCTGGCCATTCCATACCCCTCAGTCGGATCATGTTTGTTATTGTGTCCTCAACTTAGCACCGGTGTCTGTTAGGCGCGAAATTCAAGAAAGGAGATAGGGATTCTCCAATGTCTCATAATCATCCCCACAAGCCCTACACATGATACCACTTGCCACACCTATTTATATAACTATGCTCGTAGTCCTATGATTCCCATTATGACCTTCTTCTTACTTCTTTCAGTAATAGCAATGTCCTCTGACAATCCAAAACTCCTTATAGGATTTCCGTCGGCCCACCGATCGTTTCACTGATCCACAGTGTAACAGCGCACGTTCGTCACCCACGACCTCTACTCGTACTGCGTCGCCCGAAAGGCTTCGAATCAGCCAAGTCTACTGACGACAGTCCTCTGGGTTTCACTGTCAAATTATCAGCTCTTTCATTCGCACTTACTCGGCCATAGCCAAACAATGCGGATAATGCCATACTCTGAGTAAGCGTTAATCTTCTTTTTACACTCCAAGACTGTTCGTGGTTTTACTGCCCTGGTGGTTACAGCTAGTTAACTGTATGTAAGAAAGTTCATACTCGAAAAGTGCTCGTGTTTACACCACACCACCACAAGCATTTCATAATCTCCCGGAACTTCGTACGTGTAGCATGAATTTCCAAAAGGCAATACCAGAATTACGCCAATTTAAGACAGTGACGCTGGTATCAGTGCCTCGCATTAAACTCCAAGTGTCGTCTCAGGTATCCGATCCGAAACCTTTTTCATTCCTTCCAGGTTTCCTATCGTCTTCTCGATTATAGCGCGGTGCTATGACCCGCTCCTAACCTCTATTCATTCTCCCATCGTCTTAAGTTCCATAACCGCAGTGGTTGCCTCACACTTAATCTGTATGTCTATGGTTCAGAAATCTAGAATAGTCCCCAATAACCAAGTGGACGTGGTCCTTCTTAGGTTGAAAAGAGTATGCAGATATTAATCTGCCCCATGGCACTATATACATACACCTAAGCCAATAAACGGCTTGTTGTACGCTATAAAAACTAAAAAGTAACCTCAAAAAAGAAAATTTTTAGTTGGAACTCCGTGCTACACAAAATCCTTAATTGTTTTCCATACCACTCCACTAAATTAAATCGAACTGAGTCGACCCAAAATGCTTCGGGTTAGTCAAGTTTATCGACGGCAGTTCTCTGGCCTTCACTGCCATATCGTCTACTCATTCATTCCCCCTTACTCCATTATGGCCCGGCACCCATTCGATGCGGATTGTGCCATCTTCAGAGAAGGCTTTAATCTCCTTCTTACACTTCAAGACTGTTCGCGAACTTACCGTCCTGGATGTTATTGCCCTTATGGCTCTTTAACTGTCCGTAAAGATGTTATATCCTTACGTTGTACTATTTCTCTATCGAGCACGCAAAAAAATTAAAAACAAACTTTTTCGCAAGTAAACTTTTTTTATGAAAAACTTTGGGACTGCCTACGACAAAATTTCATGAATTTATGACGAATACAAATGATGGATATTTATATATGGGTCAAAATATAAGCCGTAGAAATTCTGGTTGTCTCCAGCCTGGCGCCATTTGCTGCGAGTGTTTTTTTGTGGTATTGTAATTACGATAATTTTTTTCACCCAAAATAAAATTTGAAAAATTATCACCTTCCAAGTTAACATCCACGATCGTGTAATCGCGAACCTCCCATTGATGACTGCTGGCAAACTGAGTTTTGCAAATGCAAATTTGCCATGAACATTCCACTAACGAACAGGAGCAAACTTCTCACATATCAATGAGTGCTGTCCGATTCAAGTCTCAGCTCAATGATAAGGGGCCACCTTTTTATAGCCAAGTCCGAACGGCGTGCCGCAGTGCGACACCTCTTTAGTTTACATGGCATAGTACTTCACAAATGTTGCCAGCATTAGGAGGGGAAAACCACAGCTGAAAATATTGTTTCTAATAGTCTCGCCATGATTCGAACCCAGGCGTTCAGCGTCATAGGCGGACATGCTAACCTCTGCGCTACGGTGGTCTTCAGTGTTGGTTTAGTCATATCAAATCCACTTCTGGGAATCAATGGATATGGAATCAATTGCTGAACACAAAGAATTGAGGTTGTCACGGTGTAACATTGCTTTTTTGTAATTATTTACATAAATAATCCAAATAAAATTAGATTAAAATTATTTTCCCATAGATTTTTTTGACTCATTAGGGGGTGGAATAATCAATAACGGTTTGGTACTGAAATCAATAACAGATTGGTATTAAAACCAATACCAGTTCTGTAATAAGGCTAGTACAAAATGGTATTAATCATTTTATGTTTCATCCATACCATCCGATATTGTTTTTGTATCATACGGTGTTGCTTTACTATCAATACCCTATGGTACTAAAATAACCGCTTTTCTTATCAACTTTTCTCTGGGTGTACCAGCCTTAAGAATGTAATAAATGAAAGGACAAAGTCAAAAATGGAATAAGTAGCACAGATGACCAAACGGTTTGGTACTAACACTAATAACAGATTGGTATTAAAACCAATACCAGTTCGGTAATAAGGCTATTACCAAATGGTACTAATCATTCCATCCATACCATCCGGTATTATTTTTGTACCATACGGTGTTGCTTAACTATCAATACCTTATGGTACTGAAATGAGCACGTTTGGTATTAACTTTTCTCTGGGTGTACCAGCCTTAAGAATGTAATAAATGAAAGGACAAAGTCAAAAATGGAATAAGAAGGACAGATGACCAAATTCCTTGGAAAATTGTCTATGTTTGATTGCAAAAAACGTAAGAGTTTCTAAAGTGTTGATAATATTTGCTTTAAATGTTGTAGGTGTAGGAAAAAATTACAAAAAATTCGATGAGTGTCCAGAGGCATTACAATGTTGAAATATCGGACTTTAGAGGATGAGCTATATAAAGGTTCTGTTAGACAAAAATATTAATGCTTTCCATCTGCTTATATACAACAAAAGCAAGCACACATTTAAAACTTATTCAATAGCATAAAATTAAATACATCAATATATAAGAAATTAGAAATAAGAAAAATAATCAGCTGGGTATAAAACAGTGTTGTATCCACAAAACAATGCTTTTTAGTTTGACTTCACTTAAGGTTAACACCAAAAACCACTACTCTCAATTTTTACTCATCTCCAAAAATTAATTTCCAAATATACACACAGCACAATAGCCCATATGGACCTTCATTGGGATTATATACTGAGACGCATACACAGAAAAAAACATTAAGACAAAATATTTGTATGTATTTTAGGAACATACAAAAAAAAATTTAAAAATAAACTTTAATAAAAAAATACAAAAATGTTTGCAACGAAATAGAGTGAAATCCAAAATTAAAAATATATTAAATTATATAAAAAGAAAGAACAATAAATGAAAGAATTATTCAAACCAAAATTTTAATTTTTTTTTGATTTTGTAATCGACTATTTGTTATTAAACTTTGGGTTGTGTTTCTCAGCTTTTGTGCAATCACTTATTGCACAATAAATATTTAAAATATTAGGCTTGGTTGCAAACTATTTTCGCTGCTCTTAAGGATTTTTTTACAGTGTATACTGTAAGCATATCTATATATGCTGTTGAAACTACATATGTTGATAAATATCTCCTTGCATACTTTTTTGTTTGTTTGTAAATATATTTCACAAAGATAAACTTGTAAAAGAAGCCATTGAGTATGAAAAAAATACGCTTTTACACGAGCACACACACACACTCACATTTAAAACAGAAAAAGCTTTTTGCCAACGCAAACACTTTTTTATTTGCAAGCAGTCACACACAAAAGAAGCCTTTATTTCCACAAACAAAAAAAAATTTGAAAAAAATAAAATATAAAAAAATGCAAATTTTCGAACATTAAGGAGTATTCACTTATTTTAAAATTGCTGGTGATTGATTTGTGTTTTGGTTGGCACCTTGAATTTGAAATGAGACCTGTTAGTGTGTCATTAAACTCGTACAAGTTTTCAATGATGAATCAGTCACTGAAGTTTGATTCGCATTCTCACGAGTATATCCTCAAGCATATGAGTATATTGGCGGAAGTCAACAGATGAATCATCAATCAAAATTTCGAAATATAACATTACAAAGGGTGACTCAGGGGATAAGGGATACCAAGTAACGTTTCTGAGTGGCTTAAACCTCGTAAAGTTCAGGCCAATCTTGGTTTCTCCCTCATCTCAATTGTGAACACTGACCAACACGTGGTGTCCTTGTGACAACGGCATTCTTGTAATTCACATTCCTGTGCAATTTTTTTTTAGAAGAAAACGCTTCTGACCTTCATGACATAGAAAATGATGCGAAATGATTAAGGTTCCTTTTGCAAGGAACCCATGACCAGCAGTGAAGAAATTCTACGGCAGCCATGGATGTGAAGTACATAACAAACCTACAGTCAGTAACATCACACAGAAACTTATAATCCGCAGAAAGAACAAGTAAGAGCGTACTTAGTTCGGCCGGGCCGAATCTTTGTCGAGTTCTATGCCCGGTATCTCTTTTTAGGCAAACAAAGAATATTGAATAAGAATTGTTATGCTATTGGAGCTATATCAAAATATAGTCCGATTCGGACCATAAATGAATGCAGAACATTGTATAAGTCATTGTGTAATATTCTAGTTCATTCGGATAAGAATTGCGCCTTGTAAGGTCTCAAGAAGCAAAACCGGGAGATGGGTTTATATGGGAACTGTATCAAGCTATTGATCGATTCAGATCATATTGAACACGAATGTTGAAGGTCATGAGAGAAGCCGTTGTACAAAATTTCTGCCAAATCGGATGAGAATTGCGCCCTCTAGAGGCTCAATAAGTCAAGCTTCCAGATAGGTTTATATGGCAGCTATATCAAAACATAGACCGATTTGGCCCATTTACAATACCAACTGACCTGCATTAATAGAAAGTATTTGTTCAAAATTTCAAGCGGCTAGCTTTACTCCTTCGAAAGTTAGCGAGCTTCGACAGATGGACGGACGGACATGGCTATATCGACTTAAAATGACATGACGATCAAGAATATATATACTTTATGGGATCTCAGACGCATATTTCGAGGAGTTACAAACAAAATGACGAAATTAGTATACTCTCATCCTATGGTGGAGGGTATAAAAAAGAAATGGCCAAACTTAAGTGTGAAAAAGTCGTTCCTCGTTGTTCTTCAGCTGAGTTTCAGCTACATACTCCATATTATGGTTTATGTAGCATTAATTCAATCCATTCATCATAGAGCTGGCAAACTATCGATAATAGTAACATTCGGTATTTGCGATAGTTTAAATAGTAAATATCGATAGGATCGATACTATTGTTATATACCCATCTCCTATATTTCAAAGAAAAATGAGAACTAAAAATCAGGGGAACGATTTATATAGTAGCAAAATCAATGCACAGACCAATTAAAACCAAGATTATTAAAGTATGTTGGAAGTCATGAGAGAAATAATTGTACAAAATGTCAGCCTAATCGGATGAAAATTGCGCCCTCTATAGGCGCAATGCATCTTAAAGGATATACATAGTGGCGCATTGCTTATTTTTGATAACTTTTCCGATAGTATGCATCGGAATATCAACCGGTATTCATCCGAATGTCAACCGATATTCATCCGAATATCAACCGATATGCATTGGAATACCAATCGATATTCAGTCAAAAAATCAAATATCGATAGTGCCATCGATATTTTGCCAGCTCTAATTCATCAGGGATTGGTTCTGTGGTATAGTATGCTGAAGATTCTAGAAAGGTTAATAGAAACATATCTTAGGGCAAAGATCCCTGGAGATCGCCTGTCTCGGCAATAGCCCGCGTATGGTAAAGGCAAGTCCACTGAAACAATCCTTGCACGATATAGTCGCATACATAGGGGATTCTCTCGCTGTCAATGAAACTAAAGGAGTAAAGCTAGCCGCTTGAAATTTTGCACAAAAACATTTCATTAGTGTAGGTCAGTTGTTATTGTAAATGGGCCTAATCGGTCCATGTTTTGATATAGCTGCTATATAAACCGATCTTGAGTCTAGACTTCTTAAGCTTCTAGAGAGCGCAATTCCTATCCGATATGACGGAAATTTTGCACAACGTGTTTCGCTATGACTTTTAACAATTGTGCTAAGTATGGTACAAATCGGTTCATAACCTGATATAGCTGCCATATAAACCGATCTTGGGTCTTGACTTCTTGAGCCAATAGAGGACGCAATTCTCATCTAATTTGGCAGAAATTTTGCATGAAGTGTTTTGCTATGACTTCCAACAACTGCGCTAAGTATGGTTTAAATCAGTTTATAACCTGATGTAGCTGCCATATATACCAATCTTGGTTCTTGACTTCTTGAGCCAATAGAGGGCGCAATTCTTATCCGATTCGGCTGAAATTTAGCATGAAGTGTTTTGCTATGACTTCCAACAACTCTGCTAAATGTGGTTTAAATCAGTCTATAGCCTGATATAGCTGCCATATATACCAATCTTGGATCTTGACTTCTTGAGCCAATAGAGGGCGCAATTCTTATCCGATTTGGCTAAAATGTTGCATAAATTTGTTTGTTATGACCAACAGTTGTGCTAAATATGGATCAAATCGGTCTATAATCTGAAACAGCTGCCATATAAATCGATCTTGGATCTTGTCTTCTTGAATCGCTAGAGGGGGCAATTCTTATCCAATTTGGCTGAAATTTAGCTTGAAGTATTTTGTCACGGCTTCCAACAACTGTGTTAAATATGGTTCAAATCGGTCCATAACTTGATATAGCTGCCATATAAACCGATCTGGGACCTTGACTTCTGAAGCCTCTAGAGGGCGCCATTCTTATCCGATTTGACTGAAAGTTTGTACAAGGGCTTCTCCCATGACCTTCAATAATTAGTTTCCTAGCACATTTAGAGATATACTTCAGGAACCTCTACGTGCGAAAGCGAAGTGGGCTACCGAAAGTGGTCTAGGCGTAAATCAGCAGTAGATACAAATTACCCAGAGTGGGACCTGTCTCCTTGGCATTAGGAAATGTTCTATTTACTGAAAGCGCAAAAAATCCTGGCTGCTTTGCTGAACAGGAAATTGACCTTCAATTCAAAAATTTTGAAAAGGGCAATATACACCTGCAAGAGAGCCGTTGGCAAAAGTATGATATTTAAACTGTGTATTATGCACTGTGTGTATACTGCAGTTGTCAGACCTATAACGCGGGCATTGGAAACGTGCAGAAGCACACGGACAGGTTAACAACTTCGTGTGGCCTTGTTTGGCTGCCTCTATTTCAAGGATTTTTCATTAAGTTTGTGTTTGATGATACTCACATAAAAACAGTTTGGTCTTTTTGCAGAGGTAGTGTGCTCATCACTGCTTCTATGGTGTTGTGGTCTGGTGGACTACGCTTCAAAAGTCCACTTACTGTTTACTACTCAGCCAAACCCAAAGAATGCCTTGTTTGTACATCACAGCCGCACAGCGGACGACAGCCTGTGATGCATTGAACTTAATGCTGCACCTAATTTGTGGCACTGTAAATTTCTCCGACTACTGCTGTAAGGCTAAGGGAGCTTTCTCTTTGGTGTTTTGGCGGCTAGGCACACTTTGTCTTCTTACGATGCCCGATGTTCCAGGCAGCGTGGATAACACATTGTCTGAGCCGTTGTTTGCTAAAATTACTGTACTACAATTGCTGATAGCATTGATTGAAACTTCGGTGTCCCTATTTCTAGAAGTTATGTAGACTTCTTTAATGTGTGGTGGAATGCCTTGGATTGAATGTCATAACGATGATTGGCATAAATATCTTCTCAGACAGCCAGGCAGCCATTATATCTCAGGGACACATATTTTTGAATTCAAAAACCGCAGTCGACTGTCGCAGATCTTTCAACGAGATGGTTGAACAATTCAAAATTTATCTGCCTTGGTTGCCGAGCCACAGACATATTCCAGGGAATTGTAAAGCAGTTGAGCTTGCGAGACAAGGGACTACCTTATACATTCCAGGGGAACAGGAATCTGTGGGCATGTTTTTTGCTTATGTAAGCATGTAAGCTGATTCTTTACGATCAGTCCCGAAGGGCGAGACGGTCATAAAGTGGGAGTTGTGAACACATTATGTGAATATTTTAGACTTGAAGAGGTGTACCGCTTTGCTGTCGCTGGCTAGAACAAACGTCTGAATCATTGTGACCCTCATATCAGGTCACTGTCTGATCAGAGGCGGTATGAAATTATTTCACTGTCTGATCGGAGGCCTATAGATTGAGGTCCCAATGCAAATAAAGCCCCAAACTGGAAATGGGGGTTTATTTCATAATGAAATAAGAACCCAAAAGTAAAAATGAAAAAAGCCGCAACGAAATGAAAAAACACCCCAAACTAAAATAAAATAAGGCCCCAAAATTTGCGGAGTTATTTTATATGAAATAAAGTCTCAATTGTAAACTGAAATAATGTTCCAATAAGTCGGTAATTGACAAATTGACTTGCCGAACATTATTCTCACTGATTTGGTTTGAAAGTAAAACGTTTCGGGCTTTGTTTCATATCCAAATTAAATGTCAAATTAAACCCTAATTTTAAATAGGATAATAGCCCCAAAAACGAAATAGAGACCCACTTAACGTTGTTTTTGTTTCATGTATGAAAGTTTGGAGCCTTATTTCATTTTCCGTTTGGGGTTTTATTGCATTGGGACATTTTTTGCAAGTAACAACTTCTGCAAAAGATGTGAGGGCGTCGAGGAAGAAGAACTTACAGAACGTGTGTGTCCCGCTGTGGCAGTCAGAAGGATTTCCAATTTTAGTTCTCATTTCTTTGAGAACTTGTCTGATTTAGCAGATGTGGACATTCGCAAGTTGTTGGGCTTTTTTAAGGCGATATGAATGGTTCAACGGTAGGAAATAAAAGGCATCTTCCTTCTCCTGTTCTTGTGGTATCACAATGGACGAAAACGTGTGAGTCTAATGGCAGACTCCCACATAATCCTTACCTTACTGGAATATATTTTTAAGCATATGCTAGACACTTCTCCCGAAATAGGTGTCACACTGCTCCACGCCGTTCGGACTCGGCTATAAAAAGGAAATGAAGTGTTTTGTTGTGACTTCCAACAACTGTGCTAAGTATATTCCAAATCGGTGCTTAACCTTATATAGCTGATATGTAAAGCGATTTGGGATCTTGACTTGTTGAGTCACTAGAGGGCGCAATTCTTCTCCCATTTGGCTGAAATTTTGCACGAAGGGTTTTGTTTTGACTTCCAACAACTGTGATAAGTATGGTCCAACTTAATTAAGCACCCATATAAATCGATCTCCCGATTATACTTCTTGAGCCTATAGAGAGCCCAGTTCTTATCCGGTTTGGCTGAAATTTTGCACAATGACTTCTACTTTGGTCTCCAACAGCCTTATCATTGAGGTGAAATTTTGAATCGGAGTACACTCACTATGTGAGAAGTTTACCCCGATTCCCTAATGGAATGTTCATGGGCAAATTTTCATTTGCAGAACACATACAGTTCCCAGATTTCCTTCTATATTTCTGCATTAGAATGGATCTGCCTCAATTGAATGATGTATGGAAATGATTTTTTGCCTTTTCTGTGAATACCCTTAATGTTCTGGCTAAATTGCACATATAGCTATTTTTAACACATAGTGTTTTTATATATGAGAGTATTTGTTTTGAAATTTGCTGCCATGTTCGTATTTATATTTGCATGATTTTTTTTTTTGGTTTTTTTTACAATGAGATCGTTGTACATTTTACTCGAATTTTTGTGTGGGTGATTTTTGTATTTTATTTCATTGATTCTTTGTGTTTTCGGTTGCTGTTGTAGTCTTTGAGATTTTTTTTTTAAAAATGTAGCATAAAAAAGTTGGTATTTGTGTTTCTTCTTTATTTTAGTTTTTTTTTTCGTTTTTGCTTATGTTGCTGCTACTTTTTCCTGGGTATCTTCAGTGAAAAAGAATCAGAACCGACAAAAACTTAGCAGCAGCAACACTTGCACCAAAGTCAAGCACTTGCCTCTGTGTGTGCCATATAGGCGAACATTTGCTGTTGCCAATAACAGTTGGCTAAATAGCCAAATGACCTAAATAAAACATATATTGTTGTTGTGATTGTATGCTCAATGCAAAGAGAATATATTTTGAGAGGCTTTGGATTATTAGGTGCTGCAACTTTGTTGCTGTACACTGAGGCGACAACCCGGGTCAATCCGGTACGTAGAACCGGCTGTCATGGGTTTGCTACATTGTAATTGTTACTTGTGTTTTTTGACATTTCAGCTGCCACAATTTGAGACTGAAAATATTGTAACCAATTGCAAAATTGTTTTTGCTTTCATTTTTGGCACTGCCAAAGTGTTTGTGTTGCTAAAGAGGCTGTGTGGCGGCCCGTTTTGGGCCATTGTGTTGTGGCGGCGGTAAAACATGATGTGCGTGTAACGATTTTAGTGTGCGCTTTTTTTTATCCATCTTCCGATGAGTAATAACATGAGTGGTGTTGACCGAAAGTGAATTGAAATGTTTGGGACCATGGATCTTGGACATTGTGGATGATTGTTGTGGCTCTGGGTATTTTTTGGGTAGTTTTGCTTCAGTGTTAGTAGTTACAATACATTTTACTTTTGTGGAGTATTACAACAAACAATTTTTATATATATGGAACTTTTTGAAACATTTACTTATTTATGTTTGTTCTTGTTTTCATATTGCCCACCCTCTTGGAAAAAAGAAAACTGAAATTTTGTGCAAACTTACCGGAGCTGGTGTAGGGGTGGAGCTTCCATTGGATACACCATTATTGTAGCCATGAGCATTCAATGCAGTAGAGATGGTTGTAGCACTCAATTTGGTGTTACTGCAATAAAAAAGAATACAAAAACAAAAAACACATTTAAATTATTTCATTAGTTCGCTCGCTCGTTCGCTCATCCACTCAAATGAAGTACGTAATGTGAAAAAGTTTAGGTAATATTTTTTCATATATTAATAATATCGCTGTAATAAAATATTATTTGTTAGCTAATAATTCATAAGCACAAAAGTATTTATGTTTATGTCCTCTTATGTGAAAAAGGAAGAAAAGTAAATTAAATTGCCAGCAGTCATAAATATTGAAGCAAATTTATTGGCATACAAGTAAGTGGATGTTCAGATCTCGGTTTTTTTTTTAGGAAAATGGTATTGCAAATATGGTCATTAACATTGCATAAAGGAAAAGCTGGAATACTTCTCTCATTGATATGAGTGCTACTCGATACAAATTTGAGCTCAATGCTAAGGGGCCTCATTTTTATTGCCGCAAATTGACATCAATATAGTAAACCAGTAAGGAAGGGCAAAAGTCGGGCGGTGACGACTGTATAATGCCCTACACCTACAATATGGGAGCTAATTTTGGCAAGATTGGTCAATAAATGCGCTTGCAGTGGCTTTTGAAGTGAAAATCAGGCGATATACATATCTAAATCTGAACCGATTTTTATGAAATTCATCAGGAATATTGAGAAGCATAAGAAAATCCTTCCTGCCAAATTGCTAGAGAATCGATTATCAAATAAGCACTTTATTGCAATATCTCCCAAAATCGGACGAGCATATGTATGGGAGCTATATCTAAATCTGAACCGATTTTGAGTAAACTTCTAGGATATTGTGATAGTTGTTGAGGAAGGCGTTGTACAGAGTTTTGGCAAGATTGGTCAATAAATGTGCTTGCATAGAAGTGAAAATCGGGCGATATACATATATGACAGCTATATCTACATCTGATCCGATTTCTATGAAATTCATCAGGAATATTGAGAGGCATAAGAAAATCCTTCCTGAGAAAATTTTTAGAGAATCGATTATCAAATGAGCACTTTATTGCAACATTTTCCAAAATCGGACGAGCATATATATGGGAGCTATATCTAAATCTGAACCGATTTTGAGCAAACTTCTAAGATATAGTGATAGTAGTCGGGGAAAGCGCTGTACAAAGTTTTGGCAAGATTGCTCAATAAATGCCCTAGCAGTCACCATAGAAGTGAAAATCGGGCGATATACATATAAGGTAGCTATATCTAAACCTGAACCGATTTTTATGAAATTCACCAGTGATGTCGAGAGTCAAGAAAAAATCCTTCCTACCAAATTACAAGGAAATCGCTTAACAAATGAACATTTAATTGCATTATTACTGCAAATCGGACGAACATATATATGGGAGCTATATCTAAATCTGAACCGATTTTGAGTAAACTTCTAGGATATTATGATAGTTGTTGAGGAAGTCGTTGTACAGAGTTTTGGCAAGATTGGTCAATAAATGCCCTAGCAGTCACCATAGAAGTGAAAATCGGGCGATATACATATAAGGTAGCTATATCTAAACCTGAACCGATTTTTATGAAATTCATCAGTGATGTCGAGAGTCAAGAAAAAATCCTTCCTACCAAATTACAAGGAAATCGCTTAACAAATGAGCAATTTATTGCAATATTTCCAAAATCGGACGAACATATATATGAGAGCTATATCTAAATCTGAACCGATTTTGAGCAAACTTCTAAGATATTGTGATAGTTGTTGAGGAAGGCGTTATACAAAGTTTTGGCAAGATTGGTCAATAAATGGCCTAGCAGTCACCATAGAAGTGAAAATCGGGCGATATACATATATGGTGGCTACATCTAAATCTGAACCGATTTTTATGAAATTCACCAGTAATGTCGAGAGTCAAGAAAAAATCCTTCCTACCAAATTACAAGGAAAACGCTTAACAAATGAACATTTAATTGCATTATTACTGCAAATCGGACGAACATATATATTGGAGCTATATCTAAATCTGAACCGATTTGAAGCAACCTTCTCAGATGTAGTGGTTGTAGTCGGGGAAAGCGTTGTGCAAAATTTTGACTATATTGGTCAATAAATGCGCTTGCAGTACCCACAGAAGTGAAAATCGGGCGATATACATATATGGTAGCTATATCTAAATCTGAACCGATTTCTATGAAATTTACCTGTAATGTCAAGAGTCATAAAACCCTTCCAGTGAAATTTCAAGAAAATCGGTTAACAAAAGACCATTTTATTGCAGTATTACTGCAAATCGAACAAACATATATATGGGAGCTATATCCAAATCTGAAGCGATTTTTTCCAATTTCAATAGGCTTCATCTCTAGGCCGAAGAACATGCCCATACCAAATTTGAAGACGATCAGATGAAGATTGCCACCTGTAGTTTGTACACAAGTCTGTCCTTGACAGACAGACAGACGGACAGACAGACATATCTAAATCGAATCAGAAGGTGATTCTGAGTCGATCGCTTTATTTATCAATGGGTCTATCTCTCTTCCCTTTGGGTGTTACAAACTAATTCACTAAGTTATAATACCCTGTACCACAGTAGTGGTCTAGGGTATAAAAATGCAAATTTCCCCATGAACATTCCATTACGGAACAAGGGCAAACTTCCCACATATCTATGAGTGCTGCCCGATTAAAGTTTAAACTCAATGATAAGGGATCTCCATTTTATAGCCGAGTCTGAACGGCGTGCCGCGGTGCGACACCTCTTTGTGGAGAAGTTTTTACATGGCTGCCATACCAAACAGGTACAGTACCTCCCAGAAGTTCGCCAGCATTAGGAGGGGATAACCACCGTGGAACATTTTCATGATGTTCTCGCCAGGATTCGAACCCAGGGGTTCAGCGTCGTAGGCGGACATGCTAACCTCTGCGCTACAGTGGCCTCCATCACATCACATCACTATAGTAGAAAAGTATAAACGACTTATTACCAAAGGAAATATGGTACAATATTTGTCGTATTTGGCATGGATGCTGAGGGATCCAATACAACTCACCGACCCAAATTCGTCGCAATCGGATGAAAACTACGCCTAATATGTGCTAAAGACCCTACATTGAGAGTCTATATGGTCTATACGGAAACTATAACCACATCCGGAAACGTAAGGGACCAATACAATCTGTTTTTTCCTGAGTTTCAGGGAAATCGGGCATTAAATGTGCCTTTTTGGGGTTTCAGATCTTAAATCGAGAGTTCACTCTGTATGGCACTTTTATCCTAATATGTTCCGCACTAGACCATATTTGGTATATATGTATGTCAAGAATCACGCGTGAGTCCCGTGAATCGTGAGTGAGATCCGAATCCAATCACGTGATGGTGCGTGACCGTGAGTGAGTAAAATTATGCTCACTACTCACGAGGAAATCACGA
The DNA here is from genome assembly GCF_963082655.1 of Stomoxys calcitrans. Classification (NCBI taxonomy): domain Eukaryota; kingdom Metazoa; phylum Arthropoda; class Insecta; order Diptera; family Muscidae; genus Stomoxys; species Stomoxys calcitrans. The sequence continues at coordinate 96,650,179 of NC_081556.1, read as the reverse complement.
CTTAAGAGACACTCACCAAACGCTAACGAGACGCTTACGACTTACGAGACACTCACGACTCACAAGAAAACAACGACTTAAACATAAAGAAAAACTAAATGTTTCGCATGCTCTCACGGCATTTAAACCTACTGAGTAAAATTGTTGTCTCATAAGCGTGCGTGAACGTGAATCGACATAAAAAGTTGTGAGTGCACGCTCAGGCAAGCTCAAGTGAATAACTTTTTTTCTCGAGAGCGTGCGTGAAAAATCACTCACGCGCACATCTCTAGTCAAGACATCTAAGGCACCTCTCTGCTTCAAATGAAAAGGGAAATAACTCAGTCTCTCTCGGGAAATGAGTCTATATGGCAACTATATCCAACTATTTTCTCATCTTGACCATAGTGCGTATGTCAAGGAGTTCAATACAACTCACTGTTACCAATTTTAGCAAGATCGGATATTAAAGGCGCTTTTTAAGGTTCAAGTACGTAAATCGGTATATATAGCATCGAAATCCCATATGGTTCGATATGTACCATATACGTGGGTAGCTTTAGTGAAGCATTTGTGAACAAAAGTACCTCCAATGGGCTCAAGACATTAAATCCGGAAATCGGACTATATATAGCAAAAGCAAAAAAATGCCCACGTACATTCTACCAAGGAAAAGCCCAAACTTTTCACATATTAATGCCATTCGATACAAGTTTTAAGCTCAATGATAAGGAATCTCCTTTTTTAGCCGAGTCTGAACGGCGCATAGTGGATAGAGATAACTCTTTGAAATCCTTAGAACTGAGTTGTTAAGGAGATGATGTGCAAACTTGTAATGCTTGAGTTGTTCCAGACGTCCTTTGGTAGGCCCTAAAAGTTGGTCACCTTGGCATTTCGAAAATTAGTTGGGGTGCCAAATTTTCATATGTGATCCGATTTACATTTTTTTTTTTTTGCTGGGTAATCTGGGATATATTCGACCTTTAAGGTTTTTATACCAACCACCGAAGGATGGGGGTCTATATTGGACTATACCTTGATATAGCACCCATATAGACCGATCCGCCTATTTAGGGTCCTAGGCCCATAAAAGGCACATATATTATCCGATTTTGATGAAATTTAGGACACTAAGTTGTGTTAGGCTAGTCGACATCCTTCTTCAATTTGGCCCAGATCGGTTCAGATTTGAGTGTAGCTGCCATATAGACCAATCTCTCGATTTAAGGTCTTAGGCCCATAAAAGGCGCAGTTATTGCCCGATTTCGCCGAAATTTAAGACAGTAAGTTGTGTTTGACCCCTCAATATTCTTTTTCAATTTGGCTCAGATCCGTTTAGATTTGGTTATAGCTGCCATATAAACCGATCTTTCGATTTAAAGTCTTGGCCCCATAAAAGGCACATTTTTAACCCGATTTCGCTGAAATTTTACACAGTGACTTATGTTAGGCCTTTCGATAACCTTGTCGTATATTGTTCAGATCGGTCTTTACTTCTATATGGCTACCAAAAAGACCAATATTTTGTTCTACAAAATTGAACAATGACTTGAACTTAATAGACCACTCAATATCCGTGTCGAATTTGGTCCAAATCGGACCATATTTCGATAAAGCTGCCCCTATAAATTATGCATTTTTGACCGGATTGTGATGAAAGGTGGTTTATATATACACCCGAGGTGGTGGGTATCCAAAGTTCGGTCCGGCCGAACTTAACCCCTTTTTACTTGTTATTATTTTTTTTTTTTTTTGAATTTAGTCAAGCATCGTATTTTGTGATTTACGAAAGTTTATATGGTTCGATTTCCATTTTGATGCATGATTTGCATTGTCGACAAAAAAAGAAATTTTTTATTAAAAAAAATTATTTAAAAATCTTAATTTTTTACTTTTCTTTTGTAAAGAGGACATCTTGCAAATGCATTTTAAATGAAATGGGAACAACATCTGTTAACTAAAGCTGGTACTATACTTGTATGTACTACAAAATAACACGTTTTTTATCAAAACATTGGAAAAACCCCACGAGTTCCTAAAACGCAAAACCAAGACCCCTTTATTTGGGTTAATGTTTTTATACCCACCACCATAGGATGGGTGTACATTAATCTAGCCATTCCGTTTGTAACACCTCAAAATATTAGGCTGAGCTAATCACCTCCCAGAAAAGTTTCAAATTCAACTCAATGTACCAAATTTCAGTGAAATTAGTAAATAAATGCGCCTTTAAAGGGCCCAATGACTTAAATCCGGAGATCAGTATATAAAGCCGCTATATCCAAGTGTAGACCAATCTGAACCATATAGGGCATGGATGTCGAAGAGCCAAACATAAAAGCCCAGCGAAATCGGATAATATATGCGCTTTTTATGGACCCAAGACCTTAAATAGAGACATCGTTCTATATGGCAGTTATATCCAAATATAGAGAGACCGAGGCAATATTGAACATGGATGTCTAAGAGCTTGACACAGATCACTCTGCCAAACTTAAAACAAATTTTCCCATGAACATTCCATTAAGGAACAGGGGAACTTTCCTCATATCAGTCCGATTAAAGTTGGAGCTCAATGATACGGGTCCTCCTTTTTTATGCCAAATTCGAACGGCGTGTCGCATGGTGGCACCACTTGGTAGAGAGGGTTTAACATGGCAGAATACCTCACAAATGTAGCCAGCATTAGTAAGGGGAAGCCAAAGCTGAAAATGTTCTGATATTCACGTTGGGGTATGAAAACAGGCGTTCGGCGTTATAGGCGGACATGCTAACCTCTGCGCCACGGTGCCCTCCTAATTTCATCATCATCAGGTAAAAAACGCTGGTTTTATGAGCCCTAGGTCTTAAAATGGGAGATCGGTATATATGGAAGCTATACCCAAACATAGACCGATCCAAACCCTATTGAGCACGATTATCGAAAAGCCTAACATAGGTCACCGTGCCAAATTTCAGCGAAATCGGATAAAAAATGCACCTTTCATGGACCCAAGACCTTAAATCAAGAGATCGGTCTATATGGCAGCTATGTACAAATAAATACCCATCTGGGCCATATTGAACACGGGTGTCGAAGAGCTTAACCCAGATACTAAATGTGGCATATTGGTCAATACAAGGGCAATATCAAGATATAATCCTATATAGGCCATCTTCGAACTTAACCTGCCTATGGATACAAAGACTATGTCATGATTTGAACAGGCAGTCATGGCTAGATCATCTTAGATTTTACAACGATCAAGTGCATTAATACTTCATAGAGTAGGAAATGAATATTTCGATGTGTTGCAAACGGAATGACAAAATTAATATACTCCCATCCTATTGATATGAAAATGGCGATTTGAAACTTTAAAACAATTCCTGAAGAACGAATATCAGTGACAACCTCTTTCGGTGCAACATTGTTCGCTGGAGAGTTTCCCGAAAATACGTATTCACAAATAGTGGTTCCTCACTAGACATTGTCCGTTCTGTTCCTCACCAGACATTGTCCATACTGTTGTCTGAGTTCGGAATGTACCCAACAGTAATTGGTGTGGATTATGGGATCTTCCGTAGCCCAAAGACCTGGAATACATCTTCGACGAAGTTGCAAAATTCTATACAGGATTTTTTCTGAACATCATATCGCTCGCCCCACTATATTCTTAGCTCTGCGTTAAAGATGACTCAGTCTTGTCATGCCCTTATGGCTTCCTTCTCACTTAGACCAACTAGTTATGTCGGCCACCATTTTGTTCATGTTTTACCTTTTGGTTTGGACATGCATACTTAAATGAGCCGTTCAGAGTCGAAAAATATCGTAATTTCGACAGTCTGAGGAACATTGTTAGACCGGCTTAGACTGTCATGGCAATAACGATCATGTTTAATAAAGTTTTTGACCAATATTTAAAGGTAAAATTCATTCAGCAACAAAAATCAAAGCACAATTTCAAATGATTTCTATCATTACAATCTATCTTTTCGCTTTAAATCGAACTAGAACTTTGCATTCGACAACAATTAAAATTTGGCACGGGACTAAATAAATTAAATGCAAAGTCATAAATATGAGAGAATTTACGGTGTTCACATTTTAATCCTCCTACGAGTGATAACAGAATAATCTCTTCCAATAGCGCCCATACATATTAATGCAAATATCCGCACCCTAGCCTGAATAAATGTACACATCACATGAATACGGATGTGCTTCTGGTCAACATGTGGCTCCTTCATCCCATCATCATGATCATCATGCACAATGTCACTCAGCGTGTTGTGTTTGGGAGGATGTTTAATTGTATTGCTGCGTATGGATTTCCGGTTGGTCTATTTACTACAGAATATGGTTCACACGCACCGGAATACAGGCAAAAGAGAAAGGGGGAAGTGTACGAGTCTTATATAAGAAAATCAGGGTTTCTGCAAGGAATATTTTTTATTATATTTTATTTTATTTTTTATCTTATTGCATTATACCCTCCACCATAGGATGGGGGTATACTAATTTCGTCATTCTGTTTGTAACTACTCGAAATATACGTCTGAGACTCCATAAAGAATATATATTGTTGATCGTCGTGACATTTTATGTCGATCTAGCCATGTCCGTCCGTCCGTCTGTCTCTTGAAAGCATGCTAACTTTCGAAGGAGTAAAGCTAGCCTCTTGAAATTTTGCACAAATACTTCTTATTAGTGTAGGTCGGTTGAGATTGTAAATGGGCCATATCGGTCCATGTTTTGATATAGCTGTCATATAAATCGATCTTGGGTCTTGACTTCTTGAGCCTCTAGAGTGCGCAATTCTTATCCGATGGGAATGAAATTTTGCACAATAACTTCACCAAGTATGGTTCAAATCGGCCCATAACCTGATATAGCTGCCATATAAACCGATCTTGGGTCTTGACTTCTTGAGGGCGCAATTCTTGTCCGATTGAAATGAAATTTTGCACGACGTGTTTTGTTATGATATCCAAAAACTTTACCAAGTATGGTTCAAATCGGATGATAACCTGATATAGCTGCCATAAAAACCGATCTTGGGTCTTGACTTCTTGAGCCTCAAGAGGGCGCAATCCTTATGGGATTGAAATGAAATTTTGCACGTGGTGTTTCGCTATGACTTCCAACAATTCTGCTAAGTAAGGTTCAAAAAGGTCAATTTCGTGTATAGCTACTATATAAACCGATCTACTTGAGCCACTAGAGGGCGCAATTCTTATACGATTTGATTGGAATCTTGCACGAAGTATTTCGTTATGATATCAACAACTGTGCTAAGTATGGTTTAAATCGGTCCATAACCTGATATAGCTGTCATATAAACCGATCTGGGGACCTGACTACTTGAGCTTCTAGAGGACGCAGTTCCTATCCGATTTGGCTGAAATTAAGCATGACGTATTTTATTACGACTTTCAATAACTCTGCCAAATAGGGTTTACATCGGTTAATAACCTGATATAGCTGCCATATAAACCGATCTGGGATTTTGACTTCTTGAACCTCTAGAGGTCGCAATTATTATCCGATTTGGCTGAAATTTATTATGAGGTTTATTATGGTCTGAATCTTTTTATAGCCTGATACAGCTCCCATATAACTCGATCTCTCTATTTTACTTCTTGAGCCCCCAAAGGCCGCAATTCTTATTCGAGTTGGCTGACATTTTACACAGGTCTCCAACATATAATTTAATTGTGGTCCGAATCGGACCATAGCTTGATATCGCTCTAATAGCAGAACAAATCTTTTCTTTTATCCTTTTTTTTGCCTAAGAAGAGATGCCGGGAAAAGGACTCGACAAATGCGATCCATGGTGGAGGGTATATAAGTTTCGGCCCGGTCGAACATAGCATGCTTTTACTTGTTTTATTTTATTTTATTTTATTTTATTTTACTTTATTTTACTTTATTTTATTTTATTTTATTATATTTTATTTTATTTTATTTTATTATATTTTATTTTAATTTATTTTATTTTATTTTATTTTATTTTATTTTATTTTATTTTATTTTATTTTATTTTATTTTATTTAATTTAATTTAATATAATTTTATTTTATTTTATTTTCTATTATTTTATTTTATTTATTTTTTATTCTGTTTTATATTATTTTGTTTTATTTTTCTTTATTTTATTTTATTTTCGTTTATTTTATTTTATTTTACTTTATTTTATTATTTTTTATTTTATTTAATTTTATTTTATTTAATTTAATTTAATATAATTTTATTTTATTTTATTTTATTTTATTTTCTATTATTTTATTTTATTTATTTTTTATTCTATTTCATATTATTTCGTTTCGTTTCGTTTATTTTATTTTATTTTACTTTATTTTATTCTTTTTTATTTTATTTTATTTTATTTTATTTTATTTTAATTTACTTTATTTTATTTTATTTTATGTTATTTTATTTTATTTTATTTTATTTTATTTTATTTTATTTTATTTTATTTTATTTTATTTTATTTTATATTATTTTATTTTATTTTATTTTATTTTATTTTATTTTTTTTTTTTAATTTATTTTTTGTTATTTTATTTTATTTTATTTTATTTTTTTTTTTTTTTTTTTTTTTTAATTTATTTTATGTTATTTTATTTTATTTTATTTTATTTTATTTTATGTTATTTTATTTTATGTTATTTTATTTTATTTTATTTTATTTTATTTTATTTTATTTTATTTTATTTTATTTTGTTTTAATTTCATCAAAAATGCAAGACGGCAACCCTAAAGCGGACATTTGCATTTAGCGCATTGGTGCTGTGGTCAGGTTCAATACGTTTGCCAATATGTCAGCCATAAAGCATATTGGCATATGCAATTGCGATATGTAGATGCTGGAAATATTGACAAAACGTACGCCAAATTATACGGATGGATAGCTTTCGTTTTTGCCCTGGCTAGATTAAAGGTTTGAGCGACACCAGTTAAATGAACCGTGCAAAAAAACAAAATTAAATATATACACGTAAGGTATTGTTTTTGGGACAACATAATGAAAGAGCTTAAAAAATACACAAATAAAATGTACATTTTATTTTTGCATAAAAACAAGATGTTATATAAATTGGTACATTTGTACACCTAAGGCAGTGTGCTGCTGGCACCATGAAGTATGCATTCAGTTTTTATGATGTATACTATGAAACAGAGCACAAATAAATTGCAGGTCAAATACCCTAGGGGCGTAAGAATTTAAGGCAAAAAAATCAATTGAAGTATTAACTTAAAATTTTGTACCGATATGAAGTGTTATAAAGTTCACACTGGTATATTTGTCAAACTAGAAATGATATTTGGTTTATTGACAGCTTATTAAATTATTTACAAATCAACAAACGCAATTGTTTCTGAAAGTTATTCGTGATGGATTTCAAGCGTAATAGTGGAATCACTATGGGCTATTGTTGGGGAACTGAAACACCTCTGAGTGAACAAAATAGAACCTTTGCCACTTGCCATGGTAATGATAAAAAATTACAAAAACACCAGAAATCAACGAAATCTTCGCCATATTGGTGCTCAAATGAAGAAAAATCTGAAAATATCCCGAGAAAGGATACAACAAATATTAAAAAATGCGCTCAAGGTAAAGTGGCAAAAGGCACACGATCTTACATTACAGTTATAAAAGTTAGCGCTTTCACGAACATGATGAACATCATGTTCTCTGACGAAAATATTAGCCTACGAACGGCACTCGACCTAACGCTTGCACGAACATGATAAACATCGTGTTCTCTGATGAGAATATTAGCTTACGAACGGCACTCGACCTAATTTTTCAGCTCAAGTGATGATATGAGTCGCCAATGCTCAAAGTTAATGCCACTCATTATCGAGAAATCATTTTGGAAACTGCTTTGGAACAGTGGGCAAGCAAACATTTGGGTTGTACATCATGGATGTACCGTTACATTCGGCACCATGACATACAGCACGTGTATAACAAGAATAGCTAAAAAAGTATGTTCCGCACTTCATTTCGTTCACATTGTGGCTAACCAATTCGCCAGATGCTAATCCAATGTACTTGTACATTTGAGCCATTTTGGAGAGCAAAGTAAGACTAATGAAAATTTGGCAGCGCTGGATGCGCTGAAGAAAGTCATTGTACGGGAATGGACCAAAATGACGGCAGATTTCGTTCGTGCAGCTTGCCAACCCATTTTTGACCACCGCAGATGAATACTCAAGGCAAAATGTGGCCGCCCATAAGGAGAAAAAGTGAATGGATTATGGAATTTAAGATTACTTCCATAAATTTTCCCATTTGAATCAATAAATGTTTTCACACACACAAAAATGTGACAAAAGTTTGGGGGTTTAAAACATGTGCCATGCATTGGCTGTATAGTGCAGTTGTCAGACCTATAATACTATATGGTGTTGTGGTTTGGTGGACGGTATCCCAAAAATTAACCTACTGTTCAATACACAGTCGGATCCAAATCATGGTTTTTTTGTGCATCATAGCTGCACTGAGAACGACACCATCTGACCACCATCCACCCTAAAAAGACAGAGCTGGAGTTGCTCACAAGAAGGAAAACGAATGTCGAGTTTAGGGGACCGGTGCTTGATGGAGGGGAACTGCCGCTCTCTCGTCAGGCTACGAGTTGTTCTTGACAAGAAGTTGAACCGGAGAAGAAACATTGAAGGGGAAGTCAGGGGCAGAATGCGCTTCATTCATGTCGCAACTCAATAGGCAGGAGTTGGGGACTTAGACCAAGTGCGATCCACTAAATGCATACTGCTGTGGTTCGACCGATCCTCACCTATGGGTGCCTAGTGTGTCGTCGTGCTCCATGTCGGAGTGCTCCATGAGCAGCGTTGAATGCAATACTTGATCTGAAACCATTGCACTTGTGCGTGTAGTGCAGAGACTGCATGCAGGCTGAGGCAGTCAGGGATATGACGGTCTTTGGATTTCGAGCAATCGTTTGTTCTGTAGAAGGCAGCTGGCGCCAACAAACGTGACATTGGCGACGCGACGCACTATGTGCCAGTCGGATCTTTCTTCCTGGAGATTATCTGCCCGGGGAGGGAGCTTTGATCTGGGGCCCTAAGCAGGGGTTTCATTTGAATTCCTAGGAGTTAGGGAGTCACACAGTCTGTAAATTGATATTGCTTCTATATAAATCAATCTCGCGATTTTTAGTTCTCATTTTTGCTTGAAATATAGGAGATTAACGATAGTATTGATACTATCGATATTTATTATTAAAACTATCGAAAATATCGAATGTTGCAATTATCGATAGTTTGCCAGCTTTACCCTGTGCTGGCTGTTTGGAATGGTGGATGCACAGACTTGACGTGGCCTGGCGCTGGAGGCTGCAGGGAGGCCAAGGCCCTCTAGTCGAGGTTATCTGGAACGAGGACGTCGGATGTCATAGACCTAACCGGGCACTGCGATGTCGGTCGCTAATATCGCGATGAGCTCGGAACGATGGGGCTTTCTGCAGGGTCTGTGGAGATGAGGAGAATTTGGAGACAGTCGTGCATCTGCTGTGCCAATGTCCCGCGTTGGAGGGAAGAAGTCGTAAAATAATGCGAGAACACCTTTAGGAGGCCACCGTAGCGCAGAGGTTAGCATATCCGATGAACGCCGGGGTTCAAATCTTGGCGAGAACATCAAAAAAATTTTTCAGCGGTGGATATCCCTTCCTAATGTTGGCGACATTTGCCATTTGAAAAGATGGTATGACAGCCATTTAAAAAACTTCTCCCCAAAGAGGTGTCGCACTGCGGCACTACATTCGGACTCGGCTATAAATGTGTGAGAAGTTTGCCCCTGCTCCTTAAGTGAATGTTCATGGGCAACTTTGCATTTTACCTCTTCTCTTTACTAAGCTCTCTGCGGTCTTTCGACCCCGAATCATTTTGAACTTCTGTACGGACATGAGATGGCATACTGGACGGCTCTCTAGTCGCTGAGACATTTTATCTCTCTTTCTCTTTCGGTTTTCATGGGCATGTGCATGTCTAAGTACTGTAGTAATCCCTCACCTACTTTCATCTCTCTCTTATTTTATTTACTTCTAGGACGAACACGAACGAACAATGGATCAGGGGTCTCCGAGTAAAGCAGTTGGCAAGTGCGGTTGCCAGGTGCGTGTATTTTAATCTAACCTAACCTATTTTAGTTCTCCGTGGTTACATGTCTCTCTCTGATTGGAAAACAAATTGATGGACTTCAGGTTGCAAGAAACGTTTCTGCAGAAGCTGTGAGAACATCGAAGAAGAGTAGATTATAGAATATCCGCTGTGTACCGTACGGGGTAGCGGAAGGTGTTCCACTTAGGTTAGGTTAAAAAGAGAACGTGGATATTAATTCGCCCCATGACACTATGGACATACACCTAAGCCAGTAATCGGCTTGTTGTGCGCCCCTAAGTTGGTTCATGTCTGGTATTTTGTCTATACCTTAGTGCCGATATCTGTAAGATGCGAAATCCGGCAATGACATAGGAAATGCTCCAACGTGTCATCAACCTCCCCGCATGCCCTACACATGCTATTACTTGGCGCACCGATTAAACATAAGTGAGCTCGTAGCCCTATGTGTCCTGTTATGATAAGAAGGAGTTCAGAATAGCTCTGACCTCCTTCTTACTTCCTTTCCATAGGATTTTCAACGTTCCACCGACCGTTTTTCTGTTCCACAGGGTTGCATGAGCATTCGTCGCCCACGCCCTTAACTGGGACTGCGTCGAACCGAAAGGCTTCGGGTTAACCGAGTTAATTGACGACAGTTCTCTGGCCTTTACTACCAAATCGTCTGATTTCTCATTCCCAGTTACTCCGCTGTAGCCTGGCAACCAAACGATGCGGATCGTGCCATCCTCGGAGAAGGCGTAAATGTCCTTCTTACATCCCAAGACTGTTTGAGATCTTACCGTCCTGGTGTTATTGCTCTTATGGCCTGTTTACTGTCCATAAAGATGTTCATACTCGATGTCCTCGCGTTAACGCCACACCACCTAACGCATTCCGTGATCGCCCGGATCTCAGCCGGCTCGACCGTATTATGGTCAGGCAGTCTAAAACGGGTCTCAGTCCCTAGGTTCTCAATGTAGACCCCCAGGCCCACTCTGTCCTCGAGCTTTGATCCATCCGTAAAACATGATCTTCCAGATGGTAATATTAGGGTTCCGTCAAATTGCGTTAAATTGGCCTACCTTCGTCTTCATCGTGAACAGGCATATATATGTCGTCTCTGGGTTAACATTGAGACATCTGGGTCTAGTTCAGTCATATGCCAGACCCTTAGAATAATTATAAGTTCCACTTAAGTTTCTCATTTCTTTGTAGGCTTGTCTGAACTAGAGAATATAGCATCCATATAATGAAATCGTTCAAAAAGCAATTGTAGGAAAGGGTATTATGTCGTCGGCACCGCCCGACCCTGGCATTACTTTACTTGTTATTTGTAATACATCAATATGTTTATTCAAAAGGTCTTGCAATTAAAAATGCATTACTGTACTCTCAAGTGAAGGGGTAATGCAACTTGAACCTATGGCATGATGTACTTCACATTCAATTGAGTATCAAAAAAAAAGGAACAAACGAACGCATAATTTAATTACTTTCTCCACAAAGTGACATTTCCATTAAATGTGAGAGGCAAAATATAAGAATTATGAAAGCCTCTCCAAAGCCATTACATTTTTCCTTCTGTCATATAGGCAAAAGCCCTTCAAAATTACATTTTAAGCATATCTTCTTTGAGATTTTTGTTTTTTATTTTTTCTTTTTACTTACGGTTTGATTGGTACGGGAACATAGCCTTCAGTACCGGCTGGTGGGTTTTGCAAGGCAGCCAATTTGGCATGGATGTCACAGTACAATTTGTTGTTGAAATTGTAGTAGCCTTGGTTTTTCAAGTTGGTGCCACAAGTGGCGCACTTGAAGCACTCAACGTGCAAGTTCTTGTCCTTGATGCGAACGAAAACACCACTTCAGGGTAGATGCGAATTGATGTGATATCAGGTACAAAAGAGGAAAAAATAAATATATCAATTAATTTTGGTATTTAATAAAAAAAAGAACAACAACATCAATAACAACAAAACAATGATTGCAATTTAATAAAACAGATATGAACTCACTTGGCCGCACACACACACACATACACTCTCTCGCAAGGATTTCTTTTGGGTGCAGATGTAATTGAAATGTATGTATGACAAGAACAACAATTAAAATGGGAAACATTAAAACTAATGAAACGATGATGAACAAAATAACAAAAAAAATTTAATTCTCTAACAATTCGAAGATACACAGTTTGTCTTTAATCCTTTGTTCTTAAAAAAAAACTCCTCATATGTTGAGGATTTTAATTTTGAAACAACTCTTCGCTTTATATCATTGTTGTTAAATCATCCCATTGTAATGTTTGCTACTCAACCCCCACCACATGGGTAGTGTAAACGCAATTCCTATTAACATTTATTCCAACAATTTGTGGTTAATTTATTAAATTAATTTTCCATGAAATTACATGCAGTAGCAGCCCGGCAGTGGCAACAGAGAAGAAAAAATGCTGCAATAATAATGCATTGATTGAAATGAGTATTCACTAACAATTAATTTACGGTTTATTAATCATAATGAGTATTGAAATTGTATATCCTTGAATATGAGTTGCCATACAACCACCCAAGCATATTATTATGGCGTATTAGGGTGGGTAGACAATGAATTGGTTTTGTCTGCAACATAATAAGAGTACAGTTCTCAAGCTATGCACCTAATTATACTAACTGTGGTTTACACTGTAGAGCAAAAATTTCTTTTTTTTAAGAATAATTAAAAATTGTGAATTTTAAACTAGGAATAAAAGGGATGTAGTTTTCCACCTTCTGGGTTATTTAGAAACACAAGATAGCGGATACGAAGCCGTTCCCCGTCAAATGACGAAATTTTTTTTGCAAAAATATTTTTATACCTTCCACGATAGGATGGGGGTAGACGTAATTCGTCATTGTTTGTAACTTGTTTGTAACTACTCCCAAAAAATAAATGCGGATTTTTTAAAAGAAAGTAAATGCATTTTTAATAAAACTTAGAATGAACTTTAATCAAATATACTTTTTTTACACTTTTTTTCTAAAGCAAGCTAAAAGTGGCAGCTGAACGCCGACTATATGAAAAATCCGCAATTACTTTTTGGGCATCCCAATATATATATATATTCTTGGCCGGCATGACATTTTAAGTCGATCTAGCCATGTCCGACCGTTTATCCGTCCGCCTGTCTGTCGAAGCACGCTAACTTTTGAAGGAGTAAAGCTAGCAGCTTGAAATTTTGCACAAATACTTTGTATTAGTGTGTGTCGGTTGGGATTGTAAATGGGCCAAATCGGTCCATGTTTTGATATAGCTGCCTATAAACCGATCTTGGGTCTTGACTTCTTGAGCCTATAGAGGGCACAATTCTTATTCGATTTTGGCTGAAATTTAGCATGACGTATTTCGTTATGACTTTCAATAACTGTGCTATGATTTCCAAAAACTGAGCAAAGTATGATTCAAATCGGTCCATAACCTGATAATGCTGCCATATAAAACGATCTGGGATCTAGACTTCTTGAGCCTATAGAGGGCGCAATTCTTAAACGATTTGACTGAAATTTTGCATTATGTGTTTCGTTATGACTAGTGTTTCGCTAAGACTTTGAACAACTGTGCTTAGTATGGTTCAAATCGGTCTATAACCTTATATAGCTTCCAATTTGGGATCTTGACTTCTTGAGCCTCTAGAGGGCGCAATTCTTACACGATTTGGCTGAAATTTTGCATGAGATGTATTTTAGTTATGATTTCCAACAACTGTGCCAAGTGTGGTTCAAATCGGTTCATAACCTGATGTAGCTGCCATATTAACCAAACTGGTCCTTGACTTCTTGAGCCACTAGAAAGCGCACTTCCTATCCGATTTGGCTGAAATTTTGCGTGACGTGTTTCGTTATGACTTCAAACAACTGTGCTAAGTATGGTTAAAATCGGTCTATAACCTGATATTGCAAATTTTGCCCATGAACATTCCACTAAGGAACAGGGACAAACTTCTCATATATCAATGAGTGCAGTCCGATTCAAATTTTTTAAGCTCAATGATAAGGGGCCTCCTTTTTATAGCCAAGTTCGAACGGCGTGTCGCAGTGCGACACCTCTTGGGAGAGAAGTTTTACATGGCATAGTACATCACAAATGTTGCCAGCATTAGGAGGGGAATACCACCGCTGAAAATTTTTTCTGATGGTCTCACCAGGATTCGAACTCAGGCGTTCAGCGTCATAGGCGGACATGCTAACCTCTGCGCTACGGTGGCCTCCTGATATAGCTGCCATATAAACCGCGATCTGCGATCTTGATTTCTTGAGAATCTAGAGGGCGCAATTCCTATCCGATTGAAATTGAAATTCCTAACCGACTGAAATTTTGCGTGACATGTTTCGTTATGACTTCTAACAGCTGTGCTAAGTATGGTTCAAATCAGCCCATAACCTGATATAGCTGCCATATAAACCGATCTGCGATCTTGACTTCTTCAGCCTCTAGAGGCCGCAATTATTATCCGATTTGGCTGAAATTTCGTACAACAGCTTCTTCCATGACCTTCAACATACATCTCAAATACGGTCTGACTCGGTCTACAGCCTGAAATATTGGGTTGCCCAAAAAGTAATTGCGGCTTTTTTAAAAGAAAGTAAATGCATTTTTAATAAAACTTAGAATGAACTTTAATCAAATATACTTTTTTTACACTTTTTTTCTAAAGCAAGCTAAAAGTAACAGCTGATAACGGACAGAAGAAAGAATGCAATTACAGAGTCACAAGCTGTGAAAAAATTTGTCAACGCCGACTATATGAAAAATCCGCAATTACTTTTTGGGCAACCCAATAGCTTCCATGTAAAGCGATCTTCCTATTGTACTTCTTGAGTCACTAAAGGGCGCATTCCTTATTCGAATTGGCTGAAATTTTACACAATGACTTCTATTATGGTCTTCAACATTTAATTCGATTATGGTCCGAATCGGGCCATAACTTGATATAGCTCCAATAGCATAGCAATTATTTTCTTTTATCCTTTGTTGGTCCAAAAAGAGATAGGGGGGAAAGAACTCGACAAATGCGATCCATGGTAAAGGATAATACTCGGCCCGGTCGCTTTTTCCTGTTTTTATAAAAAATGAAGAAAATGTGTAAAAGTAGTCTAAATTTCAGTATCCTTTATTTTTGCTCGATATGACCACCTTGACTAATGTTATAAGTCGGTCAAAAACGAGTTGCAAGCTATATAAATGTAATGTGTTGATATTTGCCCCGTTTCCGTAAAATAGCTTTCTTCAGGGCATCCACGTCTCTATATTTTTTAGTCCTTTTAGTCCCCCTAAAACGGCCCAAATAGAAAAGTCCACCGAATTGGCATCTGGCGAACTTGACAGCCACTGTGTGGATAAAATGAATATGCGGAGCATGGGTTTTAAGCCATTCTTGGCTTGCAAGTTCTTTATTCGATGGAGTCTTGTCGGTGCGTCTATGGTCTACAACCCAAATGTTCATGTGTCTACGGCTTCAAAACAGCTTTGAAAATGCTACAAATACCATCTCTTGATACAGAAAATTACTTCGGATGGTCGTTCGTAGGATCTTATTTTCGTATGTGTGATCGCTTAAGTCAACATGATCATTTTGGGAGTTTACGAATGGAAACACAAACACTATGTTCATTTTTAGGTGTTTGAGTTTGCCAACAATAGCGGAAGTGATTTTCCAGCCAAATGCGATGCAATAACACTAAGACGCTTGAACTCCATTACGACTACCCAGAACAGTTTAATTTTAAGATGTTAAGCATCTCGTTGGGAGATTTTTAAATACACTCAATGTGTATTAAACTGCCACAACGAGCATTGCATCAAGGATAATCCATTGTCCGTATCTGCCGTTTGACCAGAGAGAAAGCTCCCTTAACCTCACTGTAATGGTTGTAATACAATGTCCAAAGGCGTTAGGTGTGGCATTAAATTCAACGTATCAGATGATATCGTTTTCATTGGGGTTGTGATGCACAAAGAAGCCATCCCTCGCATCTCGTTGAATAATAAACAGTTAATGGAATCTTGCAGCGCCGTCCACCAGACCACAACACCATATAGTATTATAGGTGTGACAACTGTAGCATACATTTTAGGTACACGACACGCGGTTGACATTTGTTCGTAGTCAATCAAAAAACGAGTACGGTATTTTGACCCATTTCCGCACAATGGCTATATTCAGGGCATCCATACTGGAAGTAGGCCACCGTAGCGTAGAGCTTAGCATGTCCATCAGAAAAGATTTTCAGCGGTGGTTTTTATCTCCTAATGCTGGCAACATTTGTGAAATTTCTCTCCAAAGAGGTATCGCACTGCGGCCGTTCGGATTCGGGGTATACCAGTTTATTGACCCATTCAGATCATACTCGGCACTGATGTTGGGAGTCAGAACAGATGTTCTTGTGCCAAATTTCAGCCAAATCGGATAAAAACTGAGGCTTCTAGGGACTCCAAAAGTCAAATCCGGGGATCGTTGTGTATGAGGGTTATATCAGTTTATAGATCGATTCCGTTGCTGATATAAGAAATCAAACCCCAAATCTTTGGGTCAAATTTCAGCCAAATCGGATGAAAATTAAGGTCTCTAGAGGCTCAAGAAGTCAAAACGCGGGATCGTTTTATATGGGAGCTATATCCAAATCTGAACCGATATGGCCCATGTATCATCCCCAAAAACCTACATCGATAAGAAGTATCAGTGCAAATTTTCAAGGTTATAATGGACGGACGGACCGGCAGACATGGCCAGATGTCAAAACTATCAAGAATATGTATACTTTACAGGGTCTCAAGTCAGTATTTCGAGGTGTTACAAACGGAGTGACTAGATTAGTATACCCCCCATCCTATGCTTTATATAAAGGTGGGGAGTCTTGATAGAACGTCCTTAGGCTACGATGGAAATGTTTTGTGTGCCCACGGCTCCAAAAAAGTTTCAAAAATTGCTCAATTGGTAAATTTTTCTAATCATAGAATACGATGGGTTTAGTGTAAGATAGTGTGTCTCTTGGAACTTGTAAGGCTTTACTTTGAGCTGTTGCCAATACGACGAGGAATTTATTGAATTCAATCCTTTACTCGCAAAACCATTTTAGGTGTTGTTGCAGTTTTTTTGACCACCATTACGTTTGTAAGGTTATCAATACTATTTTATAGATTTCTGGTGTGATACCCACCCATTTTGTTCACTTCAAGGTGTTTAATGTCGCCAACAATAGCCGGAAGTGATTATCTAGCCAAATATAAGGCAGTCACACGAAAACGCATAAACTCTATGGGAAATAATTTTTTTTTCACATAAACTCGAAGCAAATGCTTTTGGTAGCTTGTAAACAATATGATGAGCTGTCAATAAAACCAATTTCATGTAGCTGTCATCTTTAGTTTGGCAGGTATGCCAGTGTGAACTTGCAGCTACCCAGTTACATCTTCCATACAGCTTCAGGCTTCCTTTTAAGGCTTTTTCAATTCATCCAATTATTTTATAAGCCTCTCTCTCTCTCTGTAGATTTCTTAGTTCTGTGGCGCCCTTGAGGCTTTCACTTTATGAATACTTTTCAGTTCAGTTAACCATTACCATATAGTGAAACAAACATGTTTTTAAATATCGTATTTCTCGAATTACAGATATTTGACTGAAACCTTCTAATACAAATTCAATCGTTTATGTTAAGTTCATATTGCAACCACAACCCTATTGTATTTGCTTATATGAGTAATGATGCATTATGAGTTGAAATTTTATAAAAATCTCTGTGGTCGCATATGCCTGTCGGTCTGTCTGCCAGTGCGTTTGAAAAAGTTTCCGACGCACCGATATTTATATGCGTTTATATTTTTGCATGAAAAATATTATCAATTACATATTAAAACCTTCATGAATATAAACAACAACAAGTTATGACCCTTTTATATGCAAACACAAGGGAGAATGAGAACAAATATTAAGGTGAAGTAAGAAAAAAAAAGTTCGATATATAAAAAGAAGTATTTTTTGATGAAATGGTAACTACAATGATGGAACACCACTTCATTCATTTGAAGTGGACTAACCTTGAAAATGCCTGGCTAGAAGACCGAATGCATTATCGATTGTGGGTTACACAATAATTGCAATGGGTTACACAATGTTGTTTTAAATTCAGAAGTTGTAATGGCATGAATAATGTTGCATCTATCGTTCTCCACACAAAAAATGATCAAACAGTGCAAAACGTACCACTTGATAGTTCATCCCTGGATTGATTACTAAATGGATGTAAACAATGTTTTGCCATGGAAGCTGCTATCACAAGTCTGAGATCGCAAAACATTTTGAACCTTTAAGTGATCCGTTATATAGAAGTTGTTGTAATATCTTCTTCAAATTGATCAAAAGTAAATTTTCTGTTATATCAACGTTTCCTAGCTTCTTACAGTTGTTCTGTAAATTCCAGTGGTATCTCAATCTTATCTTTTTTATGCCAAAACCACCTTAATGCGAAATTCATACAAATCTCATAAAGATTTGCATCTCACCTCAGACAACGTAATAACGTTGCTGCCTGCATATCAGTTGGAGAATGGATGTGTGCTTGGCGCCTCCCCTCATAACGAGAATACTTTTGATATCAAATCACACAAACAAATATGAATGCATGAGTGTCTGCATAAAGCCCATACGCCAGAAATATTGGTCATAAAGTCTGTGAGCAAAGTTCATACAGTAACAGACTTTTAGTAGTGGGCAGACAAATATAAAATTTACACATTCACATTTGGTATTGACAAAGGTGGCCTTAGCAAAAATTATGGAGAAGCGTAAGAATATAAAAAGGAGATATGACCATTTACTACATTGTGGTAAGAAAAGGTAATCGCAAACAGAAGTCACAACATTGACATATGTTTCAGAGCTAGTTAGACTCTTCACATGTTGGGGCAATCGGAAATATACCAACCTTAGTAAATAGAAACTAACAGGAGGCACATTCGTATTTTCCCATGAACATTCCATTAAGGAAGAGGGATACTTCTCTAATATCAATGAGTTTAGTCCTTTTCAAGTCTTAGCTCAATGAGGGGCCTTCTTTTTTATGACCGAACGAGCGAGTCCGAACGGCGAGCCTCTCCAATTGTGGGAGAAGTTTAAACATGGCTGGACTCATAAGAAATGTTGCCAAATTCTTACAATTATTGGATTTGAACACATGGATTCGGCGTTATAGGCAGACATGCTAGCCTCAAGCCAGAGGTACTGGATGTAAGTAATTTATCGGAGAATTTTAGCACAAGCATATGTGACTGGAAAGTCTTCAACGACTCATTTTCTCTGACTATCATTACATTAGTTCCAGCATTTCTGAATATGCTGCACCACACCATGTGCCTTCTCTAAACCAAAGGAAAAAAGTATCGGTCAACATACTACCGACCAATCCTAATATAAGGTGATGAAAACTGTGAAGAACAATGTTATATTGATAAAGCGCAGAACTCGCTTAGGTCTGAATATCCTAGAAATACACCATGGAGGCCACCCTAGCACAGAGGTTAGCATGTCTTCCTATGACGCTGAACGCCTGGGTTCGAATCCTGGCAAGACAATCAGAAACAAAATTTTCATTGGTGGATTTCCCCTCCTAATGCTGGCGACATTTGTAAGGTGCTACCCCATGTAAAACTTCTCTCCAAAGTGGTGTCGCACTGCGGCTCGCCGTTTGGACTCGGCTATAAAAAGGAGGCCCCTTATCATTGAGCTTAAACTTGAATCGGACTGCACTCATTGATATGTGAGAAGTTTGCCCCTGTTCCTTAGTGGAATGTGCATGGGCAAAATTTACATTTTGCATTTTAAAACCATGAGGCAAACCATGACCGTCATTTCGTTCTGCAGATGGAAGGAAGAAATTTCATTCTAAGTTTCTTTAATGGCATGAAAAGCAATAAGAGCACCACGGGACACGGGACATAAAGCTGAGTTAAGGGTGAGTTCAGAAAGGCTCATACAAATTTTTGCCTGAACTTCTGTAGCCATGTGATATATTCCGGAGCCTTATGTTACAAAAGATTCTAGCCTCCATAACTATAACGATAGGTTCCATTCGAGAGACATAATATGTAGGAAACACTTGAACTATTACTGGATAAACTTACTCTCAAAGGTATGTCTTTAAGGCTTAGTTATGAAAATGCAAGGTTAAGTCAAAAAATACTCAGAACAAATCCTAGACTTTTCTAGCTTACTTACTCTCAAAGGGATGTCTTTAAGGCTTAGTTATGAAAATTCAAGGTTAAGTCAAAAAATACTCAAAACAAATCCTATAATTCTCTAGCCAAAGCTCTTAGGCATCGTAAGATTCTAATCTCCGTACATATTATGGTAGGTTAGATTACAAAATCAGAATGTCTTGTAAGGAACTAAACTACCCTTGAACACACTTTTGGCTATTGCCACTATGAACACTATGCGGCTATTTATATGTCACTATGGATATACAACCTGGCCAGTATTCGAATTGTAGTGCGCTCAAAATCTAAACCTTGCAAAAGATAACCACACCCCCAAGTTGGTTCATATCGGAATTGTATCCCCACCTAAGTACCGATGTCTGTTAGCCGGGCAATGACATAGGAAATGCTCCAAAGTCTTGCCATTTTCCCAACACGCTATCACTAAAGTGACGTCTCAGGTATTTGATCGGAGACCTCTTCCATTTAGGTTTCCTACCGTCGCCTAGACTCTCCGCAATGGGAGATCGCATTAAGTCTCATAGCCGTAGTAGCTGCTTCACATCTAATCTTTGGCTCGGTCCTCATCGCCCCGCCTATGTCAAGACAACATGTTCTCTGAACCTGTTGTATCAGCCTTACGTTGCGCTTTTTCTCTATCGCAGTCCACTAAACATTTCTGAAGCAGGTGTCTCATCAAGCGGACTATTGATATTGGATGAAACTTAAATCACATGCCATGACTGAATGCCTACTGCCAATGCCAAACCTATAATGGTGTATGGTGTAGTAGACTGGTGGACAGCTTATAAAAAAAAGCAACTACTGTTCAGTACTCAGCAGAATCGGGTTGGAAGTGGGTTGCTCAATATATAGTGCCATCCACGCCGAGTATGATGCAAATAGGTCTATACCGTCTCCTTGACTCTCCGCTATGGGTGACCTGCTCGCATCCTTTATCAATTCTCCCATAGCCTTAGTAGCTGCCTCACACTTAATCTTTGGCTTGCTCCTCATCGCTCCGCCTATGTCAAGACAACATATTCTCTGAACCTGTTGTATCATTCTTACGTTGCGCTTTTTCTCTATCGCAGTCCACTAAACATTTCTAAAGCAGGTGTCTCGTCAATGCTTATATACATACATATACCTTCAAGCGGGCTATTGATATTCGATGAAACTTAAGTCACATGCCATGACTGAATGCCTACTGCAAATGGTAGGCAATCGTATAATGGTGTATGGTGTTGTGGACTGGTGGACAGCACATAAAAAAAATCAACTAATGTTCAGTACTCAGCAGAATCGGGTTGGAAGTGTGTTGGTCAATATATAGTGCCATCCATGCCGAGTATGATGCGAGTCGGTCTATAAACTGATGTAGCCCTCATATAAACCAATCCCCAGTTATGACTTCTTAGACTCCTTGATGGCACGATTTTCATCCGATTTGGCTAAAATTTTGCACAAAGCCTTCTGTGACGACTTCCAGCATTTGTGTCGAGTTTGACCCGAATCGTTCTATAAACTGATATAGACCCCATATAAACCGATCCCCGGATTTGATTTTTGAGCCCCTAGAAGCCTCAATTTTCATCAGATTTGGCTGAAATGTGGCCTAATGACATCTGTTCTGATTTCCAATATCCGTGCCAAGTATGAATCGGTCTATAAACTGATATAGCCCAGCTTTGACATCTTTAACTCCTAGAGGCATCAATTTTCTTCCGATTTGCCTATAAATTGGCACAAGACTTCTGTTACTATTTCCAGCATCGGTGTCGAGCATGATCTGAATCGGTTTATAAACTGATAAAGTCCCCTTATAAACCGATCCCCTGTTTTGACTACTTGAACTCGTAGTATCCAAAGTTTCGGTCCGCCGAACTTAGCACTTGTTGGAAAGTTTATTTTGAAACTTAATTCTTGCACCCACCACCATAGGAAAGGGGGTTAGATAAGTCTATCTTCTTATCTTTCCGTTTGTGACACCTCGAAATTTTTATCTCAGATCATATATTTTTATATAAAGTATGTATATTCGTGATCGTCTCGACATTCTGAGTCGATCTAGCCATGTCCGTCCATCCTTCCGTCTCTCGAAATGACGATAGCTGTCGAACGCGCTAAGATGGAGGGTTAAAATTTTGCGTAAATACTTCTTCTTGATGTAAGTCGCTTCAGATTTGGATATGGCTCTTATATTATATGGTACTTCGACTTGACTTCTTGAACCCCCACAAACCGCAATTGTAAGCCAATCAGGCCGAAATTTTGCACTTAGTTTTCTATTACCACATTTGTGCCAAGTACAAGTACCAAATAGGTCTATAACCAAATATAGCTCCCATATAAACCGATCTCTCGATTATCCTTGTTTGGCTCCTAGAAGCTTTAATGTTTACCAGGTTTGGAAAAAATTTTGTGCGTAGAGAAAAATTCTGCCCTAGACCTAAATTTATTTTGCGTAGCTTTTAGCAGAATCCTTGGGCCCCTCCGAATTCACCACGTTTTTACTTAATTTTTGTTATATTTTCATTAAAATTGGTATTAAAACTTTCCATAACAGGACCTCGTATCTGTGTCCTGGGTTTGTGTATGTTTTCGCTCGTCTGCCATGGTCATTTGTATGCAATTGCATTTTATGAATATTTCAATTTAAATGATAATTTGTTGAGTGGCAGTTGCAATGCTGTTGGCCGCTTCTTGTTACTGTATGGTCTAGCCTGCGATGACTGTGTGCCGTAGAGTAGCCATAGACGGTTCAATGTCTGTTCTTGGGTTTATGACGGCAGCAGTCGAAACCAATGCAGTAGCTGAATGCAGACACCCACCCCCCCCCCCCCCCCCCCACCGCATATAAATTGCAATTGTAAATGCATTGACGCCATATTTTCAGGCAACAACAATGAGAAATCATCACTGGAATTTTTAATGATTCTGCATGCGTATGCGGAGAATGTTGTATCGACGCTCCCATTGTGATGATGTTCGATATACGCTAACAATGGTTTTCGACACAAAAATTTTTGAAAAAATTATGCCGTCCTTGTTACAAGGGATATATAAATAAAGCATTGTGGAAACATTGGAGATAGGTTATAACGAACTTAAAGGAACCCTGCGAAATGGAGAAGTTTAGTTATTAGAATTAAGAGATAGAGATAATGAGCAGATCATTGTGGTTCCTTGATATCTTCATTACCAATTGAAGAAATCCTAGAGTAAAAATTAGTGAGCAAATTAAGATCATCATCAATTTCAGCACAAAAATTTGCATATAATTCGAATCAATAAAATTCTTGTGCGTTCTTGTTGCGTCTTGCGTTTAATTGTTTGGATTATTTCAATGCAAAAATTGCAGTGCTGAAACTAGGGCATTTTCGGAGCACTAGTGTAAGCAGGTATTTATCATCCGTCCACACACTTGCACTACAGTATAAATTGTTGTTATGTGATTCGACACGACGTTTAGGTTAGGTTTAAGTGGCAGTCTGCCATCAGACTCACTTAGACGTTTTCGTCCATTGTGATACCACAGTAACCGAAGAAAGAAGATGCCTTCTAGTTTCTACCGTTGAACCATCCAGATCGCTTTAAAAACCCAATAACTTGCCAATGTTCACATCCACTAAATCAGACAGGTTTTCAAAGAAATGAGAACCTAAAGTGGAACTCCTTCTAACAGCTAGTGCGGGACATACACACAGAAGGTGTTCTTTAATCACATCTTCCTCGATGTTCCTACAGCTTCTGCGAAAGTCGTTGCTGGCAACCTTCAGTCTGTCAGCATGTTTTTTCCGATAAGACAGTGACTTGTCATGTCGGACACAATGACTGAGACGTTTGTTCTAGCCAATGACAGCAAAGCAGTAGACCTCTTCAAGTCTAGATGAGGCGACATAGTTTTGGAATGCTCACAGCCCCCTCTTTGTGACCATCTATCATTCGTTGTCCTTCGGGCCTGGTACTGAAACCCTAGCTTACGTGTTGCTAGAGGCATACCCACAGATTCCAGTGTCCCAGGAGTGTGTAAGGTAATTCCTAGTCTCGCAAGCTCATCTGCTTTCGAATTCCCTGGGATATCTCTGTGGCCCGACACACAGAACAGGTGCATTTTTAACTGTTCAGCCGTTGAGAGATCTGCGACAGTCGAGGGCGGTTTTTGTGTTCAGAAATACGTTCTCCAGGGATTTAATGGCTGCCTGGCTGTCTGAGAATATATTTATGCCAATCGTCGTGATGACATTATATCTTAGCCATTCCACCACTTCCTTAATTGCAAGGATCTCTAATTGATGCACACTGCAGTGGTCGGGTAACTTTTTCGATATGACCAGTTCTAGATCTTTAGAGTACAGCCCAAAGCCCACCTGGTCGTTTAGTTTGGAACCATCCGTATAGAAGCCTATGTAACTTCTGCTACCAGGGATATCGTAGATCCAATCGGTTCTATCAGGAATAGTGGTACAGTACTTTTTATCAAAAAATCGGCTCAGGTAGGGTGTAATCCACACCGCCTGGAACATGGGATATTGGATCAAGGAAAACACAGTGTCCGTAGCCGCAACATGATCAATGAGAAAGCTCCCTTAACCTCACGGCTGAGGTTGCTGCAATTTGTCTAGCCACAATATCCAGAGGCATAAGATGTAGCATTAAGTTCAGTGCTTCCGACGGTGTCGTTCTCACTGCGGCTGTGATGCGCAAACAAGTCATTCTTTGGATCCGGTTAAGTATTAAGCAGAAGGCGGACTTTTGAAACGTCGTCCACCAGACCACAACACAGACCACCTAAATCCCAACTTTTGCCAACGGCTCTCTTGCAGGTGTATAGGGCAAGAATTGAGTTTATTGCCCTTTCCAAAATGTTTGATTTGAAGTTCAATTTCCTGTCCAGCAAAACACCCAGGTATTTTGCGCTTTTTAAGTGGAACATTCTCTCCACCCAAGGAGATGGGTACCACTGTAGGCAACTTGTATCTCCTGCTGTAAAGAACTACTTCTGTCTTGCACAGATTTATACCTAGACCACTTTCAGTAGCCCACTTTGCTGTTGCACGTACAGCTTCAAAAACCACAGGGTTTCAGAAAGCACTGGGTTTCAGAAACCACAGGGATTCAAAAACCACATGGTTTATAACCCCACAGAGTTTCAGGAAACACATGGTTTCAGAAATCACTGGGTTTCAGAATCCACCGGGATTCAGAATCCACTGCGTTTCAGAAACCATTGCGTTTCAGAATCCACAGGGATTCGTAAACCATAGAATTTCAGTAACTACAGGTTTCAGAAGCACAGGGTTTCAGAAATCACAGGGTTTCAGAAAACACATGGTTTCAGAAACCACAGGGTTTCAGAAAACACAGGGTTTCAGAAACCATAGGATTTCAAAAACATAGGATTTCATTAAACATAGGGTTTCAGAAACCACAGTGTTTCAGAAACCACAGGGTTTCAGAAACCACAGGGTTTCAGAAACCACTGGGTTTCAGAAACCACAGGGTTTCAGAAACCACAGAGATTCGAAAACCACACAGGTATCAGAAGCACAGGGGTTCAGAAACCACAAGGTTTCAGAAACCGCAGGGTTTTAGAAAACACAGGATTTCAGAAACGACAGGGATTCGGAAACCACAGGGATTCAGAAACATTAAGGTTTCAAAGAGTTTCAGTAACATAAATTTTCCATGATCTTAGCATTTTCAATTCCAAAATTTTTATGCAGCTGATTTCCAAAATAAATATGAAAACATTTTTGAACCAAATATTTCCTAAGACTAAAGTTAATGTTTCCTACAGATTAGATACTTCAATTTGTTTACAAATTCACTGGATCAGACCTTAAATTTCCAATGCTCTAGTGTAGGGTATCGCAAAAACTGTTTGCTAAACATTTCATATGGGCTTTGGCTGAGAATTATTGTGAGCTGGTGTTGAATATTGCAATGAAAATATTTAATAAAACATAAAACAAAAATAAAATAATGCTTAAATGCACTCCATATAAACACAAACACTCGAGGTCACTAAAAACATGTTGGAGGCAAAGGGATACCGAAGAGGATTTCTAGCATTAGAGGGGGGTGGTTAGGGGGGGGGGGGGGACACCATGATTCAAAACACACAGACAAATTTTGTATTGTGTATCCTTACACTATGCCAACACCACACATCGCACATGCCGGATGTCCGCTTGCTGTGTAGGGTTTTGGTTGATCACTGTTGGCGGCTGCTGCAGCCCTTTCCATTTCTTCCTTGTATTCCGGTGTCTGTAATGCCGGACACACGGGCATAACAATTAGTCTGGGATCAGGTATTTCTGGTGCTGCAGGTTGGGTGGGGATTTCTACTTTAGAGGGAGCAGGTGTGGATGAAGCGCTTGGTGCTTTAGAAGTTTGCTGTTGGGTTTTTGCTTTGATGCGTTCCTCTTGGTCCTGCTGAGGCAGAGGAGTACGTCGCTCATTGCCACCAATGGCATGACTTTTGGTTGCATAATAATTTGTGGCACTTGGTGGTTC
Organism: Stomoxys calcitrans; assembly: GCF_963082655.1. Classification (NCBI taxonomy): domain Eukaryota; kingdom Metazoa; phylum Arthropoda; class Insecta; order Diptera; family Muscidae; genus Stomoxys; species Stomoxys calcitrans. Next base: position 96,623,334 of record NC_081556.1, on the reverse strand, counting down.
TAGATGTTAAGGATTTTTAGTTTTAATAGAAAGTTTAAGGAAAAAAAGGCAAATAAAGTAAATTTTTAAATTGTACTATGCCAAATAATGGGGCAAAATCTCCTCATAAATATCCACTAACTAATTGACTAAGTGTTCCTGATCGAAAATGTTATTATAAAATAAGTTCATGGTTTATTAAAAAAATTATTTATTAAAAATGTATTCTGTAACTGTAGATCCTACTCAAATTTAAAACTTGTTTAAAGACGCTATACATTTATGATTATTCTAGTATGAAAATAAGACTACATTAAGAACTAACGGTGGAGAGAGAGCCAATTAATTTGTTGAAATGACTAACTTTACCTCTCTAAAAACGTTTACTGATTTATGTTTCTACAATAATTCATCAACCTGTTCGCAGCCCTTTCAAAGGCAAGCAGAAACATAAAATTTTACACAGAACGAAACCAAGGCATCCTTAAGGTGTACCGTGTTCGCAATGATGGCCGAATATTTAACCATTATATGAATTTTAGGGATGAAATCTTGCGGAGATCAAGCGAAAATAATAATTAACAAATATTGCTGAGACCAGCAAACACACTTTACATTTTTCGTAATTTTTATACCCATCAACTTATGAGGGGTATACGAAACTAGACATTAACAACTCGACAAATTGTTCTGCGGCTCCATAAATTGGAAACCACGATGGCTATCGAACGAATAAAGATATCCGCTTGAAATTGGAGCCCACCGCAGCGCATGGGTTAGCATGTCCTCCTATAACGCTGAACGCTTGGGTTCGAATTCTGGCGAGAATATCAGTTAAAATGTTTAACAATGGTTACCCTCTCCTAATGCTGATGACATTTGTAAAGAACAATCCATGTAAAAACTTCACCCCACAAAGGTGTCACTCTGCGGCATGCTTTTTGTTCTCCGTCTATAAAAACGAGGTAAGGCATCTTCTTACAGAGGTCTTCTCATTGAGACCTTATTGAGACTAGCACAAAGAGACTTCTTTTTTATGTAGGCCGTTGGGTATTGCAAATGGGCCATATCAGTTCAGATTTGAAAATGGCTCCCAGTCTTATCCGATATGGATGAAATGTTCGTGGTAGGTTAGATGAGGTAAGAGTGGCAGTCTATTTTCTATGCCCACCACCGGGACCCACGCACTGGTAATCCGGACACGCTAACAACTCGCATATCGGGACGACCAACATACGTTGTAAGTATGGTTCATATCGGTCCATAAGCTGATGTAGCTCCCATATGTGATCTTTTGATTTGACACCCTGAGGCCTTAGAAGCCGTGCTAAGTGCGGTTCAAATCGGTTTTTAAACTGATATAGCTCCTATAAAGGGTGATTTTTTAGCTATTATCTTTTTTGAAACAATGGTTTAAACAGCTTACGCACATTTCGGGGTTTGTTTCATAGTCAAACATTTTCAGTTTGGTCCATAATTTAACCATGAATCGTCTTACAAACGAACAGCGCTTGCAAAATATTAAATTTTATTAACAAAATGCGCGCTCTGTTAAGAAAGTTCACAGCGTGCTTCTTCCATTTTACGACGAAGCTAATTGTTAGCTCAATGGGTACGTAAATAAGCAGAATTGTCGATTTTGGAGTGAAGATTAGCCAGAAGCATTGCAAGAGCTAACAATGCATCCAGAAGAAGTCATAGCTTGGTGCGGTTTATGGACTGGAGGCATCATTGGACCGTACTTCTTCAAAGGTGATGCGAATCGTAACGTAACTGTGAATGGTGAGCGCTACCGTGCGATGATATCAAACTTTTTTTGCCCATAATGCAACAGCTTGATTTCCATGACTTGTGGTTTCAACAAGATGCTGCCACATGCCACACAGCACGAGTTACAATGGACTTATGGAGAGGCAAGTTTGCTGAACATTTTATTTCATATTCGGGACCGGCCAGTTAGCCTCCTAGCTCGTGCGATTTAATGCCTTTAGACTATTTTTGTGGGGCTATATTAAAACTCATGTCTATACAGTCAAGCCCGCTTCAATTTACGCATTGGAAGACAACATTGAAGCATTTATTCGTGAGATACCGGCCGAAATGTTAGAAAGAGTATGACAAAATTGGACTAATCGGATGGACCATTTGAGGAGCAGTCACGGTCAACATTTGCATGAAATAATCTTCTTACATTATATGGACCGTACTATCCATTCAAATAAAGATTTAATGCTTTTTTCTTAATTTGAAGTCTTTTTATTTTCGAAAAACTTTCCTATAGCACTTAGGTTGGGTTGAACTATGGACACTATGGACATACATCTAAGCTAATCTATAGCTACTTAATTGTTTTCAATACCACTCCCCTAAGTTGGTTCATGTCTGGTATTGTGTCCCCACCTAAGTGCCGATATCTGTTAGACGCGAAAACTGGGCAATGACAAAGGAAATGCTCCAACGTCTCATCATCTTCCGCACATGCCCTGCACATGCTACAACTTGCCGCACCGATTTTTCATAAGTGAGCTCGTAGTCCTATGAGTCCCGTTATGATACCAATAGCTATACTGACCTCCTTCTTGCTTCATTTCAGTAATAGTCTCGTCTTCTCACGATCAGATCCGCCCATAGTATTTTCGCCGTCCTACCGACCATTTCGCTTGTTGCATGCGCATTCGTCGCCCACTCCCTTAACTCGGACTGCGTCGACCCGAAAGGCTTCGGGTTAACCAAGTTTATTGACGGCAGTCCTCTGGCCTTCACCGCCAATTCGTCTGCCCTTTCATTGCCCCTTACTCTGTTATGGCCAGGCACCCAAACGATGCGGATTTTGCCATCCTCAGAGAAGGCGTTAATCTCCTTCTTACACTGCAAGACTGTTCGTGACCTTACCGCCCTGGTTGTTATTGTCCTTATGGCAATTTTGCTGTCGGTAAAGATGTTCACACTCGACGCCCTCACGTTAGGACCACACCACTTCACGCATTCCGTGATCGCCCGGATCTCCGCCTGCAGGACCGTATTATGGTCAGGCAGTCTAAAACAGATCTTAGTTCATGGGTTCTCCTGTAGCACTTAAAAATCCCCCTTTATAACTGTATAACAGCATGGGGAGGAACTTGCTTAGTTAAATAGATCGTCTGGCAACAGTAGATCTCAATTGGATCTCTGTTCAAGTAGTGTCCCTGTTCAGCCTAATTCGACGGGCACTGTCAAGACTCATCGCGATGATTACTGCCCTATAGTTGCGGTTTCGGAAGAACGTTGACCTGCAGTTGCGGTTTCGGAAGAACGAAAAGACGTTTAAACACCTCATCTTTTCCCGGCTTGCGCTAAAAAAAAAAGCACTGACCTTTTGGAAATCATTCAAAACGTCTAAAACTTCCATACTTGTGCCAATGATACAGTTGTGATTTCGAGAAGAACGAAAAACAGTTAAACACCTCTTTTTGCATGTATTTTTGTGTAATGACAGACATTCTTTCTGTGACAAATTACACTGCTTCCGTACTACACATGATTTTGTGCATCTGTTGGAAGATGTATTGATGGCTTCGAACGCTAAGACAACGGCAATGGCTCTCACTGTTGCTCCGTGTGCCCAGGTTCGAATTCTGGCCGGGCTCTGCCGAATTTTTTATTTTTCAAGTTTTTTTGCCTGTTAGGGCGAGATCATTAAATTTTACAATTTTTGTTTGTTTTTCTTTCGAGATGAGCTCAATGATCGGAGATGCAAATGGAAAAAAACAGTCAAAGATTGCAACACACACCAACCACTATGGAACGCGTTTCGTCTTTTGTTAGAAGACTTTTCAACCATATTAGGTGTGATGGCTTCAAGGGCCGTGCGTTGGTATGTTGTATTTGAATCGCATTAATAGCGAAAAAGCATCTAATTGCGAAAAATAATCACACCCACCACTATGGAACGCGTTTCGTCTTTGGTTAGAAGACTTTTCAACCATGTTAGGTGTGATGGCTTCAAGGGCCGTGTGTTGGTATGTTGTATTTGAATCGTTTTAATTGCGAAAAAGCATCTATGATATAATTATCACATTAACCATGCTCGACAACCCTGTCTATTAGCTGTACTTTTCCTAATGCATGTATTTTTGTGTAATGACAGAAATTCTTTCTGTGACAAATTACACTTCTTCCGTACTACACATGATTTTTTGCATCTGTTGGAAGTTGTATTGATTTTTAATTTCAAAACGTTGAAACAATAAGTCCATAGTTTCAATAGACTCTTTTTAGCCCTAAGATTTTAGTCGAGAATATACCACATGATAATGGCTCTTTTAGCAATAGATACACCAATCAATTACTATAAAATACAATGTTGTTCTACTTCTTTACCTATTCTGATGGAATGGGATTTTTTAATGATTTCTCTATAAATATAAAAAAAACGTAATTATCACATTTATGGGCAACTTCTAAATATATTGAAATACATAACATTAAGCCAACATTAATCCTTTAAAAGCTGCAATGAAGCATTCATAATAAATGTTCCCTTTGTATTTATTAGTTGAGATTAATGCGATATTCAGCATAGAAAAAATTGCTATTTAATTTTTAAAACTCGTTAACACTATAGAAGCCATGTGTTTCACACTTTTGCGTGAGAGGATAATACAGGCAAGGTTCTTTGTTATAAATACATTCTTGTTAATATCTTTGTTATATGGGTTTGCTTCCTCAATCAATAAAAAAAGTATTAAACGAAGTTTGTTTAATGAAGAATAACATGGAAATATGTTAATACTCCAAAAATAATTTTGGTCCAATGATTCATTGTTTTCTTACTTTGAAGTCTTTTTTTACTAATAATTTTATTCAATTAAGCCATGTTTCCAGATATCTTCCACAATTATTCTCCGTTTTCTTTAGCGTTAGTAACAAGTAATATTTAGTTTAAAGAAAATTATACTTCTACTCTACAACTAAGACTACAAGAACAATAAATAAAGTAACATTAAACACATCTTTCCGTTTTTTTTTCATTCAGCTTACCAACTTAATATTTAAAAGAAGAAAAATGATAAATAAAACAAACAAAAAGAGAAATCATCGTTATTATAAAACAATATACACAAAGTTAACACAAAGACATTTTGAGATGTAATGATGTTGTATGTACAAATGATGTTAATCCTTGATATGATTGTTATGGAATAAATTTGTTAATTTACTTAATATGTTAATCAGAAAAACCAATTATTATGAACGTTGTTAGGAGAATATAAAGAATCTATCATAATGTATAGAAATCACAAAGTACATAATAAAGTTAAAATACATGAAACTATTTACGTTGCATTTGGTCTAGGTTGGGTTTTAGTGACAGACTGCAATCATACTCTCTTAGAAAATTTAGTCCATTGTAATACTGGAGAAACAGGAGAAGAATGATTCTTCTTGTTCCTACTGTTGAATCAACCAGATTGTTTAAAAACCCAAAAACTTCAGCATGTTTACATCCTCTATTACCTGAATTAGAGTCCTCAAAGAAATAAAAATCCAAAGGGAAACTTCTTTTTTGTTCTATAGTAACTTCTTCCTAGATTTCTTCACATCTTCTGTAGAAACCTTTACTTGCAAACTTTAGTAAATCAACATGTTTTGCAATCAGACAGTTACCTGTCATGATGGGTACGATGAGTGGAACTTCTTTCTAGCAAACCAACGGTAGACCTCTTCTAGTTTGGATTGGGCCAATTGGTGACTACCTGTCATCCGTAGCACTTAAGGGCTCAACTCGAAGTTTCACCTTAAATGTTGAGAGGTCTGCCTAAAGATTCCATTTTCCTGAAATGTTTAAGGTAATTCTTGGCCTTGCAATCACGTCCGTTCAACATTCTTTGGGATATATCTGTGCCCGCACAACCAAATGAAATGGATAAGATATCATGTCATAACTACAATTGGCATAAATATCTTCTCAGACAGCTAGGCAGCCATTAAATCTTTGACGAACATATTTCTAAATTCAAAAGCCGCCTTCGACTGTCGCAGATCTCTCAACGAGATGGCTGAACAATTCAAAATTCATCTATTCTGGGTACTCAGCCATATACAATAGATATCCCAGGGAATGGTAATGCAGACAAAATTGTGGTACTACCTTACACATTCCAGGCGAACAGGAATCTGTGGGTATGACTGTAGCGGCATGTAAGCTGAGTCTTCAGGATCCCAAAGGGGAACGAATGACAGATGGTCACAAAGTGGGGATTAAGAACACTCGCAAATTATGTGACCCAATCTAGACTGGAAGAGGTCTACAGCTTTGCTGTCGCAACTAAATCTCTCTCTCAGCCATTGTGTCCATCATCACTGGTCATTGTCTGATCGGAAAACTTGCTGACAGACTAAAGGTTTGCAAGTTTCAACTTCTGCAAAAGCTGTGTGGACTTCGAGGAGGAGGAACCTATAGAACATCTGGTGTATCTGTTCCGCACTGACAATCATAAGGAGTTGCACTTTAGGTTATCATTTCTTTGAAAACTTCTCTGATTTATCGGTTGTGAACATTCCCAAGTTGTTAAGCTATTTAAAGCAATCTGGATGGTCTAACGGTAGAAACTAGAAGGCATCTTCATTGTCCTGTTTCTTAGGTATCACAATGAACAATCGTCTTAGTGAGTCTGATGGCAGGCTGTTATTTTAGCCTAACCCCAACCTAAGCTGAAATTTTGTAGATTCTTGTTTTGTCCAGATGAATATAGATTAATATAGACCGACTTCCGATTTAAGGCCTTAGGCTCATAAAAACCGATTTTGAAGAAAATTGGCAAAGTGAGTGGTGTTAAAATACTCGACATATAGCCTAAACCGGTTTATATTTTGCTATAGCTGCCATATAAATCGATCTCACGATTTATGGTCTTAGGCCCATAAAATCATTACATTTAGTACTAGATTTCGGTGAAATTTGGCCCATTGAGTTAAGCTAGACCCTTTCACGTACGTCTCTTATATGGTCCATATCGGTCTATGTTTAAATACAGCTGCCATGTATACCGATCAGAGAATTGCAAGCGGTGATATTTCTCTGATTTGCGATATACTCATAAAAATGCAGTGTTAATATCTATCGCCATCACAATTGATGCGGTGTTATGTTCAGCAACACTGATATTAGTGTCGATCGTATGAATACTCCCTTTCCATAAGGCAACTGATGCCAGAGTGGGTACCTTATGTTCAGCACACTGATATGAGTGTCGATCGTACTTTCATTTTGATACTTCGTGCATCACCGCTTCTAACATCGTCTTTGCAAATGGTGATGTTATGAGTGAATGTAAGACGAGAATGAAACATTGCATCATCACAACACATTAAATAAAAAAAAAATGCGATGATTGAGTAGTTTTTGGCATACACTCATCATACCACCGCACATACATAAGAGACACATGATCATAAGTATTTGCGCTGGTAGATTAAACTCAGGCGTCTGTCGTTGGCTTCGAAGCGCAACATATACATGCACATTAGAACCACCGCATAATCATTTGTGTTTTTGTACAAGACGTTTGTATTAATTGGAGTTGCATGGTTGCGTTGATTCGAAAACACAAGTATTTTTGCGGTACACCACAATTGCGATACACCTTTGCAGATCTCTGATAACGGTAACCCGTTTTATGACTCATAAAAGGGTCATTTATAACCCTATTTCGCTGAAATTTGGCACATTGAATTGTGTTAGGCCCCGCGATACCCATTGCGTGTATGGTCTAGAACGGACCATATTTGGATATATCTGTCATATATACAGATCTCCCGATTTAAGTTATTTTGCCCCTAAAATAAATATTCATTACTCGATTTGGCAAAAATTTGACCAAACCGATCTCTCGATTTAGAACCCATAACAGCTGCATTTAGTAACCGATTTCACAAAAATTTGGCACAGTGCCCGATCTACCGATTGGAGGACCCATAAAAGCTGCACTAAGTACCCGATTTCGCAAAAATTTGGCACAGTTACATGATCCAGAGCGATCTCCCGATTTAAATACCCATGAACAATCCATTAAGAAATTGCGGCAAACTTCTCACACATCAATGAGTCTATCAAACTCCAGTTTTAAGCTCAGTGATAAGGGACCTCCTTCTTATAGCCGAGTCCAAACAACGTGCCGTAGTGCAACACCTATTTGGGGAGCAGCTTTTACATGGCATAGAACATCACAAATGTGGCCAGCATTAGGAGGCGATAATCACTGCTGACATTTTTATACCCACCACCGTAGGATTGGGGGTATATTAATGTCGTCATTTTGTTTGTAACACATCAAAATATCAATTTCTGACCCTACAAAGTATATATATATATATATATATTCTAAGTGGATTTAACGAAGTCCGTGTGTCTGTATGTTTCTCCGTTCGTCTGGTAATCACTCTAGAGTCTTCAAAAATTGAGATATTGAGCTGAAATTTGGCACAGATACGTCTTTTTTATGCACGCTGGTTAAGTTCTTCAACGGGCCAAATCGGACCATATTTGGATATAGCTGCTATATAGACCGATTTTCCGATAAAAGGTCCATTGCCCATAAAAACTTTATTTTTCACCCGATTTTGCTGAAATTTGAAACAGTGAGTAGTTTAAGGCTCCCCGACAACTGACCTAAATATGGTTCGGATCGGACTATATTTAGATATAGCTACCGGGATAGCTTATCGGGAGATCGGTTATAGAAAGGGTCTGAAGACCATAAAAGTTTTTTTTTATCCGATTTCGCTGAAATTTGGAATAGTGAGTTATTTTTAGCCTCCTGACACCCGACCTAAATATGGTTCAGATCGGACTATATTTAGATATAGCTGCCATATAGACCGATCTGCCGATAATTGGACTGAAGCCCATAAAAACTATGTTTATTACCCGATTTTCTGGAATTTAAAATAGTAGGTTATTTTAAGCCTCCCAACATCTGACCTAAATATGGTTCAGATCGGTCTATATTTAGACATAGCTGTCATATAGACCGATCGCCCAATAAAGGGTCTGAAGACCATTAAAGCTTTATTTATTACCCGATTTCGCTGAAATGTCAAATAGTGGGTTATTTTAAGCCTCCCGACATCTGACCTAAATATAGTTCAGATCGGACTATATTTAGGTATAGCTTTCATATAGACCGATCTCCCGATAAAGGGTCTGAAGCCCATAAAAGCTCTATTTATTACCCGATTTCGTTGAAATTTTAAACAGTCGGTTATTTTAAGCCTCCCAACTTTCTGACCTAAATATGGTTCAGATCGGTCTATATATAAACATAGCTGTCATATAGACCGATCTCCCAATAAAAGGTCTGAGGCCCATAAAAGCTCTATTTATTACCCGATTTCGTTGAAATTTTAAACAGTGGGTAGTTTTAGGTCTCTCGACGTTCGTCCCAAATATGTTCCAGATCGGATTATATTTAGATATAGCTGCCATATAGACCGATCTGCCGATAAGGGGACTGAAGCCCATAAAAGCTTTATTTATTACCCGATTTCGCTGAAATTTGGAATAGTGAGTTTTTCTGTGAGTTAATTGGATATATCTGCCAAAAGGACCAATATATATTGAGTTGCCCAAAAAGTAATTGCGGATTTTTTTAAAGAAAGTAAATGCATTTTTAATAAAACTTTGAATGAACTTTAATCAAATATACTTTTTTACACTTTTTTTCTAAAGCAAGCTAAAAGTAACAGCTGATAACTGACAGAAGAAACAATCCAATTACAGAGTCACAAGCTGTGGAAAAATTTGTCAACGCCGACTATATGAAAAATCCGCAATTACTTTTTGGGCAACCCAATATATTAGACCACTCAATGTCCGTGCCAAATTTGGGTGCTTAAGTTATCCAATTTTCACCGGATTGTGACGAAATAGGGTTTACATATATACCCGAGGTGGTGGCTATCCAAAGTTCGGCCCAGCTGAACTTTATGCCTTTTTACTTGTTTTTTTATGTTCTCTTTAGGATTCGAAACCAGGAGTTCAGCGGTGGCCTCCTTTACATTCCTTAAGGTATAAAGAGGACGCGGGTTTCTATAGTAGGGCCCGTTCTTTAGAACATCAGTTACGATGAGAGCAGAAAACAATACCTTAAGGACTATACGCCTTATAACTGTAGTACAAAGCCCATGCATGACACGCGATTTTTATCCTTAAAGGTTTGCTATGACCCTCTTACAGGTGTGTATAGAAAGTTATACCACCCAGTTTACACCGATTACCTACGACCCTTTGGCAGCTATGTAAAGAGAGTTGCCCTTTTCTCCCTTTCCGGAATATTGGTTTTCAATTTTTATTTCCTTCCAATAAATCGCGGTGAAATTTTTTCACTTTCCTCAATGCAACAGTGGGTACCTTAGGCCATAGTGGTTACCTTATATTTTCAGACTAAGTATTGGATCAAGGGCCCCCCCCCCCCCCCCCCCCAAATATGATTAATGAATCCACCTTAACGATTGGGATTGTTAGAGGACGAGCGGATGCATCAAATTCTAAAAACTCATATAGGCTTTTGAAATCCGTTGCTGGAATTAAATAAATATTTCCAAAAAAAAGTTGAGTTTATCAAACATTTCACCTTTTCCTGAGTTACGTGATCAAACCGGAAGTTAGTAAAGACACAAACCCTATTATGTTTATACTAACAATGTGAAAACTGTTTGAATGTTGATATTGTTGTCGTTGTCGATGTCGATGTTGTGATTTTTCATTTATTTTCAAGTGAATTTTTCATTTGTTTCATTTCTCGTCTGTTTCGCTTTTAATTGTAGTTTTTTTTTCTTGAGGCGATATTTTGCAATGGCATGCGAGTGTGTGTGTGTGTGTATGTGCGAGAGAGATCTGCTCTTCTTTTGTATTAATTTTCAATTTTTATTTTTAAAATTAAATTTAAAATTAGATTTTTTTGTTTTTTTGCCAGAAAGAGACAAATAAAACGGACATGGTGTATGATGATTGCTTAAGGATGTTTGGATGATTATGATGAAAATGGGTTATGGGCTATGACCATGATGATGTTCTATGGCTATGGCACATTTTTGGGGGAGTATGCAGGGAATGTTTGAATGTATGGATGTTGTTGTATTTAGGTATATGGTCAAATGGTAGAGACAAAGAGAAAACTTACGTAATGAGACGTTCACAATTGAAACAGATATTTTGACCGGTTGGCAAACCCCCAGTGCTTGGGGGCTTGGGTTGAGTTACTGGGGCACTAACATGTTTGGTGGCTGAGGGCTGGTATTGTTGTTGTTGTGGTGGTTGTTGATATTGCTGTTGTTGTGGTTGATATTGTTGTTGTTGATATTGTTGTGGTGGTTGTTGGTATTGCTGTTGTTGTTGTTGTGGTTCTTGATTCGGGTAGTTGCTGAATGCTGTCATATATGGATTGTAATAGGGCGAGGAGTACATTTTGAAGTTTTAGTAGTACAGTGGTGTTGTTTGTGTTTTGAGTAGATGATGGATTTAGGTTTTCGAATTTGATGGTTATTTGATATTCACAAAAGATTTTTTAATATCACAGTTTAGTTTTGATTGTTTTTTGGATATCAGACGATTGCAGATCGTCGTCGTCGTCGTCGATGGTAAAGATGTTTCCAGTCCAAAAGTGTACAGTCAAATGATCAGAGATGAATTAAAAGAATACACAAAAACATATAAAAATGAAACGACGGCCACAACCATAGGCATTCATTCCAATGGGTATAGAAAGAAAGAAAAATAAAACGAGAAAAAAACAGTTTCTATCAGTTAATATACATAACTACATACAAACAAACTAAGGCGCACATATGCATACACATGTACAAACATACCTACGTACATACATTGAGAAAGGAAAGCAAAAAAGACGTAATAAATAAATGGCAAAAACAGATGTCAAGATCCTCTATACTCTTCATATATAAATCTGTTTCTAATACGTGGGACATGTTCAAGGTCTTAGATGGAAATTTTTAAAAAAACAAAATCCAAGTAAATGTCAAAAATAACCACCCCCTCACATTATATCCTATACTCAAAAAGCTAAATCCAAACACTAAACTATTTGCAAATACATTGTCGCCCCATTACACACGTTACTATCTCTCTCTCAATGTAATAGCAATCTGAATATCTACATGGTCTATGTTAATCTGTATTAATGTCTTCCTACAATTTGAGGATGCCTGACCCTGCCTTAGGATTAAAGCCAGGCATCACTAACAAATGGATTGACCCCATCATTGAGAGATAACATTATCTGGGCTAAGGCATAGTAATCTGTCATATTACCTGGAGTTGAGGTGCCAGATTCTTCTTCGCGCAAGAATTTCAAAACTTCAGACTTATCGGCCTGGTATTCCTTTTCGTTTTTCTTGAAGTTAACACTGTAAAGAAAAGAGAGTAACAAAAACAAAACATATTATGAGACCAAATTGCATAAGGAGAGAGAAGATTAAAGCAAAACAAGTAAAAACGTCTCAAGTTCGCACAGTGTCACAACCGTAGCCAAAAGTGGAAAAAGTCAACATATATGAAATGTAAATTTTTGGCTGCAATTTGATAGAGAACATTTCAATTACTGTAAATGTGAGTTTTGATTTCAATATGTCAAATAGTATATAGGGGTTCAAATTCAATATAATTCGGCAATGCCTTTTTCCTTGTTTAATGACGAAAATTAAAAGCTGCATCTGTTTTCATAAATTTTATGATTTAGAGTAACGGTCGATGAATCGGTTGGTTAGTCTGGGGTGTAAATAATATGGCAGTATGTTCTTTTTGAATACGAGGGTTGTCTTTTATATTTTGAGACTAGAGAACGTATCTGTTTTAATGGCCCATATATTATTTCGAACACAAGGGTTTAAAAGTGTAAATGGGGATCTCGACGTAATTAAATCTCCGTGCTCGTGTGGTATATACCCAGTTGTCCTGGCTAAGTGTTCTTCGACGTGTGCTCTCTTATTACGCAACCTCTTCAACCTTATTTACCGTGCGGGAGTTTTCCCGGCGTGTCGGAAGGTTGGGTACGTTCAGCCGATCCCCAAGAAGTGCGAGGCAAACAATCCTGCATTGTTTATCACCATCCGCAGAAATCGCTCCACGGGAGAACTGATGACATTTCTGTCTGAACGTTGAGGTCACTCCAACCACCAGTTTGGTGAGAGTAAAGTCGTGACTTTATATATCTGTCCCCCAGGCATTTGATAGGGTTTGGCACGGTGCACTTTTTTCTAAGCTAGTCGCTTTTGGTATGGGTGATGGCTTCATTCGATTTATATCGAGCTTTCTTCGAGATTTAAGTGGTTCGCCCAAGGGCAGGCCGTTTGGACGGACTAGGCTTATCATTGAGCTAATATTTGCACTCATTATTCCATTATGGAATGCTGAATGGCAAAAATTGAATTTGATGGATGGGAGTTGGATATTTCGATGTCTTGCAAATTAAAATAAACGATGTTAAAAGGCATCCAAAGTTCGGCCGGGCATCCACAGTTCGGTACTCTCCAACTTCGATGTAATGACATATCGTCAAAATTTGGGGGCAAATGAATCATTTATGAACCCATAGCAATTTATTCAAAAGAAAGTCCCATTAGGACCAAACTCAGTAACGGGTCTAGAACAACTCAATTTCCTATTTTTAACATAATCGTGTAATAAATGGGTCTAAAATGGGCTTAATTAAAACAATACAGCTCAATTTATCAACTTTCAACAAACTCGTGTAAAAAACGGGCCTCATATGGGTTAAACACCCAAAATCGGAAGCTGGGCTTCTACAGGCACTTTATGCAAATATGAGCAAATCTGAACCATAATCGGCACCGATGTCGAGAGGCGTAACACAACTCACAATGCCAAATATCAACGAAATCAGTTCATAATTATACGTCTCACGTAGTCAAGGCTTTAAATTGAGAGATCGATCTATAGGCAGTAAGTCCAAATAAGGCCCAATCTGTAATATACCATGCAGGTATGTCTACAGGCCCAACAAATTTCATTGTGCATAATTTCAGCGAAATAGAGTAATAAATGTGTAAGTTATGTAGCCAGGACCTAAATCGCTATATGAGGGGGCTCTATCGAAATATTTGTGGCCGTTTTATGGGGCCAAGACCATAAATTGGGAGATCGGTCTAGATGATAGATTCAAATATGTCGAAAGGTCAAGGGCAGCTCACTGGACCAAATTTCAGTGAAATCGGGTAATACAAGCGAATTTTGTGGGCTCAGGAACTTAAGTTGGCAGATCGGTTTATATGAGGACTATATCAAGATATAGTCCACCTTTCAATTTAACCTGCCTATGATAAAAAAATTATCTGTACAGTTTTAGCTGAATATCTTAATTTTTTAAGACTAAAGCGTGATTTCAACAGAAGGAGGAGGAACGTACATGGCTGGATCGTATAAGAATTAAACGAGGATCAAAAATATCTACAGATTACAGCTTAGAAAATGGATATTTCGATGTGTTGCAACAAAAAAACCAAAAGACAAAATATTGGGTCGCCCAAAAAGTAATTGTCGGTAATATAGTAGTAATATAGTCGGCGTTGACAAATTTTTTCAACGGCTTGTGATTCTGTAATTGCATTCTTTCTTCTGTCAGTTATCAGCTGTTACTTTTAGCTTGCTTTAGAAAAAAAGTGCGCGAAATTTTGTTAACATTTGTTTGTTTGGCGTCAATTTTAACATGGGTACCACATGTATTGAAAGAAATTCATTTAACATACCGAATCAACGCTTGTGAAATGCACCTTAAACGCAATGAATTCGATCCGTTTTTAAAACGAATCATAACTGGAGATGAAAAATGGATTGTTTACAACAACGTTAGTCGAAAACGATCATGGTCCAAGCATGGTGAACCAGCTCAAACCACTTCAAAGGCTGATATCCACCAAAAGAAGGTTATGCTGTCTGTTTGGTGGGATTGGAAGGGTGTGGTATATTTTGAGCTGCTTCCAAGGAACCAAACGACTAATTCGGATGTTTACTGTCAACAATTGGACAAATTGAATACAGCCATCAAGGAGAAGCGACCAGAATTGGTCAATCGTAAAGGTGTCATATTCCACCAGAACAACGCTAGACCGCACACATCTTTGGTCACTCGCCAAAAACTGAGTGAGCTTGGCTGGGAACTTTTGATGCATCCACCATATAGCCTTGACCTTGCACCATCAGACTACCATTTATTTCGATCTTTGCAGAACTCCTTAAATGGTAAAACTTTCGGCATTGATGAGGCTATAAAATCGCACTTGGTTCATTTTTTGCAGATAAAGGCCAGAAGTTCTATGAGCGTGGAATACTAAATTTGCCAGGAAGATGGCAAAAGGTTATCGAACAAAATGGCAATTATATATTTGATTAAAGTTCATTCAAAGCATTATTAAAAATGCATTTACTTTCTTTTAAAAAATCCGCAATTACTTTTTGGGCAACCTATTTCAAAATATTCCCCATTAAGATCTATTTATATGCGTTTGCATGCGTTTGAATTAATAGTCGAAGCATTTTTGCCACTCTGATTGAGGTATCTCCAAAACATGCATTCTGAACGCATCAACCGCTTTTTCAGTTGTCGAAAAACTTTGGCCCCTCATTTTATTTTTTACGTATAGGAATAAAAAAAGTCATTCGGTGCCAAGTCAGGACTATACGGCGGATGACTCATCAAATCGATGTTTTGAGTACTCAAAAATGCTGTTGTTACAGCCGATGTGTGAGAGCTCGCATTGTCCTGGTGAAGAGTGGTGAAGTTGTATACCACTCAGAATTGACTGTTCTGCGTTGTTCTAGGGGAACGAATGCTACATGTCCAGTTTTTTCTGAAACAATCAAGAGCGTGCTAAGTTCGGCTGGGCCGAATCTTATATACCCTACACCATGGATACCATTTGTCGAGTTCTTTGCGCGGTATCTCTGTTTAGGCAAACAAAGAATAATGACTAAGAACTGTTGTGCTATTGGAACTATATATTGTAGTCCGATTCGGACCATAAATGAATTGAAGGCTGAACATTGTAAAAGTCATTGTATAATATTTAAGCCCATTCGGATAAGAATTGCGCCTTGTAGGGGCTCAGGAAGCAAAATCGGGAGATTGGTTTATATGGGAGCTGTATCAAGCTATAGATGGATTTAAACAATATTGGACACGTACGTTGAAGGTCATGGGAGAAGCCGTTGTACAAAATTTCTGCCAACTAGGATGAGAATTGCGCCCTCTAGAGGCTCACGAAGTCCAGATTCCACATCGGTTTATATGACAGCTATATCAGGTTATGAACCGATTTAAGTCATACTAAGCACAGTTGTTGGAAGTCATAATAAAACATCTCATGCAAAATTTCAGCCAAATCGTATGAGAATTGCGCCCTCTAGCGGCTCAAGAAGTCAAGATCCAAGATCGGTTTATATGATAGCTATACCAAGTTGTGAAGCGATTTGAACCATACCTAACACAGTTGTTGGAAGCGATACCAGAACACCAGATGCGAAATTACAGCTAAATCGGATAAGAATTGCGCCCTCTAAAAGCTGAAGAAGTCACGACCCAAGATGGATTTCTATGACAGCTATATCAGGTTATGAACCGATTTGAGTCATACTAAACACAGTTGTTGGAAATGCTACCAAAACATCACGTGCAAAATTGCCGTCAAATCGGACGAGAATTGCGCCCTCTAGAGGCTCAAGAATTCAAGACCCGAGATCAGTTTATATGGCAGCTATGTCAAAACATGGACCGATTTGGCCCATTTGCAATACCAACCGACCTACACTAATAAAAAAACGCGGTGGTTTTCCCCTCCTAATGCTGGCAACATTTCTGAGGTACTATGCCATGTTATACTTCTCTCCAAAGAGGTATCGCACAGCGGCACGCCGTTCGGACTCGGCTATAAAAAAGAGGCCCCTTATCGTTGAGCTTAAACTTGAATCGGACTGCACTCATAGATATGTGAGAAGTTTGCCCCTGTTCCTTAGTAGAATGTTCATGGGCAAAATTTGCAATTAGCAAAAGCGCCTAGCTTTACTCCTTCGAAAGTTAGCGTGCTTTCGACAGGCAGACGGACGGAGAGACGGATCAGGACGATCAAGAATATATATACTTTATAGGATTTTAGACGCATATTTCGAGGTGTTACAAACAGAATGAGGAAATTAGTATGTCCCCATCCTATGGTGGAGGGTATAAAAACTGGCCATCATTTGCTTGGAAGTACCTTGTGCGCGAACAACTTTTGTTGCATTTGGCTCATCTTGGAACACCCTTACTCAAACATATAAATCCACGATTCATCACCTGTCACGATGTCATAGAAGCACCGTGATCGTATTTTTGGAGCATATCGACAAGAGCCTTTTTTGAGCGATTGACAAATTGTGTGGGATCCAGCATTTTCCACTTGGAGGTTTATGCAACGGCAAGGGCAGCTGAGATCGGTTTTTGGGATGAATATCATCCCAAAAAAAGATCTATATATTCATCCTAGGATTCATTCATCTATCCTAGGATTCAGGCCCCATTTCGAGCCTGGGGCCCATCAATATAATGCCCAACATCTGTGAGCCTTCTCAGTACGCTTCTGAATGTGACACTTTCAATTCAGTTTCCTGTTCAAGATCACACCTAAGTATTTGACCTTGTCAGATATCGAAATCGTCTTATTGAGGAAACGTGGTGCTTTAAATTGGCCCACCTTCGTCTTCCTCGTGAACAGGCATATTTCAGTCTTCTCTGGGTAAACATTGAGACCTCTGGGTCTAGCCCAGTCATATGCCAAGACCCTTTCGTCCCTTCTGCATAGCTCGTTCGGATCCTTACCTCTTAGAAGTAGTATAACATCGTCTGCATAGCAGATGGGTTCAAATCCCTCCTCAGTCAGCATCTGTAATAGGTCATTTATGGTGGTCACCCATAGGTGTGACGATAAAATGCCCCCCTGTGGCGTGCCCTTACTTCTATTTATGCCATGGGACACACAATTTATCCACCTGTTCTTTAGCATATGATTTATCCAGCCTTTAAGGACCGGGTCCACCCGGTACTGGTCTAAGGATTGGATCATTGTGGCGCTCCGCACATTGTTAAAAGCCCATCGATGTCAATGCATACCGTCAATGTGTACGTTTTGGCATCGAAGGATTCTTGCACAAATTCGTGCATGCCTTGACATAGGCATGCTGTTTGTATTTGAGCAGTTCGCTGGATGTCCTATTCTTTATCATGGTGTCTACAATACGTTCCATGGTTTTAAGTAGAAAGGACGTAAGTTTTATTGGTCTGTAGGCCTTTGATGTCGCATAACTTGCCTTGTGGGATTTGGGTATAAACCCCACCCTTGCCTCCTGCCAGGCTTCCGGAGTATATGAAAGTCCTAGGCACGCTGTGAAAATTTTGGCCAGACGAGGCGCCAGATAGTCTGCCTCTTGCTGTAGTCACGCCGGATATATTCCCTCAGGTCCGGGTGACTTAAAGGGTTTGAAGCTCCTCAAGGATTCCTTCACCATAAATTCCGTTATTATATACCTTCGATCAACGTTATTATTCCCAGATTCCGGTGTCTCTGTGAGTCCCTTCGTATTCTGTGGAAAATGGGGTTTCATCAAAAGCCTCAAAATGTCCTCCGTTGTCTCTGCTTTCATTCCCATGTCGTCTGCTAAAGTTTCAATATGGACATGGGTGTTTGAGAGAAACTTTTTTATCTTGGCGACGTCATTAACGCTATCGACCTGTTCGCAGAAAAGCTTCCAGGAGGCACGTTTTGCCGCTCTGGTAATCTTATGGTATTCCATGAGCCGTGCATAATACACATCCCAATAAACTTCTGCTTTTTTACGATGTGCTCTGCTAAACAAAAGTCTGCGGACCTCTTTCCCAATATTGCGAATCTCTCCGGTCGTCCAGGTTTTTCTTGGGTTGATTTCCTTTGCAGAGGAGGACAACTATCTTCGAAGGACCCCACCAGTGCACTCGTAGTCCTATTGACATTTTAGTCAATGTCTTCTATGCTTGACAATCTAAATTATCTTGCCCAAGTCTTCTTCTGAGTAGCCTTCCGAATTTTGTCCAGTTGGTTTTCAACTTATTCCGGAAGATTATCGTATTCGGCGCTGGCCGTGATATTCTAAACCTAATGTAGCGATGGTCAGAGAATGAGTGTTCCATGGAGACCCTCCAATCCTGAACCTCCCTAATCGAACATGGCCAAATCTTTTAAAAATTTATCGAGGATCAAACAAATATACATTATAGGCTCGGAAATAGATATGGATATACCCCTGCCCTTTAGTGGTGTGCATAAAAATAATAATAAATTCTTATTTCCAAAAAAAGACAAAAAGCCCAAACATATAATTTAAAGATTATATTTGGGGATTTTTCCCAGGATTTTGCTTGAGACCACTTGCCATATTGGTCCTGAAGGGGTTAATACTATATTTAAATCTTTTTAAATTCCGCCTTAAGATATGCTATGTCTACATAAGTTATTGACCTTTAAATACACTGACCATCAAAATAACATACACATATGTTATCTATGTATACATAATCGGTCATACGCGACATTGACATACATTTCAATTAATATTCATTGACATAAACTTACACATATGTACACATATGCTTATGTACCAAATATTTATGGGAAAATTGCCAATGCTTCTTGTTGACAAATTTGGCAAAAAAAAAAAAAAAGTGGCTAAAAATAAATTGGCGGGCGACAGCCATTTTCTTTAAACAAGCCAAAAAATATGGTCAATTGTATATTCAAAGCTAATTTTTCTTTGATACTGTGTTGTTTTTCTTGAATGTTTTCATTATATGCAAGTATACAGGCATATACACACATACATACTCGCAGTGAAAGTTCTTCAAAACAACACGTTTCCGATAAATCAATAAAAAATTTCAGTATATGACAACAAAGTGATTTTAAATACCACATAACGAAAAAAAAAATCAAAAGTTATTAACGTAATTATTGAGACGTACGAGATGCCAAAAACAAGCTCATATTCTATGTGTTTATGAAATTAACAATAGGAAATTTGTTTCAAAAGAACAAGGGAGAACGAATTGACACCAAAATTAGATTCTTAAGTTGAATCCACAAGAATCCAATAGATATCAATGTACAACATAAACTTTTTACCATGAAGTGAGCGAATATCTACGTCACAATATCATGGTGGAATGAACTATAAGATGGCCATGCAAAAGTTTAATTAATATATTAAAATATTTAAAGGTTAACATTGGTGTTGTGCTTTTAATCGCTAAGAATTTATTTTAAATCCACATTTTGTATACAGTGATCAAATTTACAGAACATCCCATAAGATATGGTATAATCATTGTGCAAGAACCACATAAACTTTTTCAAAAAAGTCTTAGTCCAACAAAAAGTTTCTTTGTCAAATTGTTCAGTTTATAGGCAGATAAAACCCGTAAACACATTTCCAGGATCAAATTACATAGGTTTGACATTTTCTTCAATAAATAGTCATCGCTTTAGGGTTGGTACACTGTTCGTCTTTTCAGGTGAACAACTATCAAACTCCATAAACAAAGTATAAGAAAAATGTGGGCAATTAAAGGGGTGATTCTTTTGCTATAATCTTTTTGGCTATACTGATTTAAACAGCTCCCGCAAGTTTCGTGTTTGGTTTCATTGTCAAACATCTTCAGTTTGGTCTATAATTTAACCATGAATCTTCTTACAAACGAACAACTCTTTGATGAATTGAGTGTTTCACGCTTTTTCCATTGAGCGATGAAGCTTATTTTTGTCTCAATATGTACGTAAATAAGCAGAATTTATCGATTTTGGAGTGAAGACCAATGCATCCAGAAAAAAGTCACAGTTTGGTGCAGTTTATGGGCTGGTGGCATCATTGGACCGTACTTCTTCAAAGATGATGCGCAACGTAACGTAACTGTAAATGGTGACTGCTACCGTGAGATGATATCCAACTTTTTTTTGCCCAAAATGCATCAGCATGACTTGTTTGCCATGTGGTTTCAACAAGACGGTGCCACACAGCACGCGTAACAATGGACTTATTGAGAGGCGGGATTGGTGAACATTTTACTTCATTTCCGGGACCAATCAATTTGCCTCCTAAAAAAATCCTTCCTGCCAAATTTAGAGAGAATCGGGTAACAAATGACCATTTTATTGCTGTATTTCTGCAAATCGGACGAACATATATATGGGAGCTATAGCCAAATCTGAACCGATTCCTATAAAATTCACCACTAATAACGAAAGTTATAAGAAAATCTTTCCTGCCAAATTTCGAGAAAATCGGTTAACAAATGACCACTTTATTGCTGTATTTCTGCAAATCGGGCGAACATATATATGGGAGCTATATCCAAATCTGAACCAATTTCTAAAAAATTCACCAGTAACATTGAGAGTCATAAGAAAATCCTTCCTGCAAGATTCTAGAGAATTGGTTTACAAATTACCATTTTATAGGTGTATTTCTGCAAATCGGACGAACATATACATATATGGGAGCTATATCCAAATCTGAACCGATTTTTTCCAATTTCAATAGGCTTCGTCTCTAGGCCGAAAAACATTCCCATACCTAATTTGAAGACGATCGGATGAAAATTGCGACCTGTAGTTTGTACACAAATTAACATGGACAGACGGACGGACAAATGGACATACATAGCTAAATTGAATCAGAAAGTGATTCTGAATCGATCGGTATACTTATCAATGGGTCTATCTCTCTTCCTTTTGGGTGTGACAAACAAATGCTCCAAGTTATAATACCCTGTACCACAGTAGTGGTGTAGGGTATGATTACTAAATCAATTAATTTTTTAATTGAAAGCATTTTTATTGTCAATTAATTTTTTAATTGAAATTTTTTTAACAATTTGTTTTTCTGTGTAGCACCGAGTCTCTAGAATAGATTTTTGCTATGTTACCCCTCCAAAAAAATTCCCATTCTCTTATCAACCTGAAGAAGCCACTTTATTACGCCTGTCGGATGCCTTCTTGTTCTTAAGGCTCTTGGCCGCAATTTACATATGGATAATTGATTTCTTGTTCTTGAAGTTATTGGTGACAACTTGCATATGGGCAATTAGCGTTTGCCAATAATTTATGTTGCCTCTGGCATGGCCAACATTTATTTTCTGAAGAAGCTTCTTAGATTTTTTGTTTTAAATATACAACTATTAATATCCTGTTTCATGGTATGTTGTTAAACTATTTGTTTATTTATATTTATATGCCTATTATCTGAGTACACAAACAATATACCATAAATCTCAAAGGCATTAAATACGTGTATGGGCAGTCTTGGAGCGAAGAATATGAGTGAAAAAGAATGGCGGTTTCTGGTTTGGTTGGCGAAAGTAAACACATTTCTGTGTCAATTGGCAAAGAATTTCAAAGTATATTCAATGCTTATAGATAGATGTATATGTTCGTGATGACGTTGAATGCCATTGGCATATAAATCTTTCTATGCTGTCATAATTTTATAAACTACTAGCGACCCGCCCCGGCTTCGCACGGGTGCAATGCAAAATATACCTACTACAGAATGTCCTTATACACAACGTTCACAGCTTTTTTGTCATTAGCCAATACAAACATGTTTTGCTTAGACGTTACTCTTGACAGCGCGACATATAATTGGCCATGTGAAAAACACTCAACACTCAAGTCTAATCCTGCAACGTTAAAAGTTTGACCCTGCGATTTATTAATGGTCATTGCAAAAGATATCTTTACCGGAAATTGTAGGCGTTTAAATTGGAACGGTAAATCTGATGGTATCAGAGGAATTCGGGGAATTAGTACATCTTCTCCGGTACCACATCCGGTGAGTATTGTGCACTCTATTATGAATTTTTTTAGTGATTTTACCAGCAAACGTGTGCCATTGCAGAGCTTAGGAGGATTCAGATTTCTTAATAAAATTACAGGACAACCTACTTTCAATTCCATTTTATGAGGAGGGAGTCCAGAAGGGTTCAAAGAATTAAGAAATTCTGTAGGAAAATGTACAGCTTCTTCCGAGTCGAGAACAGTATCGACCGAGTAGTATATTTGCGTCGGCGTATCAATTTTTGCAAGAATCAAGTTGTTTGCCTTATCTACTTGTTCGTTGGTTGGTGACAGGATGGCTCTTTCTTTGAACCAAGATAGAGTCTTACAACTTATGTTATGAATGTCAGGATAGACATTGTTGACCAAATCTTGGATGTTGTCTATCAAAACACAAAGGTTATCTAGGTTAATCCTTCCATCACTTTGAGTTAACTTTCCATTGCCAACTTTTAGCAGCATCTCTGAAAAAAGCCTGTTCTCACGTGAAGATAATGAAAGCCTCATGTTAGTTTTAAGCTCTAACTTATTAACGTATGGCCAAAGGTTGGATCTTTTTAGGGAAGCATTTATTTCGTCCGCACGTGTTCCTCTAGGGACAACCGGTAGGATTTGACGAAAGTCTCCAGAGAACAGAATTGTACATCCACCCATAGGTGCATTTTTACTGCGCAAATCGCGCATTGTCCTATCCAGTGCTTCCACAGATGTCTTGTTTGACATGGTGGCTTCATCCCAGACTATTAATGAGCAGTCACGGATCAATTTTCCTGTATTGCTCTGTTTAGAAATACTACAGACGCTTTTATTATCATCGGAAGCGATTTTCAGCGGGAGCTTGAATGTAGAGTGTGCAGTTCGGCCTCCTTCTAAAAGCGTAGCAGCAATGCCGGATGACGCGACAGCTAATGCAATTTTTCCGGTGGATCTGACTTTTGTTAAAAGCAAATTAATTAAAAATGTTTTACCTGTACCTCCTGGGGCATCAAGAAAAAATATTTTTCCTTCATTGTTATCAATTGATGATAGTAATGTAGTAAATACTTTTTTCTGATCGATGTTCAATCGTGGCTCATCTTGGGCTATATTTTGTAAAAGTTTCGATTGATCGTATGATGTTTCTCTTGTGTATTCGGCACTATTCGTTAAATCTGAGTTAATATTAGCTGGCATCGGCAGTCCAAAATCATTGATCGATTTACTCGTCAGTAGTTGCACTACTTTGTTCAATTCAAATAATGCTTCATCAAATATGTTTTGGTCATATTGTAAATCATCTGAAACTAATTCTCGCCGTTGCCGAATCAGAATATCACTGGCCATATTTTCTCTAAATTTATTCCATAGACTAACAGAATCAGTTACTTGACAAAACGCAACTATGATGGCAAATAAATATCTTAATGATGTAGCGGAACTGCAAATAGCTGCTTCTGATAATGTATTTTCCCAGTGAGAATCGTCTTCCAAGAGTCCCATAGCTTTACATGCCATTTGATAAGTATTGTAAATAACACCTTGTACAGTTCTCAGGTGTGCAAAGGATGTCGGGCCTTTTACAACATGGAGTAACATTCTCAAATGAAAGCATTCGCTGTTGTTGGGATGAATCGCGTAGACTCTACCAAGAGCATCAGTTTTTTTTATTCCGGGGAAACCATCGACCGCAGTTCCTTGTTTTCGTCGTTGGAATGTTTTAGAACTCTGGTTCCATGTATAGTAAGTTGGAACTCTGTCATATGTCAGTGTTTTCGCGAAATCATCTTGAGCGCATAACTTGAAGAATGCTGTTAATGTAGTGTCCCGCGGGTTATAGACAACTTCTTGTATATTGTTCTCAGTGAAATATACTCTTTGTCCATTTTCTAAATGAACTGCAAGGTGGACAATAGTGGGAGCTCGGTCGTGAACTTCGAATGATAACATCCTCCATACTGCTTCAGAACTGCATATGTAACGTCCAGACTGATATGTTTCCACTTCATTTGGTGATTGTATGCTGAAAGTAGCTTGATCGCTACCTTTATTAATGTATTTAGTAACATATTGGATCGACTTTATTGAACTGCACAACTCGACGTTGATGTGGGCATCAAAAATTTTTAAAAGGAGCGGATTATGTGGAACGATCCATCGGTTATCAATATCGTAGTTTCCGACTGTGGCACTTTGCCCACCCTGATCTGGCGATCGTCGTCGATATTTGGGATATCCGTCATCGCTAGTAGATGTTTGTATTTGAAACGGCTTCGGAAATTTTTTGCTGCATTTGGAATCTCGCATACATGCAGAATTACGATTTAAAGTCCCGCAGGGACCGTGTACCATGTGTTTTTTTACTATTTCAAACAGGACGGGATCATCTTCCTTAACCGGTAATTCAGCTGAAATTACGCTGTCGATTTGATTTGGTCTAACTTTGTTCACTAACCACACCAGCAGATGTACATGTGGCAAACCACGTTTCTGCCACTCTATAGTGTACATATGACAGCGCGGCGGACCGAATATATGAGACTTGTTAATGAGGTGTAGGAGTTTCTGTACTTTTAAATGGAAGACTCTATTAACTATATCATATCTGTCTTGTGGAGTTAAATTGGTATTAATATTTTCTTTGATTTCTGGCCAATTTGGGTTACATGTTGCAGTAATGAATAAATCAGGTTTACCGTAATGTCTGACATAAGTCATTGCGTCCTGTGATTTTTCATGTAAATATCGAGGTCCACCTGTGAATGATGAAGGTAGTATAACCAACTGTCCAATGTTGTTGCTGTGTTCATTCGCCTGTAAAGCATCCTGAAGGTGAACGTAATTTTCTGCTCTCAATTTAGTTTGATTGTTACGAATGTAAGCCAATCTCTCAGATTCAATTTTCGCATATTGATCGACAAAGTATTGGTTTGTCAACATTCCATATCTAAGCAAAGAGTTGAAATTGTTTTGTCTTGTCATTATACGGTAGCAATAGTAGTTCATACACGACACTGTCTTACGCAGAGGTGCACTACTGGTTGGGTCAACTTGAGGAACATTAATGGTATAACCATCTTCTCCGCGACATAGCATCAAAGGATATTGTAAGCTGTCATAAGATCTGTGTAACTCTGATATTTTTTGCAAATTATCATCACGACTGCGCAACACAATATCTCTTTTGTCGAATTGCTGTCCAGCTATTACCACTGCTACTTCACTCGTGGACGGCGCATTATATCGCCCTCTGTGTTCTCCAACAGGAACTTTATTTGCATGGATTACGACATTGTAGTCTGGAGTATCTACTGGAACACTCTCAATAGCAGTTTTAAAAGACTGAATGTAGCTGTTATGAGAATGTAACATATCTTGAAGAGATCTGATCAAATCTATATCTATTGGCTGTGCGACAATCGAACACCGCGTTGATGCTTGTGTATCTGGGTCTGCAATAAAATAAATTTGCAGAAATTTGTGATCATCTGGTCGAAGTGGTAGCAAGCTCCCAGCCAAGTGATACACTTGCCCTTGAATTTTAAATGTAGGCATAAAACCGCGCTCAACAACTTGCTTACTTTTGAAAGACGTCATTTGAAATGCGTTATTGTAACGGCGGATATTGCGTATGAATTGTTTGGATTTCGGATGATCACCCGTAAGCAGAGAGTGAAGTGGTTCAGGTGGAGGAAGAATTTCTTCTAATTTTACTTTTCCTTGTAAGCAACACAAACCTTTCGATTCGTCCTTGAACTTCAATGCCAAACAATATTCACACACTACTGACATAGTACCTATGGACACAATACGATCATCCTTGTAACAAATCAAAGGATCGTAATTCATGGCAGAATATTCTTTATTTACCCATCTGTGGCTGATCGGTTGTCCGTTTTGTTCAGCGTTACTATGTGTCTGTGCTGATTCTCTCGTTCTCTGTATTCGATTTCTATTCTGGCTGAGGCGAGCCTCATGATCTACAGAGGATTCTCTGGCTCTCTGAACTCTACGTCTAACCCGATCCTGGCTGCGGCGAGCCTCACGCTCTATTGAGGATTCTCTTTCTCTCGCAGTTCTATTTCTTTCTCGGAGCTGGCTGAGGCGAGCCTCGCGTTCCGTTGACGATTCTTCATCTCTTGCTGAACGTGCTCTTCTGGCATTCACTGTACTACGACCTATGTTCGCACGACGACGTCTTCCGGACATGACTTTATAATGTCTGTTCAAAATTTTATACTTAGGTACTCAGTACTTGATTAAACTCACAACTTAAAACTATACATATGATTTTGAACTAATTGCACTAATTATTGGTTAGTGCTGGAGTGAAAAATATTTACTTACTATTCGTTAATTTATCTTTTATAAGAGTATGTAATTTATGTCAAAGAATATATTTATAGTTAATTAATATATTACAAAAACAAAAGATTATCAACAACAAAATATACCTATTCTATTCAGTTCTTCTATTGAAAATGCTCGCCCTAATACTAAATAGCCTTAACTCTAAATTCAAATCAAAGTCTTAATGGAAGAAATACCAAGAAATATGGTTTTAAGCTAATCATATCTAACCTAATGTACTTACAATACTACTAATATAATAAATTTGTAATATCTTCGGTAATATTCACTTAAATTACATGCTGTAAAAAGCATATTGATCTATAACAAATGCACAATTTATTTAAGGTACTTAATTGGATAAGGATTAATGCTGTATTGTTTAAAATCACTTCGTAAATAACCATTTTTTAGTAAAGAATAAAAATGGTTATGCTGGGTTATCCCTAAGAGACAGACATATACCCTCGCGGACTTTTTTGTTGAACTTTTTAAGGTGAACGATACTGTAGTACATTATTTTGGTCTATCTCGTAGGGTTCAGCCAGCGTTTGCAATATAAGCGCAAAAAAACGTTCTTATTTACGACATCACATTAGAAACCTTTAAATTTATCAGTGTTTCTCTACTATATTATGCATTTATTATACATACAAACCTTCCTTAAGAATCACTCTATCTATTAAAAAAAACCGCATCAAAATCCGTTGCGTAGTTATAAAGATCTATGCATACATACGGACATACAGCGAAAGCGACTTTGTTTTATACTATGTAAGGATAAGAGTATGTAATTTATGTCAAAGAATATATTTATAGTTAATTAATATATTACAAAAACAAAAGATTATCAACAACAAAATATACCTATTCTATTCAGTTCTTCTATTGAAAATGCTCGCCCTAATACTAAATAGCCTTAACTCTAAATTCAAATCAAAGTCTTAATGGAAGAAATACCAAGAAATATGGTTTTAAGCTAATCATATCTAACCTAATGTACTTACAATACTACTAATATAATAAATTTGTAATATCTTCGGTAATATTCACTTAAATTACATGCTGTAAAAAGCATATTGATCTATAACAAATGCACAATTTATTTAAGGTACTTAATTGGATAAGGATTAATGCTGTATTGTTTAAAATCACTTCGTAAATAACCATTTTTTAGTAAAGAATAAAAATGGTTATGCTGGGTTATCCCTAAGAGACAGACATATACCCTCGCGGACTTTTTTGTTGAACTTTTTAAGGTGAACGATACTGTAGTACATTATTTTGGTCTATCTCGTAGGGTTCAGCCAGCGTTTGCAATATAAGCGCAAAAAAACGTTCTTATTTACGACATCACATTAGAAACCTTTAAATTTATCAGTGTTTCTCTACTATATTATGCATTTATTATACATACAAACCTTCCTTAAGAATCACTCTATCTATTAAAAAAAACCGCATCAAAATCCGTTGCGTAGTTATAAAGATCTATGCATACATACGGACATACAGCGAAAGCGACTTTGTTTTATACTATGTAAGGATTCACTCAAGCATGGCTAATATAACAATTTAAACAATACATTTTGCTTTTCTGCTGAACAACTTAAGGCAATTTCCATGAACTTGCATTTCTTTTGTCAGCTCTCCTAGTAAGGTGTGCTGCTATATTGTATTACAAAGCATACTTTGAGGCGCAAACATTTGTCAACCGAACAACGGTGAACGTTCCTTGCATATTTATGACATACTTTTTGGCGAACAACTTTCTTAGCTGTGTTGTAGCTGCATTAACTTAGCTGTTGGCAAATCAGAGTTGCCATAGTAAAGAATATAAAATAATAGCAGAGATCGAAATCATTTTCTGTACACATATTATTTATATATTTTATTTTGATTTAATTTAAGCAACGAGCTTTTCCAAGGAGAAATTTTGATGGCCTAGCTAGACATTAAAATGGTGCTCTTATGATAGCAGGCGACTAGAATTCTTGCACGGTTGTATGAGAAATGCGAACCAAGGAAAAACGAACGAAGAAAAAACAGAATACTGGTAATAAGCGCACAGGCAGGAATAGTCATCGCGAAGAATACTGCCACGAAGACATTTTCCCCTCCTAATGCTGGCGACATTTGTGAGGTACTATGCCATGTAAAATTTCTCTCCAAAGACGTGTCGCACTGCGGCTCGCCGTTCGGACTCGGCTATAAAAAGGAGGCCCCTTATCATTGAGCTTAAACTTGAATTGGACTGCACTCATTGATATGTGAGAAGTTTGCCCCTGTTCCTTAGTGGAATGTTCATGGGCAAAATTTGCATTTGCAAATTTGCAATTTGCAAGACATTTGGCACCGAGGGCACTATATCGGATGTTACTTTTGACAAATCGCAAATTTTGCCCATAAAAATTCCACCAAGGAACAGACGCAAAATTCTCATATATCAATGAGTGCAGTCCGATTCAAGTTTAAGGCCTATGATAAGGGACCTCCTTTTTATAGCCGCGCCAGAACGGTGTGCCGCAGTGTGAAACCTCTTTGGAGAGAAGTTTTACATGGCATAGTACCTCACAAATGTTGCCAGCAATAGGAGGGAAAAACCACCGCTGAAAATTTTTTTCTGATGGTCTCACCAGGATTCGAACCCAGGCGTTTAGCGTCGTTGGCAGACATGCTAATCTCTGCGCCACGGTGGCCCTGAGGTTATTTTGACTCTGAGGTTATTATCCAAAAGATGAAGGAATGGAGAGTATAAGAGA
Organism: Stomoxys calcitrans; assembly: GCF_963082655.1. NCBI lineage: Eukaryota > Metazoa > Arthropoda > Insecta > Diptera > Muscidae > Stomoxys > Stomoxys calcitrans. Next base: position 96,593,362 of record NC_081556.1, on the reverse strand, counting down.
CATATGCATATGGCAAGTGAAACGCTTCAGGCAGGAAGATGGAACTGCAATAAGCTTGACATGACAGTACTCGTTGAGATACCAGACTTACTGTGGAACATATAATGGCCAAATTTACATATTCATGTAACAAAGCTTTGCGTAAAACAACGCGCAAGGCACTAATGAAGGCGATCCTTATAAAGACCAGAAGAAAATACACAACAGTCCATGGCAGAGATGCCACAGAGGTGGAATATAACAAGTAAAAAGGCGTTAAGTTCGGTCAGGCCGAACTTTGGATACCCACCACCTCGGGTATCTATGTAACCCACTTTCGCCATAATCCAGTGAAGAATTCATCATTTATGCCCCCAAAGCAGCTATTCGTAATAAAGCCTAAATAAAGGGCCTAATATAAATCACTGTCCCAAATTTCGGCGACATGGACCTTTTATGGGCCCAAAAACCTCAAAACGAGAGATTAGTCTATATGGGAGCAATATGTAAACCTGAACCCATCTGGGCCAAATTGAAGAGGAATGTCGAAAGGCCTTACACAAACCACTGTCCAAAATTTCGGCGAAATCGGACAATAAATGGACATAAATGGACAATACATGATTATGGCCCAAAATCTAAAATCGAGCGATCGGTCTATATGACAGATATATTCAAATCTGGACCGATCTGAGCCAAATCGGAGAGGAATGTCGAAGGGCCTTACACAAATCAATGTGCGAAATTTCAGCGAAATTGGGCAATAAATGCGCCTTTTATGGGCCCAAAACCTTTAATCGAGTTATCGGTCTATATGGTAGCTATATCTAAATCTGAACCGATCTGGGCCATATTGTAGAAAGATGTCGAGGGGACTAACACAACTCACTGTACGAAATTTCAGCGAAATTGGACAATAAATACGCCTTTTATGGGCCCACGACCTTAAATCCAGTTATCGGTCTATATGGCAGCTGTATTTAAATCTGAGCCTATGTGCGCCATATTCCAGGAGGTAGTCGAGGAGTCTAACTTAAATCACTGTCCCAAATTTCGGCGACATCGGACAGTAAATGAACCTTTTATGAGTCCAAAACCTTAAATCGAGAGATCGGTCTATATGACAGCTATATCCAGATCTGAACCAATCTGGGCCCAATTAAAGAAGGATGTTGAAGGCCCTAACACAACTCACTGTCCCAAATCTCGGGGAAATTGGGTTATAAATGCACTTTTTATGGGCCCATGACCTTAAATCGAGAGATCGATCTATATGACAGCTATATCCAAATCTGGGCCCAATTCAAGAAGGATGTTGAAGGCCTAACACAACTCATTGTCCCAAATTTCAGCAAAATCGGATAATTATCGTGGTTTTTATGGGCCTAAGATCCTACATCGCCGGATCGGTTTATATGACAGCTATTTCCAAATCTGAACCGATCTGGCCCAAATTCAAGAAGAATGGCGACTGGCCTAGCCCAACTCACTGTCCCAAATGTCAGCAAAATCTGATAAGAAATGGTTTTTTATGGGCCTAAGACCCTAAATGGGCGTATCGGTCTATATGGGAGTTATATTAAGATATTGTCCGATATAGTCCATCTTCGAACTGAACCTGTTCTCTGTACACGGTCCAGTAGCTCCAGGGATGATTTTGAAGCTCCATCCCATGTGAGTTGTATTCCATTTTCGGCCTTATCAAAGTGGTGGAGATGTTAAGAAGATCAGACGGAATGAAGTAATTCCTATACCGTTTAAGGAAGCCTAAACACTTGAATGCTCCTTTCGACACTTCAAATACAAGTTTAGCCCAACGGACATTACTTTGCATTTTCATGCCCCTGAACATCAAGAGCTTCTGATTGCTCAACATCTACACCGTTGATAGACAAAGATGATCGTAATGGTTCAGCGAATCGTTTATGTGACAGCAAGCAGCACTGAGTTTTTCGTGCATTAAAATCTCCTCGATTCATTCGACCCCACTTAGAAATGGCCAGCAAATCCTGGCAGAGTGTATCGTCCATAAACCGTCTCTTGTCCTCAATCTCTCGAAGACTCGGTCTATGGTCGAATAAGTACGAATGACAGAGATTACTGTCATCCTCGAATGAGTAGATCGGATTCGATGTCTGACCCAACAGATCGTTGATGAAAATTAGAAAAAGAGATATGAGAAAGAACAGAACCCTGGGGTACATCTGCGGTCAATTTGTGCTCATTGGATGAGAACGCATCTATAACGACTCGAAGAGTGCGATCTCTGAGAAAGCTCGAAATAAATCGAACGAAGCCATTGCCGACACCAAATGCGACAAGCTTTGATAGTACTGCACCGTGCCAGACCCTATCAAATGCCTTGGAGATATCCAGAGCGACAACCTTACTTTCACCAAACTGTTGGATTGAGCGACTCCAATGTTCCGACAGAAGTGCCATGAGGTCGCCCGTAGAGCGATTTCTGCGGAACCCATACTCTAAATACCTCACAAGATGGTGACTTACCATGCTCTCCATGGCCTTGGAGAGAGCGGAGCATATCGCAATTGGCCGATAATTCGCAGGGTTGTTTGCCTCACCCTTCTTGGGTATTGGTTGAACGTTCGCAACCTTCCAGCGCGACGGGAAGTCTCTCGCAGGGTTTGGCTGAAATTTTGTACAACGGCTTCTTCCATGACCTTCAACATATATGTCAATCGGTCTATAGCCTTATACAGCTCCCATATAAACCGATCTCTCTATTTTACTTCTTGAGCCCCTAAAGGGCGCAATTCTTACACGAATTGGCTGAAATTTTACACAATGACTTCCACTATGCTCTTCAACATTTGATTCAATTATGGTCCGAATAGGACCATAACTTGAGATAGCTCCAATATTAAATCAATTCTTTGTTTGTATCCTTCGCTTGCCTAAAAAGAGATATGGGGAAAAGAATTCGACAAATGCGATCTATGGTGGAGGGTATATAAGATTCGGTCCGGCCGAACTTAGCATGCTTTTGCTTGTTAAATTTGATACCTTGTTTGAAAGTGCTACAAAAGAATGCCCCCATTAATGGGATAATTCTTATGGCGGTGGATACAAAAAAATCCGATCCCTCATAAACAGTTAATTTAGCATCTTTCCAAAAAATTTCGTTGGCAACACTGTTTCACAGTCGTTTGCTTTACTGCAGTTTCTTTAGCCAGCCGACTGACGCTGCTGCCTGGCAAATTTTAATCAGTAACATAAAGTAGCTGCGCTCAGCTTTCTTTCAATCTTAACAATGAGCGCCTAAAGGCATTAAGAGAAATTAATTTCATTTCAGTCGAATCCTCGACATAGCTCGGGAGTTCTTTGTGACCCATATCCTGGGAAATTCCGTTATTGGAGCATGCACCACACACACACACACACAACCAAACATGTGAGTACAAACAAGTCTGGTGCATAACACAAGGCGCACTGGCAATATGTAACTAGTTTTCTAGGTTAAGCGAATATAGCCCGGATGAAAGTTTCATTACGACGCTGTTGGATGTTGAATGTATGAATGGCTGTTTAGGATATTCGCAACAACATTGGCATGATGAAGTATTTCATTTTCAGCTCTGAGTAGAATGCCACCCATTGTTGAGATGTTATTGCGTGCGTCTACTCGCTGGGCCATCTGATGGAGGCAAAACAGAAAATGAGCTCAAAGTTTGTAAAATGAAGCAAACAATTTTCATGAAAACTTAAAGAACATTTCAACTTTTAGTTCACTCTTCAGTCTTGAAGAAAAATTTACACGCGTAAATGGCAGTGTGTGAATACGTCAAAGAATGAAAGTAAAACAAAAAGTCTATGAATGGCATACTGAGGATGAGAATAAGAATAATAACAACAACAACAACAGCGCTAGGCAATGTAAGTTAAAACAATGTTCTAATAATGCCTCCGGAAAACTACATCAAAAACAGTACTTGGGAGAAATAAGTAGTCCATCGGGTACTTTGGTTTAGTTTGTATTTTTTTCTGTGTGTGTGTGGAGAATTTGATCTACTTTTGATCTACTGACACAAATGAAGGGCAAACACTGAAGATATAGGAAAAGAGAAACAATTTTAGAAATTGATAACCAATAAAAGCGCGTTAAGCTCGGCCGGGTCGAATCTTATGTACCCTTCACCCTGGATCGCTTGAGAAAGGATCTTTGAGTGACTTTTTCAAGTGTATAGAAGCTCTATCAAGTTATGGATCGATATGGGCCGTACTTGCTTTGGTTGTTAGAAGCCATTCTCTCAACTTCCTCTCAGTAACAACTTCGCCTTCTCACTACCCAGATCCCGTGCCTTTTACTCGGACTGTGTTGCCCCGAAAGGCTTCGCATTCATCACGTTCATTGTTGTCAGTCCTCTGGGCTTTATAACAAAGATATGTGTCCGTGCTTCCCTCTTACTATACTGCTGCTATGGCCCATAACCCAAACGATATATTGGGTTGCCCAAAAAGTAATTGCGGATTTTTTAAAAGAAAGTAAATGCATTTTTAATAAAACTTAGAATAAACTTTAATCAAATATACTTTTTTTACACTTTTTTTCTAAAGCAAGCTAAAAGTAACAGCTGATAACGGACAGAAGAATGAATGCAATTACAGAGTCACAAGCTGTGAAAAAATTTGTCAATGCCGACTATATGAAAAATCCGCAATTACTTTTTGGGCAACCCAATAGATCAATCCATCCTCAGAGAAGGCGTTAATCTCCTTCTCACACACCAAGACCATCAGCAATTTTACTATCCCGATATAGTTTCAATGGCCGTCTTACTATTCGTAAAGATGTTCACACTCGACGTTCTCGCGTTGGTACTGTACCAACTCGATTTATTTTTTTAAACCCTCCACCATATGATGGGGGGTATACTAATTTCGTCATTCGGTTTGTAACTACTCGAAATATTCGTCTGAGACCCCATAAAGTATATATATGTTCTTGATCGTCGCGACATTTTATGTCGATTTAGCCATGTCCGTCCGTCCGTCCGTCCGACCGTCTGTCTGCGAAAGCACGCTAACTTCCGAAGGAGTAAAGCTATCCGCTTGAAATTTTGCACAAATACTTCTTATTAGTGTAGGTCGGTAGATATTGTAAATGGGCCATATCGGTCCATGTTTTGATATAGCTACCATATAAACCGATCCTGGGTCTTGACTTCTTGAGCCTCTAGAGTGCGCAATTCTTATCCGATTTTATTGAAATTTTGCACGTAGTGTTTTGGTAGCACTTCCAACAATTGCGCTAAGTATGGTTTTAATCGGTCCATCTTTTGATATAGCTGCCATTTAAACCGATCTTGAGTCTTGACTTCCTGAGCCTCTAGAGGGCGCAATTCTCGTTCGATTTTATTGAAATTTTGCACGTAGTGTTTTGGTAGCACTTCCAACAACTGCGCTAAGTATGGTTTTAATCGGTCCATCTTTTGATATAGCTGCCATATAAACCGATCTTGGGTCTTGACTTCTTGAGCCTCTAGAGGGCGCAATTCTCGTTCGATTTAATTGAAATTTTGCACGTGGTGTTTTGGTAGCACTTCCAACAACTACGCTAAGTATGGTTTTAATCGGTCCAAGTTTTGATATAGCTGTCATATAAACCGATCTTGGGTCTTGACTTCTTGAGCCACTAGAGGGCGCAATTCTCGTCCGATTTAACTGAAATTTTGCACGTAGTGTTTTGGTAGCACTTCCAACAACTGCGCTAAGTATGGTTTTAATCGGTCCATCTTTTGATATAGCTGCCATATAAACCGATCTTGGGTCTTGACTTCTTGAGCCAATAAAGCGCGCAATTCTCATCTGATTTGGCTGAAATTTTGAAATGTTCACCGCCCTAAAAACAATATGGTGTAGTAAAGTTGTATGAGAATGAACAACTTACCCAAGGACACCACCAGCCAAAACTTCAGCCTGAGCGGAGAGTGTTTCTGCAATAGATTCATCGCTATAAATGCCAACTGGGGTATTGTATTGTTTATTGACAATGCTCTTAACGTTGCCATCAACGCTGCTGCCCTGTAATACAATAGAAAGAGGAAGAAAACAAAAAACGTTTTAGAAAAAAAAAGTTGAAAATCCAAAATGTCAACAAAATAAAGTTTTACTGAGCGAGCACTCAATAAATAGTAGACCACAAAAAGAGGGGTCCCCAAAAAACTTGTTTCTAGAATGAGTGAAAAGTAATGCATAATAAAATAAGAGCAGATAAGACCAATGAGAACTTATATATGATGATTAATATCGATGTATGAATTTCCTTTCAAAGAGGCACTTTTCAAGAATCTGTCTACGATTTTCCCACGTACATTTCAAAAAGCCTACATTTTCATCAAACATCCGTTAACTTGTGTTTTTGAGTCATAACTCCTGAGAACTTGTTGGCCAAACTGTCTTTAGCAGATTTCCTGCAAGTGTGTGACATAAATTCATGATGTCTCGCCGACATGTAAGTAAATTTAAGTTTAGTATCTTAAAACTCCATTTCCGCCATACATAGTAAAGCAAAAAGTTTTTTTTTGTTCTCTTTATTTTCTTTTTATTATCAAGCTTTTCTATTTTTTTCGCCTTGCCATATCAGAAAATTGGGTCACAATGTTTTCTGCCACAATAATGGCCCATTGAGAGAGATAGAGCATCGAACAACAATGTCTGGCTATGGAAAGAAGGCAAAGTTTATTATTATCCCTCTGAAGTGATAAAATTATTATATTTTATTGTTATGCACTGCATTTGGTTGATGCTGCAAACTGTTGTCGACTATGCTGAAACTAGGAGCAAGTTAAAAGTTTTAATACTCTTCTAAATGATCATAAAGTTGTTGTGATTGCTTCCGTTTTGGCAGCAAAACACATCTCCCCATTGTGTTCTTATTTTAATGTTAATTAATTTACATGTATTTGTGTGTGTGTGTGTGTGGCTGAGTAAAAGACTTGGATGTTGTCAAAGACGATTATGCGAAAGGGAGGAAGGATTTGAATATGTTATATTTTGCCTTTACGTATATAGGGATTTTCTAATGGATCAGCTATGGGAGCTCATTGAAATCGTTAAGTGATGCATTTGTATTATAAAAAGAAAACTGAAAGGATATTTCATTAACCTAAGATGTGAAGGTGAAGGGAAAATTTGCGTGCATACAATTTTTGTCCAAATATTGACCTGTCCCTCCATTGATAGAGTTTAACTCAAACTATGTTAGGGCCAGAGTTAGGTTTTAGTGAATCAGATTCACCTTGACATTAAATCCATTGTAATACCACAGGAACAAGGGATGGGAGATGCATTTTGGTTATCTTAGAGAGATAACAGGTTTCAAATTGCAATCATCTGTGCTCTGCTTCCCTTCCCTTCGGACTTATTTCGAAGAATTAGATTTCTAGCTGTTTGCGAGACAGACGAAGGTGGGCCAATTTGATGCACCGCATTGCCTCAATAGAACGATTTCAATATCTGACAAGGTCAAATACTTAGGAGTGATCTTGGGGAGAAACTGTATTAGAAGTGTCACATTCAGGAGCGTACTAAGAAGGCTCACTGATGTTGGGCACTTTGTAGATGGGCCGTAGGCTCAAAATCGGGCTTGAATCCGAGGATAGTCCACCGGCTCCACAGGAGCGTGATTAGACCTATACTTCCTTACTCCTCAGTAGTTTGGTGGACTACGATGGAGAAATAAAGCAAATTAAGAATAATACAACGGCTTACTAAGAAGGCTCACGGATGTTGGACATTATGTAGATGGGCCGTAGGCTCAAAATCGGGCTTGAATCCGAGGATAGTCCACTGGCTCCACAGGAGCGTGATTAGACCTATACTTACTTACGCCTCAGTAGTTTGGTGGACTGCGATGGAGAAAAAAAGCAAATTAAGAATACTACAACAGGTTCAGCGCACATGTTGTCTTGGCATAGGCGGAGCGATGAGGACCACGCCCCCTAAGACACTAGAGAATTTCTAGATATCCGACCCATAGGCATAGAGATTAAGTGTGAGGCAGCCACTGCGACTATGAGATTTAAGGCGATGGTAAATGGATAGAGAAAGAGAACAGGTCATAAAATCGCGGTATAATCGAGGCGATAAACGGAAACCTGGAAGGAATAGAATAGGGTTCAGGTCGGATACCTGAGATGGCACTCTATGTCGAGTCACAACCGCCAGAGGCACTGTATTGGATTGACGGAACTCTGGTATTGCCATTTGGGAGATCGTGCTTTACAAAAGGATCAAAGCTAGAGGACAGAGTGGGTGTCTACATTGAGAACCCAGGGACTGAAATCTGTTTTCGTCTGCCGGACCATTATACGATCCTGCAGGCAGAGGTCCGGGCGATTACGGCATGCTTGAGGTGGTGTGGTGTTTACCCGAGGACGTTGAATGTGAACCTCTTTATGGACAATAACAAGCAGGACGGTAAAGTCACGAACAGTCTTGCAGTGTGAAAAGGAAGTTAACGCCTTCTCTAAGGATGATACAATCCGCATCGTTTGAGCAAGGGGGAATAAAGAATAGAAGTTGTGGCAGTGAGGGCCAGAGGAATGCCGTGAATAAACTTGGTTAACCCTAATCCTTTCGGGTCATCGCAGTCCGAGTTAAGTGTGTGGTCGATGAACGCAAATGATAGTATTTATGTGTAGAGCATGTGGGGAAGATGATGAGTATTTCCTATGACATTGCCCGGCTTTCACGGCTAACAGACACCGACACTTAGCGAAACGGTTGGAAGGGCGACGAAAATCCTATGAGGAAATCCGGATCGTGAAACGACGAGGCTATTACAGAAAGGAAGTAAGAAGGAGGTCAGTATAGCTTTCAGTTTAATTACGGCATACATAGGACTACGAGCTCACTTATGCAAAATCGGCGCGGCAAATGATAGTGTGTGTAGGGCATGTGGGGAAGATGATGAATATTTCCTATGACATTGCCCGGCATTCACGGCTATCTGGGCGTTGGATATGCGTTAACAGCCCAGAAGTCGCAATTCGAAGGGCGACATTCTGACAGATCCGAATATTTCACTGCGTGTCACATAGCTGACGAGACCACACTGGCGCTGCATAACCTACCACAAACCGGCCAATTGCTTTGTCCGTGGTCAACAAGGTTTCTTTATCAGCACATCAAGAGCTATCGGCAAGTGGTTTGGGGACTTTCTTTCTACTTTTGACTTTATGGCAAATTGCTGCAACAAATGGGGAGAATTTGTAAGAGCTGTCAAATGTGACGCCAAGTATTTAAGGACACTTGATGGTCGGAATCATTTCTCCATCGACCATGGCATTCAGCTCACTATTCACCTCACGCGTATTTGTAGTGAAGATTTGGCAGTGGCTTAAAATTTGTTGGCAGAATCTTCAGATCTCTTGCAGCGAAATAAGATTCAAGTTCGTTGAGGTAGAAGTTCAACCTATCGCAGATGTCACCAATGGGTGGGGGCCTGATGCCATGTTCGTACAATCGTCCCCATACGAAACGATCTCTATGCCATCTGGAGGGGGTGGAATAGAGGATAGGTAGAGTTTAATCAGTGCCAAAGATATCACCCCGCCTTGGGGAATTCGCTGTTTCACTCTACGGTATTTCCACTTCTTATCCCTAAATGACACAAATGACTGGTGATCACACAGATAATTCGCGACCCAGCGTTTCAGGCCTGGCTGGAGGTACGTTTTGGCGATGTCCTCAAATAGTTTGGCATGGCGTCGAATGCCTTCGATAGGTCCATGCCACGAGGACCCTATTATCACATGGCCTGGGCTGATTGAAGCCACGCCAAATATGTGATGCCAGGCGAATGGAAATTTTCCAACGAGGCTTGGGAGGAGTAGTGCCTCAAGCGTCTTGGCTACTGGTGAGAGAAGCGAGATCGTTCTATACGACTCCCTCAGATAATTCGCGACCCAGTGTTTCAGGCCTGGCTGGAGGAACGTATTTTCGATGTCCTCAAATGGTTAGGCATGGCGTCGAATGCTTTCGATAGGTCCATGCCACGAGGACCACACTATCACATGGGCTGGGCTGATTGGAACCATGGCAAATATGTGCGGTGATGGCATTCAAAGCATTTGTTGTGCTATGCAGTCTTCGGAATCCATGCTGATGCCCGGCGAATAGAAATTCCAACGAGGCTCGGGAGGAGTAGTGCCTCAGGCGTCTTGGCTACTGATGAGAGAAGGGAGATAGTTCTGTACGACTCGGGACCTTTCCAGTCTTCAGTAGCGGGATCACTCTGCCCATCTTCCTCACACTGGGTACTATAAAAGTGTTCAAAGACAGGTTGAGGACAGTTGTAAGGTACTCAACTGCAGGTACGTTCAGATTATTCAGCATCAGTGTAGAGATTCCATCGGGGCTCAACGCCCTGGATGATTTGGCGCCATGGATGACATTCATAACTTCGCCCGCGATAAATTGTGTGTGGGTGTCCATCGGCTCGGAGACCACAGATAACGACGAATGGCTGTCCTCCTAGCTCTGGCACTCTCGGAATGCACAATAAATTGACGGTTGAACAACCTGACGCATCTGTTCGTATCAGTCACAGTTACATCGCCAAACGTGACTAAGGTCCTGCCATCCCGTTTACCGGAGTTGAGAGTGACTTAACAGTAGAACAAAGCTCGCCGAAACCGGCATCTAAGTTACCAGCGGCAATTAGCACATTTGAGGGGGTGTCAGTTCACTGAAGTGGCGATTGGTGTACTCTCTGAAGCCGACGTAATTGGCCTTCTTCTGATTGACAAACGTCCGGCGCTCAGTGATTATGAAGTCGGGTGGTCGATGATGAGAATTATGGGGATGTGGTCTGATCCTAAAGAAATGGCGGCTTGCCGGGATACGTCACTCAGGATATAAGGGGATGTAATGGAAATGTATGGCGAGCTGCTGCATCACTACGTAATCCTTGTGGGGGAATTCTCATTCACCGTGCTAAACATTACAGCTATGCCCCGCTGGTCGCTATCTAGGGGACAATGCCAAGAAACGTGATGCGCATTAAAGTCTCCTAGAACAAGACAATTGTGGCCAGACAGTAGCCCACTTATGACGGGTTTGTAAGCTTGGCCATTAATTGGGTCACAACTACCAACCGGTGGTATATATACGTTGTATAGTTCTATCTCGGCAGTGCCGGACTTGACTACTTTCCCCAAGGACTTCATGTTGGGGTCACTAGCATCTAGCACCAGGCGCAGACGAGATGGGTGTATACTGGCCCGGAATGGTGTATCACGAAGACCAATCCCCCACCTCTATTGCTTAAGCGATCTAAAGCGTAGCACGTTGTATCCGTCACAACTGTGCAAGCTGCATGTGTTGGTCAGCTTTGTCTCTTGGATCGCCGCAACCAATATGATCTTCCGACTCATTGCAATATAATTGCAAACGTTACACTTGCCGGCACTGGATTTTCAATATTGGGGCTGGAGTGTTGCAAATGCAAATTTGCCCATGAAAATTCCATTAAGGAACTGAGTACAAACTTCTCACAAGTCAATGAGTGCTGTCCGATTTAATTCTAAGCTCAATGATGAGGGACCTTATTTTTATAGCCGAGTCCGAACGGCGTGCCGCAGAACGACACCCTTTGGGGAGAAGTTTTTACATGGTAAAGTACCTCACAAATGTCACCATCATTAGGAAGGGATAACCACCGCTGGAAAATTTTCTGTTGTTCCTGCTAGGATTCGAACCCAGGCGTTCAGTGTCGTAGGCGGACATGCTAACCTCTGCGCTGCGGGGGCCTGTTGTGGGATGTTGTTGTTGTGAATATTGCCGCACGGGAGAGGTCGGGGGGAATACAAAGTCCGTCGACGACGACGCTTGTGACCCACAGCTGTCTATGTTCGCATAGCATCTTGTTTCCGTGTGACTATACACCCATTGTGACGTAAGGTCAGAGCAAGATCGGAAATGATGGAGGCGGTTCTGACAAGCCGAACAGAACCAGGATCTGGGATTCTTTTCGATCCCGACACAGACCAGAAGCGTGAGAAGAAATCACTCCGGGATGTGCCTCTCTCATGACGAAACAAGGACGAAAACGTACGCTGCCGATGAGAATATATATTGCAAACCTCAAGTGAACTAGGAAAAAAAAAAAGATTTTTGGAGAACGGAATACCGAGGTGACCAACTTACGGGACTGCCAAAAGACGCCCGGACAACCTGGGGCATTGAATTTTTGCATACGATCTTATTAACACCTTAGCTCTAACCATTCAAATTTCAAAGAGATATCTCAAGCCGTTCCATACGGCATATTTTTACTAGTTTTTTTTCGATATTCTCCCACTGTGTGTCGGGTTATCGTTTACAAATCTTAAAAAAATAGTCTTCCTTTAAGCGTTGGATACTCTAATGGTCATAACCTGACCAATTATTGGGTTGCCCAAAAAGTAATTGCGGATTTTTTAAAAGAAAGTAAATGCATTTTTAATAAAACTTAGAATAAACTTTAATCAAATATACTTTTTTTACACTTTTTTTCTAAAGCAAGCTAAAAGTAACAGCTGATAACTGACAGAAGAAAGAATGCAATTACAGAGTCACAAGCTATGAAAAAATTTGTCAACGCCGACTATATGAAAAATCCGCAATTACTTTTTGGGCAACCCAATAATTTGACAACTTAATCATTAAAGTATCGTTCTTATCCATATTATATAAAATTTTCCATATGAAAATAAGCCTAACTTTCTACATCAATCACCCGAAAGACCTGTTGATCACCATTATGGTTGAGGGTTTATAAGATTTGGCTTGGTCTTTCTTTGGTAGTATAGTAACTTATTCAAATATTGATTGTATGGGATAATCAATATTTTTGTTGAATACATATTACTTATTGATGTATGTCCTTTTAATGATGACACTAAAAAGTTTAAATAAATTTAATGTCATGGTAATAAGGACAATATGATATACGATAATCAAAAATAATTAAAAAATTCATTAAAAATTTTATTCAACAGTATATAGTCGTAATGTTTGCCAGGCCGAACTTTATACCCACCATGGATTACAGAGACCAAATTTATAAGTTTGTGGACCGTTATAAGAATGGATAATGGAAATCAACGTGCAAATTTCCAACCAAATGGAATAAGCATTGTTCCCCTAACACCCAGATGGAAGTACGGGACGGATCGTCTTAGAAGTAATATGTAATAAAGGCTTTCACAAAACCAACCATTGGTGACTGTGTTTGCTGAACTCGTGAACGCTGAACCCACATGATGGTGTATTACACCACTACTGAAGAACTAGACGCTGAAGATAATATTGAAAAACAACCACCATTCAGTGCTTGTGAGTATTTTTATATCGAATTCATCGCCGCTACAGTGAGATATAAAATAACTCGCTGTACACTGAGTAATATGAAAGCGTCTCACTGTCATTTTCAAAAGATGAACTGTACCGCAATTCTGTAACTTATAACAAACATCGTTTAGTTAAATATGCCGACCAAAATCTATTGCACTAACGAATATCATATTCTCTAATTCCTCGCCACTCTACCACCCTCCTTTATTAATTGTACACACATATCGGAAATGTTTTAAGAAAAAACAAGAAAAAATCACTGAGGAAAGGCAAAAGTCGGGCGGAGCCGACTATATATTTAAATCTGAACCGACTTTTTTCGAACAGTTAGTTTGAAAATTGTAATTACTATGGCCACATAAGTGCAAATGCGGCGATAAATATATACGGGAGCTATATCCAAATCTGAACCGATATTGATGGAATCCTGCAGATATGATATTGGGTTGCCCAAAAAGTAATTGCGGATTTTTTAAAAGAAAATATTGTAAAATGATTAACAAAACAATCCGCGCCAAATCTGCAGATATTTTAAGACCAGTAAAAAAACAATCTATGCCAAATTTTGTGCTGATCGGTTGAAAATTGTAGCTATTATATATGGGAGCTATATGTAAATCTGAACCGATTTTTACCAAAATCAATAGTGTAAAGAAAAATACTAATGTTAGGTTAGGTACGGTTAGGTTTAAGTGGCAGTATGGCATCAGGCTCACTTAGACGTTTTCGTCCATTGTGATACCACAGGAACAGAAGACGGAAGGTGCCTTCTAGTTCCTACCGTTGAACCATCCAGATCGCTTTAAAAAGCCCAACAACTTGTTCACATCCGCTAAATCCGACAGGTTCTCAAAGAAATGAGAACCTAAGGTGAAACTTCTGACTTCTAGTGCGAACACACAGAAGGTGTTCTATATTCTCTTCTTCTTCCATGTCCTCACAGCTTCTGCAAAAGGCGTTGCTAGTAATCTTCAGTCTATAAGCATGTTTTCCGATTAGACAGTCGACCTGTCATGACGAACACAATGATTGAGACGTCTGTTCTAGCCAATGACAGCAAAGCGGTAGACCTCTACGAGTCTAGATTAGGCTACATAGTTTTGGAATGCTCACAGCCCCCTTTTTGTGACCTGTCATACGTTGTCCTTCGGTCCTGGTCCTGGCAACTAAGCTTACATGTCGCTAGAGGCATACTCACAGATTTCAGTACCCCTGGAATGTATAGGGTAGTTCCTAGTCTCGAAAGCTTGTCTGCTTTACAATTCCTTGGGATATCTCTGTAGCCCGGCACCCAAAACAGGCGAATATTGAACTGTTCAGACATCTCGTTGAGAGATCTGCTACAGTCGAGGGCGGTTTTTATGTTCAGGAATACGTTCTCCAGGGATTAAATTGATGCCTGGATGTCTTAGAAGATATTTATACTAATCGTCGTAATGACATTATATCTTAGCCACACCACTTCCTTTATTGCAAGCATCTCCACTTGATACGCACTGCAGTGGTAGGGTAACCTTTACGATATGACCAGTTCTAAATCTTTAGAGTACACCACAAAGTCCACCCGGTCGTTTAGTTTGGAACCATCCGTACAGAAGTCTATGTAACTTTTGTTATCACGGATATCGTAGTTCCAATCGGTTCTTTCAGGAATAGTGGTACAGTACTTTTTATCAAAAAGCGGCTCAGGTAGGGTGTAATCCACTCTGCCTGGAACATCGGATATTGTATCAAGGATAACACAGTGTCCTTAGCCGCCACATGACCAATGAGAAAGTTCATATAACCTCATGACAGTCAATGTGTCAAGGCACAGTGTCCACAGGCATAAGATGTTGCATTAAATTCAGTGTATAAGATGGTGTCGTCCTCAGTGCGGCTGTGATGCACAAACAAGCTTTCCTTTGGATCCAGCTAAGTATTGAGCAGTAGGCGGACTTTTGAAGCACCGTCCACCAGACCACAACACCATATAGCATAATAGGTCTGACAACTGCAGTATATACCGAATGCATGACACGCGGTCGAAATCCCCCAACTTTCACCAATGGCTCTCTTGCAGGTGTATAAGGCAAGAGTGGCCTTTCATGGCCTTTCCAAAAATGTTGGATTTGAAGTTCAATTTCCTGTCCAGTAAAATACCCAAGTATTTTGCGCTTTCTGAAAATGGGACATTCTCTCCTCCCAAGTATACACGTACCGTTGTAGGTAACTTGTATCTCCTGCTGAAAACAAATATTTCTGTCTTGTTCGAATTTACGCCTAGACCACTTTCGGTAGCCCATTTCGCCGTTGCACGTAGAGCTTTCGGAAATATATCTGTTAGAGTGCTGGCAAACTTCCCCCAAACCGCAATTGCCACGTCATCAGTATACGCGACGACTTTAATACCTTTTTCTATCATAGAAAATAAAATATAGTAAATGGCTATATTCCAAAGTAGAGGAGACAGTACACCTCCATGTGTAGTCTTCAGAGCGGTGGTAATGCACAAACAAGCCATCCTTTGGATCCGGTCAAGTATTGAGCAGTAGGCAGACTTTTGAAGCGCCGTCCAGCAGACCACAACACCATATAGCATTATAGGTCTGACAAACTGGAGTATATATCCAATGCATGACGCGCAGTTCAAGAAGAAAGGCAAGAATGGCCTTTCTTGCTCTTTCCAAAATGTTGGATTTGAAGTTCAATCCTGTCTAGCAAAACACCCAGGTATTGTGCGCTTTCTGTAAATGGAACATTCTCTCCTCCCAAGGAGACAGGTTCCACTGTAGGCAACTTGTATATCCAGCTGAAAATAACTACTCCTGTCTTGCACGGATTTATACCCAGACCACTATCGGTAGCCCACTTTGCTGTTGCACGTAGAGCTTCCTGAAGTATATCTCTCATTTTCCTTCAGACTAAGTATTTTTCGTAAGACCATACAGTTGGACGGGGCTTATGGTGCGCGCCAGCGGGGATAAGAGCAGCTAGTAAAGCATCTAAGGAGGAATCGTCCACACCGCAAGTGTCCAGTGTCCTGAGGAAGAGTGATTCCACAACTTTCTCACCTGCCCATAGATTCGCACGGAAGCTCATTATGACAAGATCCAACGAATCATGTGAGGATGAACTCTTGGTGGAATCAGTAGACCAGGCTAACACAACAGTGGTAGAAGTTCTGAATCCTGACTACGATCCGGTTTCTACAAATAAATCTCCACTATTGTAAGGCCGCTTCGGCGGCACTAAAGGTCCTCCTGATGGCAGGGGAATGGAAGACACTGAGCCTGTATTCTTGCAAAGAGTATGCTAAAAGTTGTTCGTCTTCCGTCGCTGTTAGTAAAATATATGTTGGGTAACTTTTAATATTTTTTGTTTTGTTGTAATTTAGCAGCAACCATCGATCGATGTTAGCAATCAATAGTTATTGAGCTCATATTACAAAATTCTTTTTGTCCTTGTAATGATGACAATAAAAACTTCAAATAATTTAATGTCATGGTAATAAGGACATACTTAAAAAACCCCAGCCTTACCCTTTTCAACTAAATGTGATGTAAATATCACACATGAGATTTCTTTTTCCAAATAACTCATATTTTATAAATCTTACTGTACTTTTCTCAGTAAAAGAGCTTATCTCTCACCCTCCTTTTTAAATTTTATTGATTTAGGTGATTAAAAAGGGACCACAACATGCCCTTAGTCATCTCCATTAATTAAGCTTAACTAAAATCCCAAACATATCGCTCTCCTCGTCTAGGTATCTGTTACATATTATACAACGAAATCTATTATTGCCATGTTTAGCAAATTCCTTAATTTACATTCATACATCGAATATCGCAGCCCTCGCTCCCCCTCCTGTACTAGACAGCCTGGCTTTAGTTTACAAATCCTTAGACTGTTGGCACAGAATTGAAAATCCTTTAGAAGATGTGTACCTCAAAGTCCCCTCCTTCCATCTATAATGGAGCTAAAGCCTTTTTGGCTCTCATTTCAAAACCCTTAAGGGAAACTATTCATATTTCATATTTTGACACATTTCAAACAAAAACACAATGAATACAAATGTCATCAGGATGAGACACTTATGGGAAGTGTATAAAACTCTCTAAGGATATCCAACGGATATTTACCAACAACAAAGCCACAACAGTAGTGGCAGCAGTGGAAGGCTAACGAAAAGGGGAAAGAAGAAAGAGCAAATGTTCAAACGGAAGGCAACACAAACTAAATCAAAATAGAATGTTATATAAATTTCAATCATTTGTCATGTAATTTTATTAAAATGTCATCTAGCATTTGGGTAAAGGTTGCTGCCCCCGAAAGGATTTCCAACACTTGGTAACACTAATCTTCTGGTTTTTCTAAAAATGAGAGAGGAAAAAGGATGGAAAGTTTTCTTGTGATGGTAATGAAATGGAACTGTTATTGTAGAGTATCTAAATGTGATGAACAAAAACCGGTTGGGTTTCCCTCTTGCAGAGAGTCTAACAGAAAACCTCTGACTAGATGGAGACAGATGGTCAAGAGCAAGAGGTAGGATTAGTTACTCGTTAGTTAATATGGCATTTCAACTACAACAAGTAAAAAGGCGTTATGTTCGGCCGGGCCGAACTTTAGATACCCACCACCTCGGGTATATATGTAAACCACCTTTCATTAAAATCCGGTGAAAATTACATACCTTATGTTCCATAGCAGTTATATCGAAATATGTTCCGATTTGGACCAAATACTAATAAGTACAAATAAACCGATCTGAACCATATACAACACAGATGTCGAAAAGTCTAACATTAGTCACTATGTCAAATTTCAGTCAAATCGGACAATAAATGCGCCTTTTATGGGCGCAAAACCTTAAATCGAAAGATCGGTCTATATGGCAGCTATATTCAAATCTGGATAAATCTGGGCCAAATTGAGGAAGGACGTCGAAGAGCCTAACACAACTCGCTGTCCCAAATTTCAGCGATTTCGGACAATAAATGCGCCTTTTATGGCCCCAAAACCTAAAACCAAGAGATCGGTCTATATGGCAGCTATATCAAATCTGGACCGATCTAGGCCAAATTGAAGAAGGATGTCAAAGGGTCTAACACAACTCACTGTCTCAAATTTCAGCAAAATAGGGAAATAAGTGTGGCTTTTATGGGTCTAAGACCCTAAATAGGAGGATCGGTCTATATGGCAGCTATATCCAAATCTGGACCAATCTGGGCCAAATTTAAGAAGGATGTCAAAGGGTCTAACACAACTCGCTGTCCCTAATTTCAGCAATTTCGGACAATAAATGCGCCTTTTATGGCCCCAAAACCTAAAACCGAGAGATCGGTCTATATGGCAGCAATATCCAAATCTGGACCGATCTGGGCCAAATTGAAGAAAGATGTTAAAGGGTCTAACACAACTCACTGTCCCAAATTTCAGCAAAATTCGGTAATAAATGTGGCTTTTATGGGCCTAAGACCCTAAATCGGTGGATCGATCTATATGGCGGCTATATCCAAATCTGGACCGATCTGGACCAAATTGAAGAAGGATGTCAAAGGGCCTAATGCAACTCACTGTCCCAAATTTCAGCAAAATCGGATAATAAATTTCGATTTCGGACAATAAATGCGGCTTTTTTGGGCCCTAAACCTAATACCAAGAGATCGGTCTATATGGCAGCTATATCCAAATCTGGACCGGTCAGGGCCAAATTGATGAATGATGTCGAAGGGCCTAACGCAACTCACTGTCCCAAATTTCATCCAAATCGGATAATAAATGTGGCTTTTATGGGTTTAAGACCCTAAATCGGCGGATCGGTCTATATGGGCGCTATATCAAGATACAGTCGGATATAGCGCATCTTCGAACTTAACCTGCTTATGGGCAAAAAAAAGAATCTGTGCAAAGTTTCAGCTCAATATCTCTAGTTTTAAAGACTGTAGCGTGATTTCAACAGATAGACGGACAGATGGAAGGACATATGGACGGACTATCTTGACTCTTGACTTCTTGAGCCTCTAGAGGGCGCAATTCTTATTCGATTGGAATGAAACTTTGCACGACGTGTTTTGTTATGATATCCAATAACTGTGCCAAGTTTGGTAAAAACGGTCCATAACCTGATATAGCTGCCAAATAAACCAATCTGGGACTTGACTTCTTGAGCCTCTAGAGGGCGCAATTCTTATCCGATTGGAATGAAATTTTGCACGACGTGTTTTGTTATGATATCCAATAACTAAGCCAAGTATGGTTAAAATCGGTCCATAACCTGATATAGCTGCCAAATTAACCGATCTGGGACTTGACTTCTTGAGCTCCTAGAGGGCGCAATTCCTATCCGATTTGGCTGAAATTTTGCATGACATGACTTTTAATAACTGTGCCAAATAAGGTTCAAATCAGTTTATAACCTGATATAGCTGCCATATAAACCGATCTGGAATCTTGACTTCTTGAGCCTCTAGGGTCGCAATTATTATCCGATTCGCCTGAAATTTTGTACGGCGGATCCTCGCATGACCATACGTGTTTGTTATGGTCTGAATCTGTCTATAGCCTGATACAGCTCCCATATAAATCGATCCCTCTATTTTACTTATTGAGCCCCCAAAGGGCACAATTCTTATTCGAATTAGCTGACATTTTACACAGGTCTCCAACATATAATTTAACTGTGGTCCGAACCGGACCTTATCTAGATATCGCTCAAATAACAGAACAAATCTTTTCTTTTATCCTTTTTTGCCTAAGAAGAAACGCTGGGAAAAGTACTCGACAATGCGGTTCATGGTGGAGGGTATTTAAAATTCGGCCCGGCCGAACTTGTTTTCTAATGATTTCTCCTATGACCTCATGTATAGTCTTAATTGTAACCTGATATAGCTTCCGTTGGTATATATCGAGGAGAGCAAGGGTCTTTGTTAAGTTTTTATGAGTTAGCGAAGCCATTTGAGGTCTTTAAGACAATTTTGAGTTAGGAGAAGCTATCCAGGCCGACTATCACTGAATTTTTCTATAGGTAGGTATCGTTGGAGACTCTGGCCTCGAGCAATGTGAGGTCGAATCTTTTAATAAGGGATGCAAAGACCATATTCGATTAAAGGGGAAGGCTAATAGTCTTTCGTGGGTCTCGCGCCATACCAGGGGTAGCATTATAGTAGGCGGCATACAGGCTAATGCAAACACCACTGTGAAAGATTCTTGCTACGATGAACTCTTTTTATCCTACCCACCCTTCTCTGGCTATTTGGTCAATAGGTTGTTGTTCTTATCGATTTTTTAGGCCTCTGGACGATGTTGAACATCAGAACACTTTTGGGCACTAAGGTACTAAAAGACGCGAAACTCGTGGTCCGAGTTACAAACATAGGCAAGAGACGCGCACTTTCAACTATGAAATAAAAATGCTGTCAGAAGAACGGCAAGGACCCTATAGGAAGACCCGGACCCATAAGCTTAGCTTTCTACTCTCTGGGGGTGGGCTAAGCATACCCATTATCAATAATTTTAGCCCCCCCTTCATTTTATTGCTATTAAAAGGGTTTTAGCTCCCCAGGAAGTTGGACTGGCTTCGCTCACTCCTGCACCGGGAAAAGTCTAGACAACGGAGCCACCGTTTGGGATCGGATGTTATATCGTATTGACCGCATATAATGGAAGAGATTTAAGGAATTTGGGAAAAGCATAGAATTCTTAATATAGACTTTTCAATCTTTCTTTTTGGAATTTTTCAGGTGAATTTACCTAATCTAACCTACAGACTGACATTTTCATATCAATAGAATTGTGAGATTAATATTCCCATATCACTAGCCTTGATAGTGGGTATGACCATCATATGTCCATTCAGATAAAGTCTTAGTTTATAGAGACCCCGAAATTGTAAAGCAAAGCTTATTTTCTAGTCAAACGGTTTGCAATTTTCCCTCTTTTCTCGCATACACTTCAAAAATCCGAATTTTTAATCCATCCGGTTTTATTCATCACTCTTTGCCACACTGTATAACTGGGCAGTGTGGTTAATAGTGTGAGAAATTGTTGGCCCCAAAACCCTTTTCAAAAGGACTTTTAACACTTTATGAAGTAAAGCCAATTTGCATTATTATGCTGCTAACACACACACACACACACACACACCCACAAAAAGTGTAAAACCAACCCCACAAAATCGGTTAGGTCAGAATGGATTATAACGAATACTAATGAATATTGAAGTTAAAGTTGAAGGGCTTTTTTGGTTGCAGAAAGCTTCAATGAGTCTGAATACTTTTCAAATGTGAGAATATTTTTGGGTTCTATTGTTATTATCATTATGGTTACACTTGTCCGGAAACTTTCCCGCTCTCTCCTATCTTTGCCATGGCAAGAACAAGAAACACACAGAAAATTATGAATATATTCCTTTCTGGTGTATTGTACTTACGAAAGGTCTGGCCGAATTGTTGTAGCCGGAACCAATATGATGGACCTCTTGCTGTTTGTGAGCCAATGAAGTTTTTGTTACTGTTTGCAAATGGCCGGAATTGGGTTGAGGCATACCTCCGGTGACTTGTACATGTGGACGCCAGGTTGAACCACCTCTGCAAGAAAACATTGAAAATAGGATAATATGGCTCCAGTTCAAATGGGGAGTGATGTTGTTTTTTTTGATGAATGATTTTCAACATACCTTTGAACTGTCATAACGAAGTTGTTACCAGAGCGTACCACAATGTCTTGGGCTTCTTTGTGACGCAAATTGAAAACATCGACATCGTTGATTTTGATCACAGCATCACCGGGCACTAAACCGGCCTTCTCGGCAAGACTGCCACCATTAACCTAAGAAAATGAAACGAAATTGAAAAATATTAGAGCTAAGAGGCGAATATAAGGATATTTTTAATATTGTTAAAGGCAAACAGGTAAAAGGGTTTTTGAAAACCCACCATATTTCATCAAAATCCTATGAAAAAAATCATAATTTATGAAACCATAACAACTAAATCTAAATAAAGTTCGGATGAAACTCGGCAAGGATGTCGATAGGTCTAAAACAATTCAATGTTCCAAACTGCACCAAAATTAGTTCATAAATAAGGCTTTTTTTTGGCCGTTAGACCTTCAAGCGAAAGATCGGTCTTTTTGGGGGCTATATCCAAATGTGGTCCAATCTGAGGGATACTCGGAATGTAAGTCGAGGGGTTTAACATAACTCACTACGCCAAATTTCAGTGAAATAGGGTAATAAATGCCCATTTTATGAAGCCAAGGCCTTATATCAAAATATTTGGCGATCTAGGCAATACTCGGCAGAGATGTTAAAAAGCCTGACAAAACTCACTGTGGCAAATTTCAATGAAATAGGGTAAAAATTGGTGCTAAAAAGTTCTTGCATTTTGGGCAAAAAAGTTGTATAACATCTCACGGTAGCACTCACCATTCACAGTTACATTACGATGCGCATCATCATTGAAGAAGCACGGTCCAATGATGCCACCAGCCTATAAACCGCACCAAACTGTGACTTTTTCTGGATGCATTGGTAGCTCTTGTAATGCTTCTGATTTTCACTCCAAAATCGACAATTCTGCTTATTTACGTACTCATTGAGCCAAAAAGAGACAAAAATGAGCGCGCAACGAACTTTCTTAACAGAGCACGCATTTTGATATTAGAATTCACCAATTTGCCAGCGTTGTTCGTTTGTAAGACGATTCATGGCTAAATTATAGACCAAACTGAAGATGTTTGACAGTGAAGCAAAACACTACACGTGCGTGAGGTGTTTAAACCAGTGGTGCCAAAAAGATAATAGCTACAAAATCACCCTTTTATATCATGGGACGTAACAAATCTTAATGTGCCAAATTTCAGAAAAATCGGGAAATAAATGTGCGTTTATAAGGCTAAAACTTTTAATTGGAATATCAGTCTATTGGATAGCTATATCCAAATATGATCTGACCATACTTGGCACGGATGTAGAAGGTTCGAATGCAACTCTCTGTACAAAAATCTGGTAATAAATACGTCCTTTATTAACCAATGACCTTAAATCGGTCGGTATGGGGTCTAAGTCCAGATATAGTCCGATGTAGCCCATCTTCCAACTAAACTAGCTGCCATATCAACCGATCTAGGGTTCATAAACGGATATAGTTGACACATAAACCGATCTTGACTTCTAGAGCCTATAGAGGGCGTAATTTTTATCCGATTTGACTGAAATTTTGTTCAAAGGGTTTTGTTCTGACTTCCAACAAGTAAGAATGGTTCAAATCGGGTAATAACCTATTATATCTGCTAAATAAGCCGATTTTCAGATTTTAGCCTCTGATACAGCTCCCATATAAAGCGATCGCTTGATTTAACTTCTTGAGCCTATAGGCTATGCAATTATATGGCTGAAATTTTAAACGTAGTATTTATACTCCACAGAGTACTGACTATTATCGCTTAGTGCATTTGTTTGTAAAACCCAGAAGGTAGAGAGATAGACCCTTTGATAAGCATACCGATAGACTCAAAACCATTCTGATTCAATTTAGATATGTCCGTCTGTCCATGTTAATTTGCGTGCAAACTACAGGTCCCAATTTTCGTCCGATCTTTCTTAAATTTTGTGCAGACATGTTTTTTCAGCCTAGCAACAATGTGGAATAAGGTGGTCATTTGTAAACCGATTCTATCGAAATTTGACAGGAAGGATTTTCACTTATTCACTCACTCTAAACACTCGGTCCAGATTTTGATATAGCTCTCAGATATATATACTAACATCCACTTTGCAACCCTCTTTTTTGATACCCACTTTTAGTGTAGGACTGCCAAAAGCCTAGGTAGGCTCTCGGTTTATAAGATTATGAAATTTTATAATAATTGCATATGAAATTTCAGAAATCGGTCGCCTACTGTAACGAAGTACCAAATAGTATCAAATTACCAAATAACCCAATATATATATTTTAAAGGTATAAATGAATCGCAATTTTGAGCGCTTTAGCTCAATTTGTAAAGAATGTATCATTTTGTATGTTTTAGTGCCTATTTTGGACTTTTTGGTACCAAAATGTACGAATTTTGAATAGATCTTTTAGTCATCCATCATAAATTTCTTACATATATCTACATGCCAAATTTCAGACCTCAAGATCCATCTTAACAGAAAGTAGAAAATAGTACCAATAGACCTCAAGATCCATCTTAACAGAAAGTAGAAAATAGTACCAATTTTGGTATTAAAATGTGCGAATTTTGAATATGCCATTAAATCATCCATCATTTACTTCTTAGTTCTCCATATACAAAGAAAGTACCAAATAGTACCAAATCATTTAGTCGGGCATCATATATTTTTAAGTTGTACCTACATCCCAAATTTCAGTCCTCTGCCTCCATCTGCATAGAAAGTACCAAATGGTACCAATATTGGTCATATTGGTCACCCATCATATTCTTCCTCGTTGTACCAGCATGCCAAATTTCAGACCTCTAGCTCTATATGTAAAGAAAGTACTAAATGGTACCAATTTTGGTACCAAAATGTGCGAATGATGAATAGATCATGTATATTTCTTACTTGTACCTACATGCCAAATTTCAGACATCTAGCTCCATCTGCAAAGAAATTACCAAATAGTACCAAATTTGGTACCAAAATGTTCGAATTGTGAAAACCCCATATAGTCGCCCATAATATATCTCTAAATTTAACTACATGGCAAATTCAGACCTCTAGCTCCATCTGCACACCAAATCTACGAAGTACACCAAAATATACGAAGTGCAAAAAGATCATTGTCACCCGTCATATTTTTCCTAGTTGTACCAAATTTCAGACCTCCAGCTCTATCTGTAAAGAAAGTACTAAATGGTACCAAAAATGTACGAATTTTCAATAAATCATTTAGTCACCCATCATATATTTCCTAATTTTACCTACATGCCAAATTTCGGACTTCTAGCTCCATCTGTAAAGAAAGTACCAAATGGTACAAATTGTGGTACTAAACGTACGTTTTCTCCCGTTACCAGTACTAACTATACTTCCATTTTTTCTTTTCATCTCATTCTTTTACACCAGATGTATTTTAAGTAAAATTTCGAAAATCTACCTCTATCCATCCGCCCTGTACAAAGTTCATCCATTTCGTATCTTTTTGTACTTTTTAAGTATCTAAATATAAAAATTTTCAAAAACTCTTATAGACACCCAATTAAGGTTGTCATAGTGTACCTAAGTTCCAAAATTCAGAGCTCAAGTTCAATTTACAGAGTACCAAATAGTACCAATTGCGGTACTAAACGTACTATTTCTCTCACTTCAGGTACGATTTTCCAAAAATGTTTCTACCATACCTTATTTTTTCGAGACGCTCTTTGATTTGGGCTCAAGAATATTATTCTAGATTTTTCCGTTCGCGCTGAGCAAATATGTACCATTTCGTACTTTTTGGAACTTTTTAGTACCTAAACCTACGAATATCACCAAATCCAGCCTAATCCCGTGTCCCTGACCCAAGACCAACATTCGTGCAAGAGTTCATGATTCTAGCTTTAGCCGTTTGGGCTGGGCAATGATCAGTCAGTGAGTTACGCAACTCTGTTATAAATGTAGATCGCCCGACTTTCACTCCTAGAGCCCCTGCAAGCGTTTTATTTGACCAATCTTCCCAAAATTTTGTTCAATGTTTTTCTCGACGACCTCCATATTATCTAAGTTTTCTAGAAATCGGTTCAGATTAAGATATAGCTCCCATATATATGTTTTTCCGATTTTGAGAAATGTTGCAATAAATTGTTCATTTGTTAGCTGATTCTCTTGAAATTTGGCAGAGAGGATTTTCTTATGACTCTTAATACTACCGGCAAATGCCATATAAATCGGCTCAGTTTTAGTTAAAGCTGCCATGTAAATATATCGCCCGATTTTCACTTCAAGATCCACTGCAAGCGCATTTATTGAACTATCTTGCCAAAATTTTGCACAACGATTCCTTCCAAAGCTACCACAATATCTAAGAAGTTTGGTCGAAATCGGTTCAGATTTGATATAGCTCCTATAATTGCTAGTTTTGTCATTTGTCAACCGTGGTTATTACAGTTGGAACATTTTTTCTCGAAATTTAATACGGAATGTTTAGTAACCCATCTGAAAATATCCGTCGAGGTGCATTAAAATTGGTTCAGAATAGGATATAGCTCCCACTTTGTACTCATAGGGTAGGTTTAGGGTATTATACGGTTGGCACAGCCCGATTTTGGCCTTTCCTTAATGGTTTTTTATGGCTTCCAATAGTCATGACCAGTACGGTCTATCGGTATCTGTAGATGTATCTCCTATAAGTCAATCAAAGAAAGTTCCTAATACGATCCTTGGTGTAGGGTATATACGATTCAATCCGGCCGAAATTAACGCGCTTTTCCTTATTTTTCGCGTAAGTTTATCATAGTTGTCTGTAAACGTCATGGATTATGGAAAGCTCTGCCCAACTTAGCCACAATGCCCCATTGCTTAAATAGCTTAATAGCTGCCATCAATGGACATTTTTTGCTCAACCCTTAACAATTCAATTATGCTTTGCATAAATCACGGGTCATTTGATCGACAATGTTAGATTGTTCTAGAGGTGCATAAGCTCTAAGGGAAAACAACCAACATGGCTTCCCGCCCCACCCCAATCGAGTACGAGTGTGTGGCTTGCACGAAGGACACACAACAAATGGGGAGTTTAACAGGGGACATAACTCTGTTGTTTGCATCATTGAGCGAGTATGGTCGTTCTGAACAGAAATCAACCCAATTGCGGTTCACCGCGGGAGCAAAGTGCTCCTGGAGCATGGGACCACCACTTCAACTCTGCCGAGTCTATACCCAAAAGTCATAGGTTTACATAGCGAAAAAAAGGAAGGTCTCATGCGCTAACAACATCGAAAACTTGCAACCCGGCTAACAATCATCAAATTCAAATGTGGCAGCAAAACCATGCAAACAAGGCATCCAACCGAGCATTGCAACCGACCATCGGCCTAGCGACCAACACAAAACAAAGTCACAAATGAATTTATTATTGCACAAAAGTGCAGGACTAACAACCAACAAATAGCGACATCCACGGCAACAGCCCTCAAAGCAAAAAATTATGAATCGCATAGAAACAAAAGCCGCTTCTATTCCTGAATGTGGTTATGCTACTGTGAATTGTAGTCATTGTTGTTGGTGACCACCACAATCGCCAATGCCATCACCATCAGCAGCATCATACTGATCATCGGATTGACATCAATGAGAACAATAGGGCATAGCAAACCTTTTTTTTTAAATTGGGCGGATGAGGTTCATATTAATATGAGACCAGAAACAGAAGTTTTTTTGGTATAAAAACCGGAATTTCGATGTTCGATTTTAGACCCAGAGTTCTGGGGATTTTTTTTTAAATTTTATCATAGATTCGATTTTAACTGAGAAGTCGGGAAATAAAAGAGTCTTTTATGAGCTCAAGATCTTGTAAATCGGTCAATATGGCAGCTATATACAAATATGATCCAATATGGATCATGCCCAACATAGATATCGGGGTGTTTATGCAAACTCACCATTGGAAATTTTAAAGATTGGTCTAAATGGGGACCTATTGGGTTGGGATTTTTCAAAAGAAAGTAAATGCATTTTTAATAAAAATTAGAATGAACTGTAATCAAATATACTTTTTTTACACTTTTTTTCTAAAGCAAGCTAAAAGTAACAGCTGATAACTGACAGAAGAAAGAATGCAATTACAGAGTCACAAGCTGTGAAAAAATTTGTCAACGCCGACTATATGAAAAATTCGCAATTACTTTTTGGGCAACCCAATATATCATGATTACTAAATTTCCCATGAACATTCCATTAAGGAACAGAGTATACTTCCCACATACCAATGAGTGTAGTCCGATTAAAGTTTAAGGTGTCAATGAAAGAGGGTCTCCTTTTCTATGACGAATCTGAACGGCGTGCCGCATAGCGACATCACTTGGTAGAGATACCATGGCAGGATACCTTACAAATGTTGCCAGCATTAGTAAGGAGATAACCATCTCTGAAAAACTTTTGGTGATGTTCACTCCGGGATTTGAACCCAGGCGTTCGGCGTCAAGGGCAGACATACTAACCTCTGCGCCACGGTGGTCTCAATATACAGTCCGATATAGCCCATCATTCGCCTATGGTAGAAAACATTACCTGTGCAAAGTTTCAGCTCAATATCTTTATTTGTATACCCTACACCACTTCTTTGGTACAAAAAGTATTCAAACACCCAGAAGAAGAAAAGTGGGTCTATATGTGATAAGAATACGGGTCGACTCACTCAAATTCAGATTCTATTTATCTATGTCTCTCCGGAGAGCCCTTTATGACCTACGACATTACTGTTGAAGTTCGAAGAAATGGGTTCAGTTTTAGATATATAAGGTACCATATTTTTGTATTGCCCTACTTTCACTTCTACAGCCTTTGTCAGCGCATTTATCAACCGCTGACAAATTCGGACATAATGCCTTCTTCTCTGACTTCTACTAGGTGTACGTATTTTGGTCGTATTATTATAATATCTGCAAGTCCGAGGCAACTACCGACGAACTGCTCAGAATTATGGGAATAGATGGTACGGTACTGGTTCAGGAACCATGGTTACGAGCGAAGCTGCGGAGTCAAAGTCGAGCTATTTTTGCTAGAGCCCTGCTTACGAGGTAACAAAGTTCGAGGACCAACATCACCCAATATTAAACTCATCTCACCACCGACAGAAGGTTAGATTAGAAGCCGAATCGTAGCAAAGAGTGACGCAGAGGGCTGGAACGAAGAAGATGAGGAGAGAGAAGAGGAGCTCCTTGTCAAAATTCTGCCGATTATAAGAATCCACGAGTGAAGAGCCTAGATTGCGCAAAGTGCTCTCCAAGGATCCTATCTCGCCAAGCTCTCTGAGGAGAGAAAACGGAACTTACACCGATAATAACCAGGACCAATGTCTCCTATAGATGGAGACCCATTATCAAGGCAGCCTGAAAGAAGTTCAGGTCATTGTAATACCCACAAAGGTTAAGTTCTTGGAATATCTCATCGGTGACATGGTGGACGAGGAGAAGATAGGACGGTCTATTCCCAACTTCTAGCCGTTTAAATCGGTCGGACCAAGCGGGATCATAGCGGCGCTGCTGCAGGATTCCTTTGGGGTCACTCTACCATGGTTGGAACAAATTTTCATTGTCCAAAATGTCAAGGGGATATGCCCTACATATCCCCAAGATGGGAAAAGTAAACCACAGTACTGCTCTCTGAGGAGGGAACACGGAACTCACACCGATAACAACCAGTAGACGGTGGAACTATAGATGGAGACCCATTTTCAAGGCAGTCAGAAAGAGGATCAGGACAACGTAATACCCACAAGGGTTGAACCGTTGGAATATCTCATTGGTGACATGGTGGACGAGGAGAAGATAGGACGGTCTATTCGCAACTTCCAGCCGTTTAAATCGGTTTTGGCCAAGCGGGGTCATGGCGACGCTGATGCAGGAGTCCCTTGGGGTCACTCTACCATGGTTGGAACAGATTTTCATTGCCTTAAATGTCAAGGGGATATGCCCTACATATCCCCAAACGGGAAAAGTAAACCACAGTACTGCTCTCTGAGGAGGGAACACGGAACTCACACCGATAACAAACAGGAGACGTTGGAGCTATAGATGGACACACATTTTCCAGGCAGCCAGGAAGAGGACAAGGACAACGTAATACCCACAAGGGTTGAATCCTTGGTATATCTCATCGGTGATATGGTGGACGAGGAGAAGATAGGACGGTCAATTTGCAACTTCCATCCGTTTAAATCGGTTTGACCAAGCGGGGTTATGGCGGCGCTGCTGCAGGAGTCCCTTGGGATCACTCTACAATGGTTAGAATAGTTTTTTAATTGTCCTAAATGTCAAGGGGATATGCCCTACAAATCCCCAAGACGGGAAAAATAAACCACGATACTGCTCTCTGAGGAGGCAAGACGGAACTCACACCGATAATAACCAGTAGACGGTGGAACTATAGATGAAGACCCATTTTCCAAGTAGCCAGGAGAAGGATAAGGATAACGTAATACCCACAAAGGTTGAATCCTTGGAATATCTCATTGATTACATCGTTAAAAGGAGAATATAGCGTGGGCGATTCGCAACTTCCAGCCAATTAAATCGGTCCGATCAAGCGGGATCATGGCGGCGCTGCTACAGGAGTCCTTTGCGGTTACTCCACCATAGTTGGAACGGATTTCTATTGTGCTAAATGTCAAGGGGATATGCCTACATATCCCTAAGGCGGGAAAAATAAACCACAGTACTGAGATTTAGTTTTCTCAATTTGTCTGAAAATGCAAATTTTTCCTATAAACATTCTATAAAGGAACATGGGCAAAACTTCTCACATATCAAGGAGTGCAGTTTCAAGTTTAAGCTCAATATGGGGTGCCCTCTTTTCATATCCGAGTGCAAACGGCGTGTCGCAGAGAGACACCTCTTTGGGGAGAAGTTTGTACATGGCATGGTACTTCTCAAGTATAGCCTGCATTAAGAGGGGCTAATCACCGTTGGAAATTTATTTTCTGATGTCAAGATTCGAACCAAGGCGTTCAATGTCATAGGTGGACATGCTAAACTCTCCGCTACGGTTGCCTCGATAACTCTATCATCGTTTTTACTTAAAACACTAGAAAGACTGGTTGAACTGGGAGTTAGAGAGGGACTGATAACGGAGAATTTCCGTGGGGCACAACATACATACTTCAATGAGAGGTTGGTGAAGATTGCCCTACATGAAGTGGTACTAGAGGTGGAGATGGAGTACACGATGGCAGCTTTCCTCGATGTTGAGGGGGCATTTAATCATATGTAGATGCGTAGTCGATAGTCGCCGCCCTGTGCTGCGAGTGCCTTCCGGTGGACAGATAATATGCTACGCGGCAGGATTATTTATGCGGACAAGGGGAACGCTTTAAGGAGATTTGTTGTCGCCGATTCTCTGGAACCTGGTGATAAACGAATACCTATTGGATCTCAAAGAAGATAGCTTGAAACTAATCGAATATGCGGGTGAAGTCGCACAGTGTTGCCAAATCGAAAAATCTTGGAAATAATTCTGGAACTATTGAACGGAAATTTAACATAGTCAATGTCGAGGTATTTCTCAATAAGTATGCAAAATTTGGGAACCCTAGTGAGTCCAGGGGCTTGAAAATTTGTCACCTCGTAAATGTCACATTTTGAATTGCTTGCAAAACAGTCATTTTTTTGTCGTCATCATTCAGTCGTAAAAACCTACAATTTAGTATTGGGTTGCCCAAAAAGTAATTGCGGATTTTTTAAAAGAAAGTAAATGCATTTTTAATAAAACTTAGAATGAACTTTAATCATATATACTTTTTTTACACTTTTTTCTAAAGCCAGCTAGAAGTAACAGCTGATAACTGACAGAAGAAAGAATGCAATTACAGAGTCACAAGCTATGAAAAATCCGCAATTACTTTTTGGGCAACCTAAGTTTCGTTATACGTTCAAAAGTTCCAGATTTATTTCAAAAATATTTCTATTTGGCAACATTGTGCATCGTCCTATTGATTCGTGGCAGATTTTAGTCTACGATCAGCGATATTATGGAGAGGTCACTGTGGAGGCTAATGAGATGGGTTACGAGAAATGAGCTGAGGATAGATTCAAGGAAGAAGGAGTTGGTGCTCTTCACTCGGAGATATAAAATACAGGATTTCAGACTTTCGTCTTTGGGCGGGACAACTTTGCAGTTGTCAAGGGAGGTGAAATACATAGGTCTGGTCGTCCATTCGAAACTGTCCTGGAAAAGGAATACGGAGGAAAGGTGCCGAAAGACAATGTGCGCCTTCAACTGCTGCAGAATGATGTTCGGAAGGAAGTGGGGAGTTAGCTCCAAGATGATGTACTGGATGTACACGGCCATTGTAAGAACATCACTGACATATGGAGAACTGGTATGATGGCTGACCTGCGTCGGAATCACGAGGTGTGGGATGTCCCACACCGATCTTAAAATATTATGTTGCCATTTGTAGCAAAGGTTTTCATAAAAAGAAGTAGAAGTAAATTCGAAACCTCTTCCATCAATCTTTACATCCACTTGCTGTATGGACACAAAATTGTCACTGGGTTACTTTCTAAGCACACTCTTACACAAATTCCACATATGCATAGAGAACGACAAATTTGGTTTATTTGTTTAAGTCTTTGACTGTCTAAATTCAACTTTTATTCCCTCAACAGAGCGTCATACATAATGATGACAGAACTCTTGTGCAAAAATTTGCACCAAATGGAAAACCCCAAAACCCGTAACCATGAACAAACCTCTATTGCATGCGGTTCGTTTGTATTTGAATGCCTATGTATGAATTCATAGTGAGCCTACACAGGTCCAGTCTGCGAAAACTCTGGCAAGGATATACATATACCGTATGTGTACTACGGAATATGTCCTCTGCCACCTAACGAATTGGTGGTTGTCTATTGTTCCTAAATTTTCCCATACACATGTACAAACATGGATGTATACTCTGGGGTGGATTTATAGTGTTTCCATTGGAGACTTCTAAAAATTTGTTGTCCGATTAAAATCATACAAACTAAACAAAATGCAGTTGCTGTAAATAAATTTGCTTGTTTGCCATTGTTCCGTTTTTTTTTTTGTTTTGTTTGCCACTACCAGCATAAATAAAATATTCAATTTGTTGAGATTTAAAGATTTTTTTTTTAAACAAAAACAACACAAAATCATTCGAAAATTTATTGAACAATATATATTTTATAATTTAGTTTTTTTTTTCTATTTGGTATTTAGTGAATTCCATGGAGAAAAAGTGTATGTTTTATGGGTGTCTGAAGTTTTCAAAGGTTTTAGTTTGAATCAACATCACAAATAAAAGAGGTATAACTCCATAAATTGATGGTGCGGAAAAACAATACAAATTCCCATTGCATGAGTCAAAACAGGGTTTTTTTTTTGAATATCAAGCGTTTTGGCTTTGTTGGCGATATGTTTGCCATAAATCGTTTTCAAAAGTTTGCAATGAATACCATATGTATATAAAGATATCCTTTAAATTGCCAAACAATAGTGGATGCAATTCGTAAGCAAAGCACTAAGCACTTTTAATGCACAATATGTGAGGTAAAAGTTATTAGGGGATGAGGGTAGACACATTTGCTAGGCATGAGATCGTCGATCAGAATATTACTGTAACTGCAGGAATTGCATATGCAGATAAAACACACCGGGGGATATTGCCAACGTAAACATGAAAGTGTGCTCAAAACGTACATTTAAACATTTTTATACCCTACACCACCACTGTGATACATGGCATTATAATAACTTAGTGTATTTGTTTGTAACACCCAGAAGTAAGAGAGATAGACCCATTGATAAGTATATCGATCAACTCAGAATCACTTTCTGATTCGATTTAGCTATGTCTGTCTGTCCGTCTGCCTGCCTGTCCGTCTGTCAATGTTAGTTTGTTTACAAACTACAGGTCGCAATTTTCATCTGATCGTATTCAAATTTCTTTTGGGGTAGAGACAAAACCTTTTGAAATTGCAAAAAATCGGTTCAGATTTGAATAAAGCTCCTATATAGATGTTCTTCCGATTTTGAAAAATATTGCAATAAAGAGCTTAGTTGTTAACCGATTCTTCCGAAATTTGGCAGGAAGGATTTATCTATGACTTTCGATGTTATTGATGAATTTCATAGAAATCAGTTCAGATTAGTAGAAAGAGCTACCAATGTATCCTCAAAAAGTCACAGTTTGGTGCGGTTTATGGGCTGGTGGCATCATTGGACCGTACTTCTTCAAAGATGATGCGTATCGTAAGGTAACTGTGAATGGTGAGCGCTACCGTGTGATGATATCCGAAATGCAAGAGCTTGACTTGTGTGGCATATGGTTTTAACACGACGGTGCCGACGGTTTGTGGGCTGGTGGCATCATTGGACCGTACTTCTTCAAAAATGATACGAATCTGTTAATGGTAAGCGCTATCGTGTGATGATATCTAACTTTTTTTTTGCCCAAAATACAAGCACTAGACTTGCATGACATGAGGATTCAACATGACGGTGCCACATGCCACACAGCACGCGTAACAATGGACCTATTGAGAGGCGAGTTCGGTGAACATATTATTTCACGTTCGGGACCTGTCAATTAGCCGCCTAGATCGTGCCAATAAACGCCTTTAGACTATCTTTTGTGGGGCTATGTCAAAGGAGCAACGCAAATTATTGAATTTTATTTTTTTTATGGGCTGGTGGCATCATTGGACCGTACTTCTTCAAAAATGATGCGAATCTGTGAATCGTAAGCGCTATCGTGTGATGATATCTATCTGTTTTTTTTTTTTTTTGCCCAAAAACAAGAACTTGACTTGCATGACATGTGGCTACAACAAGACGGTGCCACATGCCACACAGCACGCGCAACAATGGACTTATTGAGAGGCGAGTTCGGTGAATATTTTATTTCACATTCGCGACCGGTCAATTGGCCGCCTAGATCGTGCTATTTAACGCCTTTGGACTATTTTTGGTGGGTCTATGTTTAAGTTCATGTCTATACAGACAAGCCCGCTTAAATTTACGCATTGGAAGACATTGACACATGCTATCACTTGCCGCACCGATTTTACATTAGTGAGCTCGTAGTACTATGTGTCCCGTTATGATACCAATAGCTATACTGACCTCCTTTTCACTTCCTTTCAGTAAAAGCCTCGCCTCTCGTTATAGCACCACACCACTTCACGCATTCCTTGATCGCCCGGATCTTCGCCTGCAGGACCGTATTATGGTCGGGCAGTCTTAAACAGATCTCAGTCCCTGGGTTCGCAATGTATACGCCCAGGCCCACTCTTTCCTCTAGCTTTGATCCATCCGTGTAACATGATCTTCCAGATTCGTACTCACTCATTCTATCATAGACCGAGTTTTCGAGAGAACGAAAACATGAGGCAGATTATGGACGACACAC
Organism: Stomoxys calcitrans; assembly: GCF_963082655.1. Lineage (NCBI taxonomy): Eukaryota > Metazoa > Arthropoda > Insecta > Diptera > Muscidae > Stomoxys > Stomoxys calcitrans. The sequence goes on along the minus strand of NC_081556.1, from coordinate 96,557,966 downwards.
TCTGCCAGGATTTGCTGGCCATTTCTAAGTGGGTTCGAATGAATAGAGTAGATTTTAATGCAAGGAAGACTCAGTGCCGTGTGTTGCAACACAAACGATTCGCTGACTCATTACGAACACTTGTGTCTGTCAACGGCCGAAAAGTAAAGCAATCAGAAGCTCTTGATGTTCTGGGTATGAAGGTACAGAGTGATGTCCGTTGGCCTAAAAATGTATTCGAAGTGTCAAAAGAAGCATTCAAGTGTTTAGGATTCCTTAAACGATTCAAGGATTTCTTCACACCTTTTGATCTTCTTAACATCTATAAAACCTTCATAAGGCTGAAAATGGAATACAACTCACATGTATGAGCTGATGCTTCATAATCATCTTGGAGCTACTGGACCTTGTACAGAGAAGAGCAACGGTGTTGATTTGAGACCATAGGGTAAACAATTCTATTGCCTCCCTTGAACATTGTGGTAATGTGGGTTACACTGTTCCATCGGTACTTTCATGGTGTTTATTCATCTGATATTTGTCTTTTTATACCCACCACCATAGGAGGGGGGTTTACTAATCTAGTCTTTCCGTTTGTAAGTCGATCTGGCTATGTCCGACCGTCCGTCCGTCCATCGGTCGAAATCCCGATAACGGTCGAGCGCGTAAAGCTAGCCGCTTGAAATTTCCCACCAATTTGACTTTGGAACCGCAATTTTCGTCCGATTTATCTAAAAATCCAGGTCTATAACCTGGTATAGCTGCCATATAAACCGATCTCCCGATTTGACTTCTTGAGCCCCTGGAAGCCACAACTTTTGTCCGATAGAGCTAAAATTTTGCACATAGTGTTCTGTTATGACTTTCGACAACTGTGCCAAGAACGGTACAAATCGGTCTGTAATCTGCTATAGTTCCCATATAAACCGATCTCCCGCTTTGACTTCTTGAGCCCCTGAAATACCCAATTTTTGTCCGATTTGACTGAAATTTTGAACATTGTATTCTGTTGTGGCTTTCAACAACTGTATCAAGTACGGCCCAAATCGGTTACTAACTTGATATAGCTCCCATATAAACCGGCATATCGATTATCCTTGTTCGATTCCTTGAAGCTTTAATTTTTGTCGTTTGACAGAGGTTTGGTGTGTAGAATGAAATTATGCACTTCAACTAAATTTAGTTTTCTAAAGCAAGCTAAAAGCAACAGCTGATAACTGACAGAAGAAAGAATGCAATTACAGAGTCACAAGCCGTTGAAAAAATTTTTCAACGCCGACTATATGAAAAATCCGCAATTACTTTTTGGGCAACCCTAAATTTTGAGCAGAACCCTGGTGGTGGGTTCCCAAGATTATGCCCGGCCGAACTTAGCACGCTTTTGCTTGTTATTCCTGATGTAAGGATGTTTGTCCGAAATACTAGACTTTCCAAGAACTCACACCCGTTTGCCGTTGATTGGCCAGCGGACAGGACAATGAGAGTTTTAAGACAAACGTCAATAAATACTACATCCTTTTATCCGCTGCAATTCCTTAATTACATTCACCAACGCAATGCACTGATGTACTGCATTCACAGAGGACATCCCCTGCGTATTGGTTGATAGAAACAAATGTAGATGGGCCACCAAGTGCCCAACGTCTGTGAGCCTTCTCAGTACTATCATAAATTTAACACTTCCAGTTCAGTTTCTTGCCCAAAATCTTCTTTAACACACGATTGATGGGTAACCACAGGTTGAAGCATACAATTTGACAACGCCGTGCTTGATTTTTTCAACGGGTGTAAGTATTCGACCTTGTCGGATATCGAAATTGTTCTGTTGAGAAACCGAGACACGTCAACAAATGGGCTCACCTTCATCTTTCTTGGGAACAGGCATATTTCAGACTTCTCTGGGTTAACATTGAGACCCCCAGGTTTAGCTGATTCGGATCCCTACCCCTACTGTAAAATCGTCAATATCCATACTATTGGGTTGCCCAAAAAGTAATTGCGGATTTTTCATATAGTCGGCGTTGACAAATTTTTTCACAGCTTGTGACTCTGTACTTGCATTCTTTCTTCTGTCAGTTATCAGCTGTTACTTTTAGCTTGCTTTAGAAAAAAAGTGTAAAAAAAAGTATATTTGATTAAAGTTCATTCTAAGTTTTATTAAAAATGCATTTACTTTTTTTTAAAAAATCCGCAACTACTTTTTGGGCAACCCAATATATTACTTATGGTGGTCATCCAAGAGAGTGGCTATAAAATATCCCCCTGTGGCGTGTCCCGTGCCACTTTCTGCCTTAACTTTATATCCCAGGAACCACACTTTATCCACGTGTTCCTTAGCACATGGTTTATCCAGTTTCTAAGGACCCAGTTCACCCGGTACTGGTCGAAGGATTTGATTATTGTGTCCTTCCTTCCACATTGTTAAAAACCATCCGATGTCAATGCATTCCGCCAGTGTGGACATCTTCAAATCGAAAGATTCTTTTATTTCGTCCACAATCACGTGTAGGACGGACGCCTTTCCGATTTTCTATATAGCCATTACCCTTGCTTCCTGCCAGGCCAACGGAATACGCATGCCATAGGAACTCTGTGAATGTAGCGATTAGATGGGGCGCAAGGTAGTCCGTCACTCTATGCAGTAATGCCGGAAATATTTCAGCAGGTCCTGGTGACTTCGATAATTGGAAGCTCCTTATGTCTGCCTTAACCATAACTTCCGTAATGTTGAAACCGCGATCAACATCATTGTTCCCGAAATTCGGTGTCCCCATTTGTCCCATCGTATCGTGAGGAAAATGAGTTTTCGTCGGAAAACTCAACATTTCCTCCGTTGTCTCTGCTCTTACTATCATGTCGTCTACTTCTGTTTGGACATGTGTTTATGAGGGAACATTTTCATCAATGACGCTATCGACCTGTTCGCAGAAAAGCTTCCTGGAGGCACGTTTTGCAGCTCTGGTAATATTATTGTATTCCTTGAGCCACGGGTAGTACACATTTCAAGAAACTACCTCTCTTTTACGAAGTGCGCTCTTATGAAGTCTGCGCACCTCTTTCCCAATATTGGGAACCTCTCTGGTCATTCAAGATTGTTCTAAGGCTGATCAAGTCTGCTCACCTCTTTCCCAATATTGGGAGTCTCTCAGGTAATTCAAGAATTTTCTTAGGCTTAGGAGACAAGGACAATCATTTCAATCCGATTTTCTTCTGGGCCGCCCTATATAAGATTTTCTTTTAATGCTCTTGAGCTGGACAACATTTCTGTGAATTAAACATTTTTATTTAATTCCTCTTAAAGCGTCTTACGATAAGGCACTTAAGTTTAATTGCCATCACCAACACATGTAAAGGCGCAAGTATTGCAACAATTTGAAAAGTTACGAATTTTATGGTATCCCTGGCAATAGGGTACATTTAATTACTTGACTTATGCTCTTGCAAATCTTCATCTGTAATTCGTACCTAATCACGAAAAAGCGGCATTAATCACATCCCAGCAAAAGACAAATGTCAATGGCATTAAACACGTTCTGGTACTCAATTAAAATTGTAATTTATTCACAAAACAGCAACAACAACAACGACAACAACACCAATAATCACAACAAAACTTCCTTTCATCTCAATTTCTCAATTTGCCAATTAATTAGATTGTATGGCGGTAAAAATAGCTTTGTGCCTTCACCGCCTTGCCCCGTCCTACACTTTAGTTAATTGCGTCTAGTTTCCATGGTGAATATCTGATCAAGTTATTATTACTAAGCGATTTTCCCCCTTGGAAATTTTTAACCATAATACACATTTCATTCGAAATTTTAATGTAGTCTTAAATCCTTTGGGATTTGGGAAACACGAAAACGCACTCAGGCTGGGGAGAGAGAGATTTTCTTGCATGTGGCCCTGTAAAGAGCGAAACGTAAGTTTCCAAAAACCCAATGAGTGGAGCTGTTTTCATCTCTTTGGGTTGCATGAATGCCAATTTATCATAGACCATGGGGGTATCCAGGTGCAATGAAGCAAAATTCGTTAACAAATTTCGAAAACTCTTGTGTAGGAATTTTACTGAAGGCGTGTGTGGATGTGTGTCTATATATATTTTTCATATATAGATTTCTCTGTATTTTTTTGCGTAACTTGTAGCAAAGTGTAGTGCCCGGCTATAAGTCCTACATCTCGATGAATCTTTTTGTATGTGTAATTACATTGATGGTCAAAACTGTAGCAGCATTATGAATGAAATGAAGTGTCATCCGTCCAGAGCAAGAAAGAAGAACGGACAGACACACACACAGAAAGGATGACAAGCAGACGGACAAACAGACAGACGGACAAACAGACAGACGGACAAACAGACAGATGGACAAACAGACAGACGGACAAACAGACAGACACTCAGATAAGCAGACAGACAGGCGTAATTGTCTCCGAGTCCGCAGTGGGAACAGAACCATCTCAAGCAACGCAGCACATTTAGAAGCAGGGTGGATCCCCTTGATAAACTTGGGTTGCCCAAAAAGTAATTGCGAATTTTTTAAAAGAAAGTAAATGCATTTTTAATAAAAATAAGAATGAACTTTAATCAAATATACTTTTTTTACACTTTTTTTCTGAAGAGAGCTAAAAGTAACAGCTGATAACTGACAAAAGAAAGAATGCAATTACAGAGTCACAAGCTGTGAAAAAATTTGTCAACGCCGACTATATGAAAAATTCGCAGTTACTTTTTGGGCAACCCAATATTTAGGTGAATACTCAAATACAGGAGAGCCTCAAAAAAGGACATTCCTAGGTCTGAGGGAGAAATGAGTGACCATTGATAGTATAAATTATTGCAAACATAAATATTGCCAAACAACTAAATTTCAACTTAACCCCATTTTTGACAGCCTGCTAGCTTAGGTTAGGTTGAAAAGAGGGTGCAGATATTAATCCGCCCCATGCCACTAGGGACATACATCTAAGCCAGTAATCGGCTTGTTGTGCGCTCTAAAAACTATAAAGTAACCTCTAAAATGAAAATGTTAAGTTAGGAATTCCGTGCTACTTACAAAATCCTTAATTGTTTTCAATACCACTCCCCTAAGTTTGTTTATGTCTAATATTGTGTATCCACCTAAGTACCGGTATCTGTTGTACGCGAAAGCCTGGCAATGGCAAAGGAAATGCTTAAAAGTCTCATTATCTTCCCCGCATGCCCTACACATTCTATCACTTGACGCACCGATTTAACATAAGTGAGCTCGTAGTCCTATGTGTCCCGTTATGATACCAATAGCTATACTGACCTCCTACTTGCTTCCTTTCAGTAAAAGCCTCGTCTTCTCACGATCTGGATTCTCCCCTAGGATCTTCGCCGTCCCAGCGACCGTTTCGCTGTTCCACAATGTTGCATGCGCATTCGTCACCCACTCCCATAACTCGGATTGCGTCGACCCGAAAGGCTTCGAATTCACCAAGTTTATTGACGGCAGTCCTCTGGCCTTCACCGCCAAATCGTCTGCCCTTTTATTTCCCCTTACTCCGTTATGGCCCGGCACCCAAATGATGCGGATTTTCCCATCCTCAGAGAGGCCGTTAATATCCTTCTTACACTGCAAGATGTTCGTGACCTTACCGTCCAGGTTGTTATTGCCCTTATGGCAATTTTACTGTCGGTAAAGATGTTCTATCTTGGGTCTTGACTTTTTGAGTCTCTAGAGGGCGCAATTCTTGTTCAGTTTGGCTGAATTCTTGCACGTGGTGTTTTGGTATGAATTTTAACAACAGGGCCAAGTATGGTCTAAATTAGTCCATAGCCTGATAATGCTGTCATATAAACCGATCTCCCGATTGAATTTCTTGGGCCTCTAGAGGGCGCAATTAATATCCGATGTGGGCGAAATTTTTCACATATCGTTTTGGTATGGCATTCAACAACTGTGGCAAGTATGATGTAAATCAATTCATAACCTGGTATGGCTGCCATATCAACCGATCTCTCGATTGAATTTCTTTAACCTCTAGACACACATTTTGCACATATCGTTTTGGTATGGTTTTCAACAACTGTCAAGTGTCAAGTATGGTTCAAATCACTCCATAACCTGATATAGCTGCCATATAAACCGATCTCCACATTAGACTTCTTGACCCTCTAGAGGGCGCAATTCATATCCGAATTGGCGACTTTCAACAACCGTGCCAAGTATGGTCTAAATCAGTCCATAACCTTATAGAGTTGCCATATAAAACGATCTCCCGATTAATCATCTAGAGGGCGCTATTCATATCCAATTTGTTTGAAATTTTGCACATGTCGTTTTGGTATGACTTTCAACAAGTGTGCCAAGTATGGTCTAAATCGGTTTATAACCTGCTGTAACGCTCTTTAGACCGATATCGAAAAAGAAAATCTAAGTCAGAAAGTCAAATCCCTAATTGTCTTCCATACCACATTTAGTATTGTGTCCCCACTATGATGGAGGGTAAAAAAATAGAACGTTGACTTAGAGCAACGATTAATCCTTCGAAACAACTTGCAACTGATGGCAACTCCTTAAAATTTTTACACACATACACACAAACAGAACTATTTACATATGCATAACTATTAACGCAACGGTCAGCTATGGTAATGCCTGTAACTGGGTAACCCAGGATAATATGCTGACTTGCATATGCCGTGTGCCAACTGTGTCAGTTCTTCAATGATTGATAAAAATCTCTTTGTTTCCGGTGGTTAGGAAACATGCAGCTTATGGGTGGTTTGGGGGCTCATACACACATGTAGTATGTATGCACAACCAAATTACATTATCCCCGAAAAAAAAAAAATTTCCATATTCCAGTATGCCCTGCTTGGCGGCTAATCCTCTTGTGGGGTAACAAATTTGGTAGCAATTTGTTACACACTACTCCAGTAAAGTCAATAAGCGGTCGGATATGGAGAGTCCTGGGCCAGAGAAGGAGCAAATGGCTCCAGTCCATGTTGTATGTGTATGCCAGTGTGGAAAAAGAAACCACAGGGGAGCATTTATCAAGTCAATAATATATTTTGAATCGACAGTTTTATGGCCACAACGGGTTTGCTACCATACTACGTACGTAAGACAAGGCAAGACAATTTTAAAGTTTCTTATGGTCCACGTGTGGCTAATGGCGCTCGTTAGGGCTACCATTACTTCGTAGACAGTGGAACGAAAGAAACAAAGGACGTAAAATTTGCAAAAATTAACAAGTTGTCTGAGGACGTGTATATGCCTACCGTTGCACAGTGGGATGGGAAAAATATAGAAGAAGTCTTCCATTTTTTAACGAAGAGAGATATATATCTTCACGAAATTTAAAATGGTTATAGTAAGGATGTTACCAAGATTAAGTAGAAAACTTCTTAGCCATGACCTAGAAGGTGTGAAGGCCTATTGTTGGGCCTTCAAATTTGGTCAGTTGGAAAAAATCCTAAGAAAACATGCTTTTATGTGTGGGATATGCCTTACACATTAGGGTGGGTGAATTTCATTAGACCAAAAAAAAAAAACTTTTAAGCGTTTACCAAAATCGGAATCTACGAAGAATTCGAAGCAAATTTGCCCTGGAAAGTCTAATACCAAAATCAAGCCTCCGGTTTTTAACGACAAATTTCGTCCATATTTACTTCTACGCCCAAACGAAATGGTTAAACAATCCTTGGCTTTTTCTTTCTGTCCGTGTTCTCTTTCAACAATTATAATAAAAATAATCCATCCATTCATTTTTAGTGTAATCAAGGTGGAAATCAGGAAATTTTCCGCATATAATTTTTTTAGTTCAAAGGAAACCGCTATGAACTTTGGTACAAATCGGCTCAGATTTATAGACGTTACCTGATTTATACAAATACCTACTTAGTGATTTGCTTGAAATTTGGTATGGAATGTGCTATTACCCACCTGAAAGCATCTCCTAGTTTATGTCTAAATCGGTTCAGATTTGGATATGGCGTCCCTTAAAAGTTACCAACCGATTGTCTCGTTCAAAACTGGAACCTGTCTGTCGAAATCACGCTATCTTTCTAAAGAGCAAAGCTATGTGCTTAAAATTTTGTACAAATACTTCTTTTTAGGGCAGGTAGCTTGAGATTGAAAATGGGTCAAGATAGTTGTCCCCCTCGAGAAAGAAGACCAGCCCAAGAAAAAGTCTGGATGACCGGGAACATTCATAACATTGGGAAAGAGGTCAGCAGATTTTTTAACAGAGCGCGTCGTAAAAAATCGGAATTTCGATATCTGACAAAGTCAAATACTTAGGAGTGATCTTGGATCTCACAAATGTTGGGCACTATGTAAACGGGCCGTAGGCTTGAAATGGTGCCTGAATCCGAGGAAAGTCCTCTGGCTCTATAGGAGCATGATTTGACCAATACTTACTTACGCTTCAGTAGTTTGGTGGACTGCTATGGAGAAAAAGTGCAACATAAGTATCATACAATAGGTTCAGAGAACATTTTGTCTTGCCATAAGTGGAGCGATGGGCACCACGCCCACTAGGGCACTGGAGACTATTCTAGATACCTGGCCCATTAACTTACAGATTAAGTGTGAGGCAGCCTATGAGACTTAAGCGATGGGAGCAGCTCATACCATCGCGGTATAATCGAGGCGACCGTAAGAAACCAGGAGGGAAGGGAAGAGGATCAAAGCTAGGGGACAGAGTAGATCTGGGGTCTACATTGAGATCCTAGGGACTGAGATCTGTTTTAGACTGCCTGACCATAATACGGTCCTGCAGGCAGAGATCCGAGCGATCACGGAATGCGTGAGGCGGTGTGGTGCTAACGCGAGTACGCCGAGTGTGAACATCTTTACGGACAGTAAAATGGCCATAAGGGCAATAACAACCAGGACAACAAAGTAACGAACAGTCTTGGAGTGTAAGAATGAGATTAACGCCTTCTCTCAGAATGGCACGATCCGCATCGTTTGGGAGCCGGGCCAAAACGGAGTAAGGGGGAATGAAAGGACAGACGATTTGGCAGTGAAGGTCAGAAAACCGCCGTCGATAAACTTGATTAACCCAAAGTTTTTCGGGTCGACGCAGTCCGATTTAAAGGCGTGGGCGACAAAATGTCGGTAGGACGGCGAAAATCCTATGGGTTGATCCAGATCGTGAGAGAACGAGTTTATAACTGAAAGGAAGTAAGAAGGAGGTCAGAACAGCTTTTGGTGTAATAACGGGACACATAGGACTACACATGATAGCATGTGTAGGGCATGCGGGGAAGATGATGATGAGGTGGGGACACGATACCAGACATGAAGCAACATAGGGGAGTGGTATTGAAATCAATAAAGGATTATGTAAGTAGCACCGAATTACTAACTTAAAATTTTCTTTTTAGAGGTTACTTTATAGTTTTTAGAGCACAAGTCGATTACTGGCTCTGCTGTATGTCTATAGTGGCATGGGGCAGATTAATATCTGCAACCCTCTTTTCAACCTAACCTAACCTAACCTAAGCCTTTAAGGGCGCAATCTTTATCCGATTTGGATGAAATTTTGTATTATGACATTTTCTATGACCTCCAATATGAGTGACGTTTTTAAATTTGATATAGGTAACATATAAACCGATCTTCCCCCTTGGATTTCTTTAGGCCATTTAGTGCGTAGTTTTTGTCTGATTTAGCTGTGCCAAAAGTGGATATAATTGGTCTATAACCTAGTATGTAAATGCAAATTTGCCCATAAACAATCCATTAAGAAACAAGGGAAACTTCTCCCATATCACTGAATGCAGTCCGATTCAAGTTTTTTGGCCCAATGATAAGGGGCCTCCTTTTTATAGACGAGTCCGAACGGCGTGCAACAGTGCGACACCTCTTTGGAGAGGAGTTTTTACATGACATAGTACCTCACAAATGTCACCAGCATAAGGGCAGGATAAAGACGACAGAGGGCACAGAGGTAGTTGCTTTTGGGGGGTATCGGGAGCGAGCCCTCCACAAAATGTCTATTTGTCGAATGTTAGCGCGTGTACGTACTTATTATTGTTTTGTAGTTCTACCATTGGCCCCCACCCTCAAAATAAAAACTTGGCTACGTCCCTGGTGGTGGGTATTTAAAATTTAGCCCGGTCGAAATTAGAACGCTTTTACTTCTTTTTTCACATTTGGCGGCCTTCTTGTGCTCGATAAGGATGTTTGTTATTGGTTGTCAATGAAACTTTCAGGAGGAGGAAATTGTGAAAGCGAGGAGAAAATTGTGAAAGTCCTTACCCACATGGATGACGTCGTCATTATGTTGAGTGGCCGTTTTCTTTCTTCCATAACGAAACACGTTTGGGGGGCAATTAGAAAGTTCTCGCGATGTTCAAAGTCTAATGGGCTTGGTATTAACTCCAAAAAGATTGAGCTGGTACCTTTCTCTGCGAATAGGGCGTTTTTTCTGAATTCATAATGGGAGGAGTTGCCATTCTCTCTAGAGGCCAAGTAATTGCGTACGATTCCCGTCCAGAAACAAAAACTGAACAGTTAAAAACAGACTAAGTTCAGACAGGACAAATCTTGGGAACTCACCATCTTGAATTCTTCTATAAATCTTAACAAGTTGTTGTAACTGAAGGCCGCATGTGTACTTAAGGTACAATATTTCTACTAAATCACCGAAAAATTGAGGCCTCTAGGAGCCGTAGAAGACTAGTTTGGAAATTGGCTTATATGGGAGTTGTATCAGGTTAAAAGCCGATGTTTCGATGTGTTGCAAACGGAAAAGCTAGGTTAAAAAGTAAAAGGAGTATGGAGGAAAGGATCAGCAAGGAACTGAATGAGCTTTTCTCCCGTCACAACTCAATAGGAAGTATTTTGTTGGGTCTTAGGCCGAGGTGAACTGGACATTTATGGCCATGGTTCGACCTATTCTCACCTACATCTGCTATGGCATAAGGCTCTGAGCATCATGATAATCGAGAGGGTATAAGGTGTCGCCGATCTCTGGAGCAAGGAGTATGGACTGGAAGGAAGCGCCGAATTCCATGCTTGATCTTATGCCTTTGTACCTTTATTTGGGTGAGCGATAACGAAAAACGCTCTAAGATTGATGGAGCTGCAACTCTTATATTCCATGAACCTTGGGCCTTTAAGCAATTCCATGGTATTAGGAATGTAGGCTTCTAGACGGGTATAGCGCCTTTCAAGCGAAGTTCTTCGCTTTCGAAAAGACTTTGGAGAAGTTGTTGGTGCAGAAGACTATCACGACAAACGGATCAATACGAATTCTAACAGACACACAGAATCATGCGCTTACCGTGGAAGTCTGTCATTACACGAAAACACATGCATTGGGAAAAGTACAGCTAATAGACATGGTTGTCGAGCGTGGTTAATGTGGCATTTGTATCATTAAGGCACTTACGCAAAAAATACGATATAAATGCAACATACCAATGTACGGCTTGAAGCCATCACACCTAATATGGTTGAAAAGTCTTCTAACCAAAGACGAAATGCGTCCCTTAGTGGATGGTGTGTGTTGCGATCTCTGGCTTTTCTTTTCCATTTATAAAGAAAAATCCCCGATCATTCAGCATGTCTCGAAAGAGAAACAAACGAAAAAAAAAAATATTATCTTTTTGGCAACACTGACTTAAACACTACACGCTCGTTTCGCGACATCTTCAGTTTGGTCTATAATTTAATCATGAATCGTCTTACGAACGAACTACGCTTGCAAATGATTGAATTTTGTTATCAAAATGCGTGCTCTGTTAAGAATGTTCATCGCGCGAGCATTTTTGCTCATATTTTTTTACTCTTGACCCTATGGGAATTGTTGATTTTGGAGTAAAGATCAGCCAGAACATTGCAAAATCTTCCAATGCATCCAGAAAAAGTCATAGTTTGGTGCGGTTTATGGGCTGGTGGTATCATTGGATCGTACTTCTTCAATGATGATGCGAATGGTGAGCGCTACCGCGAGATGATATCTAACTTTTTTTTTGCCCAAAATGCAAGAGCTTGACTTGCATGACATGTGGTTTCAACAAGACGGCGCCACATGCCACACAGCACGCGTAACTATGGACTTATTGAGAGGCGAATTCGATGAATATTTTATGTCACGTTCGGGACCGGTCAATTAGCCGTCTAGATCGTGCGATTTAACGCCTTTAGACAATTGTTTGTGGGGCTATGTTAAAGCTCATGTCTATGCAGACAAGCCCACTTCAATTGACGCATTGGAAGACAATATTGAAGAATTGCTTCGTAAGATACCGGCCGAAATGTTGGAAAGAGTATGTCCAAATTGGACTTAGCGGATGGACCACGGTCAACATTTGCATGAAATAATCTTCAAACATCAAATTATATGGACCTTAATATCGGCTTAAATAAAGATTTCATGCATTTTTCTAATTTTTTTGTTTTTTTTTGGAAAACTTTCCTATAGCTTTTAAAAAATCACCATTAGTCCGATTTTGCAGAACTTTTGGTATGTGAAGTACTCTCTCATCCCCAAAACAGCCACCAATTTTCACATATGGTCTAGATCGGACACAATTTGTTCAGTTTTCATACAGCTATATGGATTTCTTTTATAAATCTGGATTGCTAATCTCATGTTCTTCCACCTCACTGTAAAAGTAGAAGCAGCGAAATAGACCCTCTTTAGAGGGCATTTTGTTCAACCAAACTAAAAGTATCCCACAATCAAACTACTGTGCCTGGAGTGAGTAACAGCAGAATCTCTTTAGGAACTACTTAGCCTTTGTTTCAACTGCTAACTACTTCCATCCGTAAGTTTACAAATAAATAATTTCCCTCTAAAATGGAAAGTGTAAGCTGGGCGTTTTGGGGCAACGAGTGTTCGCATTGGTCAGAGTGGCCACCTTCATGACTGTGCACCATATTCTCCGCACCATGGCTTTATTGCTTTTCATTCGTTTGAGCTCATTTAAAGTCTATTTGGGTCCATGTCAAGTGTTGGCAGCGAACGTGCCACAATCGCAATTTGTATACGAACAAACAATGTGTCCGTTGTGCGGGCTATGGGGCTCAGCATGCTGTAATGTTTAACTAATTGTCGAACCAATTGTCATGTATCAATGTCACTTTAACCATTTCCATCACATCGTTTTTGCATTTAAGGAAGTTGTAAGTTTCTGCTGTGCCGTGCGTTGTTGGTTGATGTAATTTGCAAGTTTTCCATTGGCGGCTTCCATGAAACTTTAGTTTTTTTTTTTTTGTGTTCATTTCACTTCACGCTTTTATTGACAGGCTGGCAGTTGATAAGCTTGTAAGCCATGAACTTAATTGTATTTTAATTGAATTTATTTAGTGTGTGTGTGTGTGGGAGGGGGGTGTGGGAATCGGAAAAGTTTTTAACTTACAAAGATCCCACAAAGAAAGTGGCAGTATCCATTTAACAGATCATGTTGATTGACTGACTACAGTAGGAGGATATGTTAATTTAAAGATGTATTGGATTTGCGGAATTTAAAAGAGATTAACTTTTTCTTATAATTGGAAATGAAATGAGAAGATTGAAGAATCTTAAGCAAAACTTTGTGAGGTAAAAGATACCTGAAGAAAAATTTAGTATTGAAAACAGTTGGAATTTAATGTAGCGGAAAATTTCAATGAAACAAATTGAGAAATCAGAAGAATATTTTATTCATTCCATTGCATTAGTTTTTCAAAAAACAATAAAAGTTATAATTTTGCCATAGTAACACTTCACCTGAGAGACACACATCAGAAATTTTGTCACTTTATCATAAATGAGCGTTCGGTTAATAATGAATATTCACTATGTTGTAGTTACGAGTTCTTCTATATATATATTTCTGGCCTATGAATTTCCATGCGATCCACCATTGATCGCATTTGGCGAGTTCTATGCGCGGTATCTCTTTTTAGACAAACATAGAATAATGAACAAGTAAAAGCGTGCTAAGTTCGGCCGGGCCGAATCTTATATACCCTCCACCACGGATCGCATTTGTCGAGTTCTTTTCCCGGCATCTCTTCTTAGGCAAAAAAGGATATAAGAAAAAAGTTGCTCTGCTATTAAAACGATATCAGGATATGGTCCGGTTCGGACCACAATTAAATTATATGTTGGAGACCTGTGTAAAATTTCAGCCAATTCGTATAAGAATTGCGCCCATTGGGGCTCACGAAGTAAAATAGAGAGAACGATTTATATGGGATCTGTATCGGGCTATAGACCGATTCAGACCATAATAGACACGTTTGTTGATGGTCATGAGAGGATCCGTCGTACAAATTTTCAGGCAAATCGGATAATAATTGCGACCTCTAGAGGTCAAGAAGTCAAGATCCCAGATCGGTTTATATGGCAGCTATATCAGGTTATGAACCGATTTGAACCTTATTTGACACAGTTGTTGAAAGTAAAAATAAAATACGTCATGCAAAAATTCATTCAAATCGGATAAGAATTGTGCCCTCTAGAGGCTCAAGAAGTCAAGAAGTCAAGACCCAAGATCAGTTTATATGGCAGCTATATCAGGTTATGTACCGATTTAAACCATACTTGGCACAGTTGTTGGGTATCATAACAAAACACGTCGTGCGAAATTCCATTCCATTCGGATAAGAATTGCGCCCTCTAGAGGCTCAAGAAGTCAAGACCCAAGATCGGTTTATATGGCAGCTATATCAGGTTATGAACCGATTTGAACCATACTACTCACAGTCGTTGGAAGTGATATAAAAACACTATATGCAAAATTTCAGTCAAATCGGATAATAATTGCGCCCTCTAGGGGCTCAAGAAGTCAAGACCCAAGATCGGTTTATATGGCAGCTATATCAGGTTATGGACCGATTTGAACTATACTTGGCGCAGTTGTTGGATATCATACCAAAACACGTCGTGCAAAATTTCATTCCAATCGGATAAGAACTGCGCACTCTAGAGGCTCAAGAAGTCAAGACCCAAGATCGGTTTATATGGCAGCTATATCAAAACATGGACCGATATGGCCCATTTACAATACCAACCGACCTACACTAATAAGAAGTATTTGTGCAAAATTTCAAGCGGCTAGCTTTACTCCTTCGGAAGTTAGCGTGCTTTCGACAGACAGACGGACGGACGGACGGACGGACAGACGGACGGACATGGCTAGATCGACATAAAATGTCACGACGATCAAGAATATATATACTTTATGGGGTCTCAGACGAATATTTCGAGTAGTTACAAACAGAATGACGAAATTAGTATACCCCCCATCTTATGGTGGAGGGTATAATAAGAACTGTTATGCTATTGGAGCAATATCAAGTTATAGTCCGATTCGGACCATAAATGAATGCTCAACATTGTAGAAGTCATTGTGCGACATTTCAGTTCATTCGGATAAGAATTGCACCTTGTAGGGGCTCAAGAAGCAAAATCGGGAGATAAGTTTATATAGGAGCTGTATCAAGCTATTGATCGATTCAGACTACATTATATACGTATGTTGAAGGTCATGAGAGAAGCCGTTGTACAAAATTTCAACCAAATCGGATGAGAATTGTGCCCTCTAGAGGCTCAAGAAGTCAAGACCCAAGATCGGTTTATATGGCAGCTATATCAAAACATGAACCGATTAAAATCATACTTAGCGCAGTGGTTGGAAGTGCTACCAAAACATTAGGTGCAAAATTTCAGTTATATTGGACGAGAATTGCGCCCTCTAGAGGCTCAAGAAGTCAAGACCCAAGATCGGTTTATATGGCAGCTATATCAAAACATGAACCGATTAAAATCATACTTAGCGTAGTGGTTGGAAGTGCTACCAAAACATTAGGTGCAAAATTTCAGTTATATCGGACGAGAACTGCGCTCTCTAGAGGCTCAAGAAGTCAAGACCCAAGTTCGGTTTAAATGGCAGCTATATCAAAACATGGACCGATGTGAACCATACTTAGCGTAGTTATTGGAAGTGATATCAAAACACTACGTGCAAAATTTCAATAAAATCGGATAAGAATTGCGCCCTCTAGAGGCTCAAGAGGTCAAGACCTATGTTCGGTTTATATGGTAGTTATATCAAACGTGGACCGATATAGCCCATTTACAATCCCAACCGACCTACACTAATAAGAAGTATTTGTGCAAAAATTTCAAGCAGCTAGCTTTACTCCATAGAAAGTTAGCGTGCTTTCAACAGACAGACGGAAGGACACACGGACCGACCTGGCTATTTCGACTTAAAATGTCATGAAAATCAAGAATATATGTACTTTATTTGGTCTTAGACGAATATTTCGAGGAGTTACAAACAGAAAGATGAAATTAGTATACCCCCATCCTATTGTGGAGGGTGTAAAAAAGGCATTAAGCTCTGCCGGGCCGAACTTTCGATACCCTCTATCGCGAGTATATATGCAAACCATCTTTCGTCACAACCCGATGAAAAATGCCTTATTTATGCACCCATAGAAGCTACATCGAGATATGGTCCGATTTGGACCAAACCCGGCACTGACATTGAGTGGTCTAATAAATACAAGCCACTGTTCAATATTGGTATTTTTGACAACGCAGAGGTTAGCATGTCCGCCTATGACGCTGAACGCCTAGGTTCGAATCGTGGCGAGACCATCAGAAAAATTTTCAGCGGTGGTTTTCCCCTCCTAATGCTGGCAACATTTGTCAGGTGCTATGCCATGTAAAACTTTTCTCCAAAGAGGTGCGGCACTCCGTTCGGACTCGGCTATAAAAAGGAGGCCCTTTGTCATTGAGCTTAAAACTTGAATCGGACTGCACTCATTGATATGTGAGAAGATTGCCCCTTTTCCTTAGTGGAAAGTTCATGGGCAAAATTTGCAATTTGCATATTCGAATATAGACCGATCTGAATCATATAGAACTCGAATGTCGAAAAGCCTATCATAAGTCACTGTGTCCAATTACAGCGAAATCGAATAGTAAATACGCCTTTTATGAAGCCAAGACCTTAAATCGAGAGATCGGTATATATGGCAGATATATCCAAATTACTCAACTGAACTAAGCCGTCTTCAAGAAGGATTTCGAGGGGCTTAACACAACTCACTGTCCTATAATTCAGCGAAATCGAACAAAAATTGCGCCTCTTATGGGCCCAAGACTTTGAATCGAGTGATCGGACTATATGACAGTTATATCCAAATCTAGACCGATATGGGCCAAACTGAAAAAAAGATGTCGAGGAGCCTAACAAAACTTACTGTTCCAAATTTCAGCGAAATCGGACCCAAGACCCTAAACTGAGCCTAATTGGTGAAGGCTATCGAGTGGCCTAAAACAACTCAATGTCTCAAACTTCAGCAAAATCGGATCATAATTGTGCCTTTTTTGGACCTAAGACCTTCAATCGGCTGATAGACCTATATGGGGGCTATGTCAAGATTTAGTAGCTCATCTTCGAACTTAACAAAAAACGTATCTGTGCAAAAACCGATTTCTTGATCTGACTTCTCTAGACTCCTCTACAGGGCGCGATTACTACCCGATTTGGCTGAAATTTTGAAGGTCGAGTTTTGTTTCGAGCAATATTCACGCTAATTATGATCCAAATCGGTTCACAAATATGATGTAACTCCTATATAAACCGATTCCCCGAATTGACTACTTGAGCATTTACAAGCTCACTTTTTATCCGATTTGCCTGAAATTTTGCACGCATAGTTTTGTTATGATTTGCTACAACTAGGTATTGTCTAAATTGATATAGCTCCCATATAAACCGATCTCCCGAGTGTAATTCTTGCGCTTCTGGAGGGCGCATTTTTGGCTGAAACTTTACAAAATGACTTTTCTGCGACCTCCAATATATGTGCCAAGTATGGTCTGAATCGGCCTAATACCTGACTTAGCTCCCATATAAACCGATTTTCCGAATATTCTTCTTGAGTCTTGAAATTTTGCGGAACGACTTTCCCATTACTTTCAACCTAAGCTCAAAAAATAATCCGAATCGATTCATTATCTGTAATAACTCCCATATAAACCGATCTCCCGATTAGACTTATTGATCCTCTAAAGCACTGCCCTGAAAATTTCCATAATGACTTCTACTATTGTCTCCATTATCCAAATTATATTAGTCGATAACCTGATATAGCTCTAATAGCAGATGCGGAGCGGGAAGTTCCCAGATGCGAAGCGGGAAGCTCCCAGCACAAGTCACAGCTCGGGAGTTTTTTCATATAAGTAAATTTCTCTGGCGCACGCTGTATATTCTCGTACATATACCAGCCCTGGTATGTGAAAAATTTAAGCTGCTCTGTACCCAAATCACAAAATACAAGAATAGATTATCAGACAGACAGGGAACGGTATATAGCATAACATAAACCACAGTAGTTGTATGAGTTACAAAATTCTGCTGAGGAAGATCATAAAGTGGAAGTCACGATTTTCTCTACTTTGGAATATAGGGGTCACGCATGCTGATGACGTGGCTTTTGCTATTAAGGGAAAGGTACCGGCTTAACCCGCGTGTCATGGAGTGGATGTATGCTGGTCTGGTGGACAGTGCTTTAAAAGTCCTCTCACCGTTTAAAACTCAGCCAGAACAAAAGGTTGGCTAGTGCAACGCAGCCACACAGAGCGACACCATCTGATGCACTGAATTTAATGGTGAACCTAATGCCTCCGGACATTGAGGCTAGACTAATTGCTGCTACCACCGCTGTGAGGCGAAGCAAGCTTTATCTTTAGGCGTCTAGGAATTCGGGTTATACTTGATACAATGTTTGATGTTCCTGTTGGATTATACCCTGCCTGAGCCGCTTTTTGATGAAAAGTACTGTACCACTTTTGCTGATAGAACCGATTGGAACTACGATATCCCTGGTAATAGAAGTTACATGCAATTAATGGAGTGGTGGAATGGCTATGATATAATGTCATACTGGTATACATATGACAACTGGCATACATATCTTCTCAGATAGCCAGGCAGCCATTTACTCCCTGGAGAACGTATTTCTGAATTCAAAAGCCGTCCTCGACTGTCGCAGATCTTTCAACGAGATGGCTGAACAGTTCAATTTTCATCTGTTCTGGGTGCCGGGCCACAGAGTTATCCCAGAGAATTATGAAGCGGACGAGCTTGCAAGACTAGGAACTACCTCACATATTCCAGAGGAACTGGAATCTGTGGGTTTGCCTCTAGCGACATGTAAGGTAAGTCTTCAGGATCAGGCCCGAAGTTCAAAGAGTTATAGATGGTCACAAAGAGTGGGCTGTTAGCATTTCGAACTTATGTGGCCTGATCTACACTTGAAGAGGTCTATCGCTTTGCTTTCACTGGCTAGAACAGACGTCTCAGTCATTGTGTCTGTCTTGATAGGCCACTGGCGGTTCGGAAAACATGCGGAAGGTTGCCAGTAACTACTAACAGACTAAAGGTTGCCATTAACGACTTTTGCCGAAGGACGTTGAGTGAGAAGAGAACATCTTCTGTGTATGTGTCCCGCACTAGCAGTCAGAAGGAGTTCCACTTTAGGTTCTCATTTCTTTGAGAACTCGTCTGACTTAGCGGATGTGAACATTCGCAAGTTGTTGAGGTTTTTAAAACGATCTGGATGGTTCAACGGTAGGAACTAGAAGACATCGTCCCTCTTCGTCTAAGTATGTCTGATGCCAGACTGCCACTTTCACCTTTACCCAACCTAACGCAGATCTCTCAACGAGATGACTGAACAGTTCAAAATTCACCTGTTCTGGCTGCCGTGCCACAGAGATATCGCGGACGAGATTGCGAGACTAGGAACAACCCTACACATTCCAGGGATACTGGCAATCTGGATGGTTCAACGGTAGGAACTAAAAGGCATCTTTTTTCTTCTGTTCCTGGGGTATCACAATGGACGAAAACGTCTAAGTGAGTCTGATGTCAGACAGCCACTTTCACCTAACCTAACCTTCATACGAAATGGCTAGTCAAGTATACCACCACCCTATGGTAACTCCCACTGATTCTCATACTAAGTGCGATCCTTTTGTAATGCTTTTAATAAAACCTACACTGTTATTTGGCGTCAACAAAATATTCGGGAAAGATCAATGGTGTTGGGCATACATAAGCATAATTCGAAAGGCAAGCTAAACTTGGTTTCTTACCATTAATAACCAGTCTGTCCTTAACACTCCTGGCTAAGCCTGTCAACAAATTAATAACCCAATACTTGTTTGACGTCAACGTAAGGTGTTTGGTGTAGCGTATATAAATATAACCACAATTCGACCCAACGCTTCACATGGTCTCTAACCATTAATTACTAGTCTGTCGCAAAACACCCCAGACTAAGCCTGTCAACAAATTAATAACCCAATACTTACCACCCACTAAGTACAAACTGCAATTACTAATTACGTATTTATGAGATAAATAAGTAGTTTTGGGTAAAATCCTTAAATCCTCTTAACCATTGTTACGCTTGAATGCACCAAAGTAAATAATTGCCAACCATTGATAATAAGCTTTCACAGCATACCTACTCTAAATCTATTGTTGCAAATTTAACAATGGTCAATGTTGCATTAACCTCAAAAACCTTTGCAGGAAAAGACCTCAAATGAAAATGTTTGCTTACTCTTTGCTGATTAACAATGACTTCTCACTACCACGCTCTCTGTCTCTCTCTCTCTCTCTCTCTCTCTCACACTGTCTCTGTAAAGCTTATAATTAAAATTAAGAAGCTTATAAAGGATTATAACACGCACCCTTGCCGATTTGCTCGTTCACTCTCTCACTCGTTTGCTAGAAAAGAGGATTTAACTTTGCCGTATAAAACACTGAGACTGTTTGCACCTGAAACCCCAAATGACAAGAATGGCAACAAGGACAACGAATGGCAGCCAACGAGTGACAACGGACCCCATAGCACTTAACTTTAAATGACATGTTGACAATTATAACAAGGACACTAACAGGGACATCGTACAACAGCACCAACAGCAACAACTGCAACAAGAGAATATAACACTTTTTGCTGGCATAAACACTATGTTGGACTAAAAAGCTTTGGTCCATCGCATCATATTAAGCCATACTACGAACTACAGGTGAATTTGGGCTTAGGTCACATAGAAATAGTCCATCTGTGGTGACAAGTTTTGGGGTAAACTGAAGTTGCATATAAAACCTTTAGTGACAGTTATAAAATTTAAAAACAAAAAAGGTCTACACAAGTCATACACTCAAAAAAAGAAATAGTTCATTAGCCATAGAAAATTTTTTCGACAAGTAAACTTATTGGGACACAAATTGAAGTTTGTGACGAATGCAAAGAATGGATAAATCTTTATGGTGCAAAATATTGTTAAATAATGTATACGCTATGGAATTTTATGTTGCCTTCAGCCTGGCGCCGTTTTGTGCAAGGTTTATTGTTTCTGGTATAGGAAATATGGGGACTTTATTCAATTTTGAAAATATTTAACTTTCTGAGCTTACATAAGCACACTATAGCGAACTTTCCAACACTGACTATAGGCGAACTGAGCTTTACCCAATGCAAAAAAGAAATTAAAATTATTTTATGCCACCTTAGGATTATCATCCACCTAGAGAAAAGTTGATACCAAACGAACTCATTTCAGTACCATACGGTATAGATAGTAAAGCAACATCGTATGGTACAAAAACAATACCGCATGGTATGGGTGAACAGTAAAATGAATAGTACCGTTTGATACAAGTTTTATTATCGAACTGGTATTAAAACCAATACCAGTTCGGTAATAAAGCTCGTATCAAACGGTACTATTCATTTTACTGTTCACCCATACCATCCAGTATTGTTTTTGTATCATACGATGTTGCTTTACTATCTATACCGTATGGTACTAAAATGAGTTCGTTTGGTCTCAAGTTTTCTCTAGGTGGATGATCGGTTTTGGTTTAACACCAGACCGTTATTGGTTTTAGTACCAAACCGCTATTGATTATTCCACCCACTAATGGAACAGAAACAAGTAAAAGTGTGCCAAGTTAGACCGAGCCGAATCTGCGCAGTTGTTGAGAGTCATAAGAGAACACTATAAGCAAAATTTCAGTCAACTTAAATCGGGAGATCGGTTCATATGGGATCTATATCAGGTTATAGACAGATTTAAACCGCACATGGCATAGTTGTTGAAAGTCAAAATAGAACACTATATGCAATATTTCAGCCAAATCGGACAAAACCAGAGGCTCAAGAAGTCAAATCGGGAAATCGGTTTATATGGGAGCTATATCAGGATAAAGATCGATTTGAACGGTACTTGGCACAGTTATTGGTAGTCATAACAGAACACTACATGCAAAATTGCAGCTCAATCGAACAAAAATTGTGGCTTCCAGGGGCTCAAGAAGTCCAATTGTGAAATCGGTTTATATGGGAGCTATATCAGGTTTTAGACCGATATATCAAAACCAAATCGGGAGAACAGTTCATATGGGAGCTATATGTAAAACTGAACTGATAAGGCCCATTTGCAGTCCCCATCGACTTACATCAATATTGAGTATCTGTGCAAAATTTCAAGCGGCTAGCTTAACGCGTTCGACCGCTATAGTGATTTCGACAGACGGACGGGTAGAAAGACATGGCTAGATCGAATCAGAATGTTGAGAGGATCCAGAATATATTGGGTTGCCCAAAAAGTAATTGCGGATTTTTCATATAGTCGGCATTGACAAATTTTTTCACAGCTTGTGACTCTGTAATTGCATTCTTTCTTCTGTCAGTTAT
The DNA here is from genome assembly GCF_963082655.1 of Stomoxys calcitrans. Classification (NCBI taxonomy): domain Eukaryota; kingdom Metazoa; phylum Arthropoda; class Insecta; order Diptera; family Muscidae; genus Stomoxys; species Stomoxys calcitrans. Next base: position 96,535,281 of record NC_081556.1, on the reverse strand, counting down.
CAGCTGTTACTTTTAGCTTGCTTTAGAAAAAAAGTGTAAAAAAAGTATATTTGACTTAAGTTCATTCTAAGTTTTATTAAAAGTGCATTTACTTTCTTTTAAAAAATCCGCAATTACTTTTTGGGCAACCAATATAAAATTCATAGGGTCCCAGATCAATATTTCGAGGTGTTATAAACGGAATGACTAGATTAGTATACCCCCAACCTATAGTGGTGGGTATAAAAACCATAAAAAACAATAGACGTTAATCTCCTTCTTATACTGCAAGACTGTGCGTGGCCTTATCCTCCTGGTTGTAATTGCCCTTATGGCCACTTTACTAATCGTAAAGATGACCACTCTCGACGTCCTCGCGTTAGCACCACACTACTTCACGAATTCCGTGATCGCCCGGATCTCCGCCTGCAGGACCGTATTATGGTCAGACAGTCTAAAACAGATCTCAGTCCCTGGGTTCTCAATGTAGACTCCTAAGCCCACTCCGTCCTCTAGCTTTGATCCATATGTGTAACATGATCTTCCAGATGGCAATACTAGGGTTCCGTCAATCCAAGACTGTGCCGATGGCAGCAGTGCCTCGCACTTGACTTCAAAGTTCATCTCAGGTATCCGATCGGAAGCCTCTTCCCTTTCTTCCAGGTTTCCTATCGTCGCCTCGATTAAACCGCGATGGTATGAGCTGCTCCCATCCTCAATTGATTCTCCCATCTCCTTAAGTCTCATAGCCGCAGTGGTTGCCTCACACTTAATCGGTATGTCAGTGGGTCGGATATCTCCAGTGCCCTAGTGGGCGTGGTCCTCATCGCTCCGCCTATGCCAAGACAACATGTTCTCTGCACCTTTTCTGTGGTCCTTATGTTGCACTTTTTCTCCAAAGCAGTCCACCAAACTACTGAGGCGTAAGTAAGTATTGGTCTAATCACGCTCCTATAGAGCCAGTGAACTATCCTAGGACTCGGGCCCCATTTCGAGCCTACGAGCCGTCTACATAGTGCCCAACATCTGTAAGCCTTCTCAGTACGCTCTTGAATGTGACACATCCAATTAAGTTTCCTATTCAAGATCACTCCTTAGTATTTTACCCTGTCAGATATCGAAATCGTTTTATTAAGGAGACGTTGTGCGTCAAATTGTCCCACCTTAGTCTTCCTCGTGAACAGCCATATTTCAGTCTTCTTTGGGTTAACATTGAGACCTCTGGGTCTAGCCCATTCATATGCAATATGCAAGACCCTTTCGGCCCTGGTGCATAGCTGGTGCGGATCCTCACCCCTTAGAAGTATTATAACATCGTATGCATAGCAGACGGGATCAAATTCCTCCTCAGTCAGCATCCGTAATAGGTAATTTATGGTGGTCACTCATAGGAGTGGCGATAAAATGTCCTCCTGTGGCTTGCCCTGTGACACTTTCTCCCTTATATCTATTATCCACCTGATTCTTAGCATATGGTTTATCCAGTCTCTAAGGACCCGGTACTGGTCTAAGGATTGGATCAATGTGTCGGTCCGCACATTATTAAACGGCCCCCTATGTCCCGATATGATTTCTTGAGACCATTGTAGCCTCAATCAATTCAAAATTTGATTACTACAAAATAATCCATGGTGGTGGGTACCCAAGATTTGGCCCGGCCGAAGTTAGCGCGTTTTTACTTGTTTCAACTACATTCTCTAACAAATGGATCTTCTTTGCGTGTAACAAATTGTCTTTTGCTGTAAACGAAGCATTTTTGGCTCAAAAGAAGTTTTGAAATTTTTATGTAAAAGAGTCAACTTTTAACACAGACGAAGTTTATAAAAGAAAAGCAAAATTGCAAATTTGTCTATGACTATTCCATTAAGGAACGAGGGAAACTTCTCACATATTAATGAGTGCAGTCCGATTTGCAATTTGCAAATTTGCCCATGAACATTCCATTAAGGAGCAGGGGCAAATTTCTCACATATCAATGATAAGGGGCCTCCTTTTTATAGACGAGTCCGAACGGCGTGCCGCAGTGCGACACCTCTTTGGAGAGAAGTTTTACATGGCATAGTCACAAATGTTCCCAGCATTAGGAGGGGAAAACCACCGTCGAAACTGTTTTCTGATGGTCTCGCCAGGATTCGAACCCAGTGGTTCAGCGTCATAGGCGAGCGTGCTAATCTTTACGCTACGGTGGTCCTATTTAAGCTCAATAATGAGGGCCTCCTTTTTTTATCCGAGTCCGAACGGAGTGCCGTAGTGCGACACCTCTTTAGGTAGAGGCTTTTGCTTGAGATAGTATTTCACAAATGTTGCTAGCATTAGGAGGGCATAACCAGGATGTCACCAGGATTCGAATCAAGGCGTTCAACATTATTGGAGGACATGCTAACCTCTGCACTACAGTGTTTCCCCAATAACAAAGATTTGTTTGTCGCAAAGCTATTCTAAACGTCTCATTTTTACACCCACCACTGACGGATGCGGGTATATTCATTTTGTCATTCCGTTTGCAACACATCGAAATATCCATTTCCGACCCTATAAAGTATATATATTCTTGATCAGCGTAAAAATCTAAGACGATCTAGACATGTCCGTCCGTCTGTCTGTTGAAATCACGCTACAGTCATCAAAAATAGAGGTATTGAGCTGAAACTGCACAGATTCATTTTTTGTCCATAAGCAGGTTAAGTTCGAAGATGGGCTATATCGGACTATATCTTGATATAGCCCCCATATAGACCGATCAGCCGATTTAGGGTCTTAGGCCCATAAAAGCCACATTTATATCCGATTTTGCTTAAATTTGGGACATTGAGTTGTCTTAAGCCCTTCGACATCCTCCGCCAATTTGGCTCAGATCGGTCCACATTTGGATATAGCTGCCATATAGACCGATCCTCCGATTTAGGGTCTTAGGCCCATAACTGCCACATTTATTATCCGATTTTGCTGAAATTCGGGACAGTGAGTTGTGTTAGGCCCTTCGACATCCTTCGTCAATTTGGCCCAGATCGGTCCAGATTTGGATATAGCTGCCATATAGACCGATCCTCCGATTTAGGGTCATAAGTCCATAAAAGCCACATTTATTATCCGATTTTGCTGAAATTTGGGACAGTACGTTGTTTTAGGCCCTTCGACATCCTCCGTCAATATGGCTCAGATCGGTTCAGATTTGGATATAGCTGCGATATAGACCGATCTCTCGGTTTTAGGTTTTGGGGCCATAAAAGGCGCATTTATTGTCCGATGATGCCGAAATTTGGGACAAAGAGCTAAGTTAAGCCCCTCCACATATTTCTGCAATTTGGTCTAGATCGATCAAGATTTGCATATAGCTGCCATATGGACCGATCTCTCGATTTAAAGTCTTGACCCCATAAAAGGCGCTTTTTTAATCCGATTGCACTGAAATTTGACACACCTACTTATGTTAGGCTTTTCGACATCCGTGTCGTATATAGTTCAGATCGGTTTATTTTAAGATATAGCTACTAAAAAGAGCAATATTTTGTTATATACAATTGAACAATGACTTTTACTTATTAGTATTTGGTCCAAATCGAAACATATATTGATATAGCTGCTGTTGGGCATAAGGTATGAGTTTTGCACCGGATTTTGACGAAAGGTGGTTTACATATATATCCGAGGTGGTGGGTATCCAAAGTTCGGCCCGGCCGAACTTAACGCCTTTTTACTTGTTGTTGCATTAAGGTACAAGTTTAAGTATACAAAAGAAATTTTGGCATATTATCACCAACAACTTTCCAGTGTTACTTTTTTTCTTTGAGCTTCTTATAGCAGTAAGCTAAAAATTGTGATATGAAAATCCTGTATAACATACTACCTTAAACAGTGTTTTAAATCCCAATATTTTCTAGGTATGTTGATAAGGATCTTGTGTTAAACCCAAACACCGCCTTTCCTTCAATTTTAAGGCTTACTACAGTTAAAGTAGGTTCCTGCCATTAAATGAACAAAGGCAAAGCCTCATTGAAAAATCCTTAGATGAAAACATAAGACCGGTCATAATTTTCAATGGATCCTTGTAGCAACAACGTCATCATCATGACACCATGAAACGCACTACCGTTAGTCATTTCCTTTCGTTTTGGATGGGTTTTGCATACTCCCAAGATTTATAAAACTTGGGCAGAGATGACCATATACCAAAACACATCTTAACCCATAAAGACCATATGCTATGATGAGACAGTATTCATGAGGTGCCGCCATATTAGTTAGTTAACATAAAATATGCTTATCCATTGGGCCACATTGACAGGGGGTAAGAGTGAGGTTGTGTAAGAAGTCCTACATATGGTATGCCATGATGGACACCATGTATCTCGGTGCGTTTGGCCAAAGTTGTTGGCATGTGTGGTGTGGCTTCTGTAGGTTCAGAGTGCATAGTTTTGTGTTCATCATGTTTTCCAATTTAGTTTATGTTCTTGAAGTTGTGAACTTTATTATAACACAAAGCTTCAATAGCCAGAGGAATATATTTTGCTGAAGGATATGAGGGTGATATGAATCAAAATGGGAAGTTTCCTTAAATATCGAAATGAGAAGCGGAATGAAAACTTGAGTTCTACCCGACTAGAGTTCTACTCCAATAAAAAAGTTGATTAAAGTCAACTTCGAACATTGTTCAGCATAAAGGATATAGCCATAAACCATCCTCGGAGCAAAAGTGGTCGAGTATTTTGATGACGTGGACAATTTCCCGGCTCTCTTAGACATACTACTATGCTACGTACGAAATCGAAGTGATCTAACTAAAGTGGTCTATGGGGTAAATCCGTCTAAGACGGAAGTTATTTAGGGGATACAAGTTACCCACAAACTTGAGAGCAGAGAATGTCCCATTGGTCACCAAATTGAACTTTAAATCCAACGTTTTGAATAGAACGAAAAAGACAACCCTTGTCTTATACACCGTATACAACCATTGCACAGAGGGAAAAAATCGAAAAAACCAGTAAAATATGCCGTGTGAGAACGGGTAGAAATATTTCTTTGAAATTGGAAGTGCTTAGAGCTGAGGTGTTAAAGAGGTACATTGTCTGGGCGTCTGGTGGCAGGCCCCTAAGGTTGGTCACCTCTTGCCATCAACGCTACCATCCCTTTACGGTAGCGTTGACGGCAAGTCACATGTATTCTTACGCTCTTTGTTTCAGTTTATGCAGAATCTCAAACGTCTAGCTTAACTCCTTCAAAAGCAAACGAGTTTTCCACAGACAGACGAACAGACGGACGGACATTGCTTGATCGACTCTAAATGTCATGGCGATCGAGAATATATATTTTATGGGGTTTTATACCGATATTTCGATGTTTAACAAACGGATTGAAGAAGTCAGTATAAAAACGTTCGGCCGGGCCGAATTTACCTTTATGATGAATTGGTTTCGGCTTCAATGGTCTCAAGAAGTCATATTGGGGAATCGGTATTTAATGGCACCTATATCAGTACATAAATCGATTTGGATCATACTAGACTCGGATGCTGAAAGTCATAGCAGAAATCTTTATGTCAAATTTCAGCCAAATCAGATGAAAACTGAGGCCTAGGTGCTCAAGAAGTCAAATCCGGGGAATGGTTTATATGGGTGTATATCTGTTTATTGACTGATTCGAACACCCCACGTCCCGAACGTATATTGAACGTAAGAACAGAAATTTGTGTGCCAAAGTTTAAACAAATTGGATAAAAATTGAAGCTGATAGGCGCTCAATAAGTCAATCGGAGAATCGGTTTATATGGGTGGTATATCAGTTTGGCCGATTTGGATTATACGGATATTATTGGTTGCCCAAAAAGTAATTGCGGATTTTTTAAAAGAAAGTAAATGCATTTTTAATAAAACTTAGAATGAACTTTAGTCAAATATACTTTTTTCACACTTTTTTCTAAAGCAAGCTAAAAGTAACAGCTGATAACTGACAGAAGAAAGAATGCAATTACAGAGTCACAAGCTGTGAAAAAATTTGTCAACGCCGACTATATGAAAAATCCGCAATTACTTTTTGGGCAACCCATACTTAGGAGTGATTTTGTATAGGAAACTTAATTGGAAGTATCACATTCAAGAGCGTACTAAGCAGGCACACAGATGTTGGACACTAGGCTCAAAATGGGACCTGAATCCGAAGATAGTCTACTGCCTCTACAAAAGCGTGATTAGACCAATACTTACTTACGCCTCAGTAGTTTGGTGGACTGTTGTGAAGAAAAAGTGAAATGTAAGGACCATGCAACAGGTTCGGAGAACATGTTGCCTTGGCATAGGCGGAGCGATGAGGACAGAGTAGGCCTGGGGGTCTACATTGAGAACCCAAAGACTGAGATCTGTTTTGCACTGCCCGACCACAAAACGGTCCTGCTGGCAAAGATCCGGGCGATCACGGAATACGTGAGGAAGTTTGGTGCTAACGCGAGGACGTCGAGTGCGAACATCCTTATGGACAGTAAAATGACCATAAGGGCAATAACAACCAAGTATGGATAAAAGATCCATTTCGTCCACACATTGGCTGTCCCATTCGCAAGATGTCAATTCAATGGAATCTTCTATTTGGACCATTTAAGAGAGCATGGAAGGACACACAAAATATGCCAAATAAATGTGCTGAAGAATTTATACTAGAATGGGTTAAAAGTACCGGCAGATTACATTCGTGCGGCTTGCAACTCAATATGGCGAATAAGTTGGTGATATCGTATAACAGTGAATGAATTTTGAAATTTAAATAAATTTCAATAAAAATATTTTCACCTAGACATTCTGACACAGAGGTTCGCATGTCCGCCTATGACCGTATGGCGTCCGGGATCGAATCCTTGAGAGAACATCCGCAGAAAACAGTTTGCGGCGCTTCTCCTCCTAAAGCTACGATTTCTCACCAAAGAGGTGGTGCACAGCCGCGCGCCGTTTCGAATCGGCTATAAAATGGATGTCCCTTATCATTGAGCTTAAACTTGAATCGCACACCAGTCATTGGTATGTGAGAAGTTTTGGTCCTCCCGGTTCACTAATGGAATGTTTATGGGAAAATTCACAAAAATATTTGCACACAAAAAAAATTTGGTGCTTTAAATTGGTAACACTTCAGGTAGGCGCTAGACATTTTGCGCAAATTCCTCCTATTGATGTAGGTCCAAGAACACCGTAGCGCAAAGGCTAGAACGTCCGCCTATGACGCTCAAAGCCTGGGTTCGAATCCTAGCGAGACCATCATAAACAATTTTCAATTTTAATAAATTTTCGCACAGCCATGTTAAGCAGCTCCATTTTACTCCTCATTCCTCATTCAAAGAACTTGTCAAAGGCGATCCATGTTGGAGGGTATATAAGACTTGGCCCTGGCGAACTCAACATCCTCTTTCTTCTATTCGTATCTATTCACATCAGTTATCATAGCCTCTCTCAACATTTTTATACCCCTACTCGTACAAAAGCTCCTCGCTTGCTCCCTCCATACTTTCGCATGCAAATACACAAACGCATATTAACATCGTTAGTGGATAGTGTAGGCAATGTCGTAGTGAATTTTATGTTTCCCTTGAGTTTCAAGGATACAAAAGGAAGAAGGCCAACGAGGTGTTGGGTTTTATTTTTTGCCTTTTCGTTTGCATAGACGCCCACAAGAAAGAGGCTATCACTGGCAGTTGTACACCAACTGACATAGTGTTGGTAGTAAATTATGCTCATGTTTTCGTATGTGTGGTATCGTGTAAGGTCATATATTATGCCTTTAAGGACGCATATATAGGGAAACGTGAGTCGTTTTCCGTTTCGTGGGTATTTGCATATGGGTTTGTGTGAATATGAAGCTTCATGGGAATAAACATGTGGGTGATTCCATTCAAATGATTGCAATAAGAATAGCCACAGTGGAGCATAGGTGAACATATCTGCCTATGACATTGAATGGTTGGGAAGAATCCAAGTGAGAATATCAGATACATTTCTCTGAGATAGTTTTCATCTTACTAAGGCTGGTGACACTTGTGAAGGGCCTCACAAGCCGTATTATATTGCACATATTGTTATTACAGAGGTCTCCCCCTTGTTTCTCAAAGGGATCTCGTGAACAATTTACAATTGTACCCTTCAACACAGGATGAGAGGCATACTAACTTTGTCATTCCGTCTGTAACTCATGGAAATATTGACCTGAGATTACTCTTTACAGTCTGATGATCTTGCACAACATTTAAAACGGAAGAAAGTTTAGTTAAACATTTAATTGGTAATTGTACCCGTTGGGCTCGAGTACAACTACCAACACCAATATTTTTATAAGGAATTTTGAGCATTTCCATTCAAACCAGATACGTAAATTTACTCACTTTTAATATACGTTATTTTTTCTAGTTCTTTAGTTATACCTGAAAAGAAAAAAATAAATTTTTATTAATTATATTTGACATTTGATAAAATTAAGAAATTTATTAAAAAAGGCTAAAGTCGGGCGGTGCTGACTATATAATACCCTACACCTACCCTTTAGTTGGAAATCGGGTGATACCTATAATTCTGAACCGATCTTGATGGATTTCAGCGGAGGTTTTTGGTTGAGTTATTGAATGATTCGTAATACACTTTGACCAAAATACTCATTATTAAAGTCGAAACAAGTAAAAGCGTGCTTAGTTCGGCTGGGCCGAATCTTGGGAACGCCCCACCATGGATTCTGCTAAAAATTTATACAAACTAAATTTTGTTGAATGACATTATTTTATTCCACACACCAAACTTCTGACAAACCGGCAAAATTAAAGCTTCTAAGAACTAAACAAGGATATTGGAGAGATCAGTTTATATGGGAAGTATGGACCGATTTGGACCGTACTAGGTACAGCTGTTGAAAGTCATGGCAGAACACTATGTAAAAAATTTAAGTCAAATTGGACAAAAATTTTGGTTTCCAAAAGCTCAAGAAGTCAAATCAGGAGATCGGTTTATATGGGAGCTATATCAGGTTACAGACTGATTTGGACCGTACTCAACACAATTGTTTGTGGTCATATCAGGACACTATGTGCAAAATTTCAGCCAAATCGGACAAAAGTTGCGGCTTGTAAGGGCTCAAGAAGTCAAATCGAGGGATCGGTTTATATGGGAGCTATATCAGGTTACAGACCGATTTGGACCGTACTTAACACAGTTGTTGGTGGTCATAACAGGACACTATGTGCAAAATTTTAGTGAAATCGGATAAAAATGCGGTTTGTAAGGGCTCAAGAAGTCAAATCGAGAGATCGGTTTATATGGGAGCTATATCAGGTTATAGACTGATTAGAACCGTACTTAACACAGTTATTTGTGGTCATAACAGGACACTATGTGCAAAATTTCAGCCAAATAGGATAAAAATCCAGCTGGTAAGGGCTCAAGAAGTCAAATCGAGAGATCGGTTTATATGGGGGCTATATCAGGTTATATACCAATTTGGTCCGTATTAGGCAGAGTTGATGGAAGTCATAACAGAACACAACAAGCAAAATTTTAGCCAATTCGGACAAAAATTGCGGCTCCCAAAGGCTCAAGAGGTCATATCGGGAGATCTGTATATATGGGAGCTATATTTAAATCTGAACCGATATGATCCATTTGCAATCCCCAACGACCTACTTCAAAAGTAAGTATCTGTGTAAAATTTAAGCGGCTAGCTTTACGCTATCGACTGCCATCGTGATTTCGACTGACGGACGGACGGAAAAACGGACATGGCTAGATTGACTCAGAATGTCGAGACGATCCCGAATATAAAGGGTAATTTTTTAGCTTCTATCTTTTTGGCATTTGGCATATCTTTTTGGCTTTAAACAGCTCACGCACGTTTCGTGTTTCGTTTCACTGTCAAACATCTTCAGTGTGGTCTATAATTTAACCATCAGTCGTCTTACAAATGAACAACTCTTGCAACTTATTGAATTTTATTATCAAAATGCGTGCCTTGTTAAGAAAGTTCATCGAGCGCCTTTTCCTCTTCGACGACGAACTCATTTTTGGCTCAATGGGTACGTAGATAAGTAGAATTGTCTATTTTGAAGGGAAGATCAGCCAGAAGCATTGCAAGAGCCACCAATGTATCCCGAAAAAGTCACAGTTTGGTGAGGTTTATGGGCTGGTGGCATCATTGGACCGTACTTCTTCAAAGATGATGCGAATCGTAATGTAATGATGAGCGCTACCGTGAGATGATATCCAACTTTATTTTTGCTCAAGAGCTTGACTTGCATGACATGTGATTTCAAGAAGACGGTGCCACATGCCACACAGCAAGCGTAACAATGGACTTACTGAGAGGCGAAAATTTTATTTCACGTTCAGCACCGGTCAATTGGCTGCCTAGATCATGCGATTTAACGCCTTTAGACAATTTTTTGTGCGGATATGTTAAAGCTCATGTCTATACAGACAAGCCGACTTCAATTGCCGCATTGGAAGACAACATTGAAGCATTTATTCATGAGATACCGGCCGAAATGTTGGAAAGAGTATGCCAAAATATTGGACTAAGCGGATCGACCATTTGAGGCGCAGTCACGGTCAACATTTGCATGAAATTATCATTAAACATTAAGATGTACAGGAGTCAGAATGACCGATGGTTTTGGTGCAGGCACATTCTCCTGCAGAGACAAAGAAGGAAATCTGGTAACTGACACAAACAACATGCTGGGGATATGGAAAGAGCATTTTACCCAACTGCTAGAGTCCGATGTTGGTGGCGAAGAGGATACCGCAGAACCAATCCCCGGCAGTGCTTGGAGTATTTGAGAGAAAGAATCTTCGTAAAATATATGGACCATTTTGCGTTAATGGAGAATATAGGCGACGTATGAACCACGAGCTGTATGACGACAATAGCGCCATACAGCTCGCACTGCGGGACGCCGTTCGGACTCGGCTATAAAAAAGGTGCCTTATCATTGAGTTTAAACTTGAATCGGAAAGCACTCATTTATGTGTGAGAATTTGCCCCTTCTCGGTTCCTGGTGGTAATGTTCTTCCTTACGGTAATGTTCTCATTGGGGGAGGGATGGAATCTCAGACGTTTTGACTCAAATATGGATATCAAATTCGTGCTGTACTCCCAGATCCCTTTAATTTGAGTCCCTCATTGCCATCGCTTGTAATTATGAATCGTTTGGAGGGTGTTTAATGTCATATTCGTAATCTACTCCCTAATATCTTTCATTTGAGTCCCATATAGCCATGATCGGCTAATATCCCCATTTGGGGGTATTTGGGGTTGAGCGACCTCACTTTACTTGGACCTAATGTTTTATGCCATATTTTTAATCTACTGGTTAATACTTTTCATTTGAGTCCCATATTGACATGAACTTTGAATATATCTGGGGGCCCATTCTCTGGTCTCCAATACCTTTCATTTGATAGCCTTATTGTGCCCATTGGACCACTTTCGGCTATGGTGGCGTTTTTGGCCTAAGGGGAGAGACCGCCTCCACCCGATATCTAAAAATTATATAGCCTATGTTTCCTTCCAAACAAACGAACACAATCTATTAAAATTTTAAGAAAATCGGTTCAGCCAAGTGACATATAGTCATAATGGGCGTTTTTGAGGGGTGTCGTGACCCCCTTTACTTCGATCTGATTTTGTATGCCAGATTCAAAATCTACACCCGAATACCTTTCACTAGAGCCTCATATTGACATTAATGTCCAATATGTCTGTTTGGGGGAGTTGTGGGGTTGGGACGGCCCGATGGGTACTTTGACTTAAATTTTATTTACATATTCATATACTACTTTCCAATAACCTTCATTCAATACCTATATTGTCCCGATCGGTGCACTTTTGATTTTGGATTCCGTTTTTGGCATAAGGGGGAGGGTCCGTTCCCCTTCCGATACCGAAAAATTATATAGCCTATGTTTCCTGCCAGACCAACCTACACAATATGCGAAAATTTCGAGAAAATCGGTTCTGCCGTTTTTCAGTCTATACGGAACAAACAAACCAAGTCCCATATACCCGTGATTGGGTAATATGCCCATTTTGGGCGTTTTTGTGGGGGTGGGGCGACCTCCTATACTTCGACATAAATTTGTATGCCAGATTCGTTATATACTCCCGCATACTTTTCATTTGATACCCATATTGTCCTTATCGGTCCACTTTTGATTTTGGCTGGTGTTTTTGGGGTAACAGAGGAGGGTCCGCCCCCTTCCGCTATCAATAAATTATAAAGCCTATTTCTACTTACTGACTATATTCGTAATCTATTGCCGAATACCTTTCATTTGAGTCCCATATTGTCATGATCGGCAACTAAACCTATTTTAAGGGATTTTGGGGCTGTGGTGGCCCCTCTGGTACTTGGACCCAACTTTTATTATGAAATTCGTGCTCTACTCTTGTATGCCTTTCATTTAAAACCCCTTTTGTCCCGATCGGTCCACTTTAATTTTTGGGTAGTACTTTTAGGGTAAGGGGGAGGGTCCGCCCCCTTCCCGATATCAAAAAATTATATAGCCTTTGTATCCTTCCAGACCAACCTACACAATCTGTGAAAATTTCAAGGTAATCGGTTCAGCCGTTTTTGAGTCTATACGGAACAAACAAACAAACCGACAAACAAACAAACACAAATTGAATTTTATATTGGGTTGCCCAAAAAGTAATTGCGGATTTTTCATGTAGTCGGCGTTGACAAATTTTTTCACAGCTTGTGACTCTGTAATTGCATTCTTCTGTCAGTTATCAGCTGTTACTTATAGCTTGCTTTAAAAAAATGTAAAAAAGTATATTTGATTAAAGTTCATACTAAATTTTATTAAAAATGCATTAACTTTTTGGGCAACCCAATATATAAAAAAGAAGATATTGAAGAAGATATTGTTTAATACTTAATGGAAATACCCATATCCATTTCACCTTTTTAGGGATATTTGTTTATATGAGCGCACATACATACATACATATATCAGCATTTAATTTGTTCATATGTAAATTTGATTATGTGTGTGTATGTATATTTCTATGCTTCACATATGAACACACATTTGTTTATGCAACTGTGTGCTATATGTGTGTGGGCGTGTGTTTGCCAGGGAAATACACGTTTTGACCTCCTGTTAATAATAATGTAAATGATGATTTACCGAGGTAAATGTTGAAGAAAATTTATATTCGGCAGCTTATTTTTCTAGTAATTTCTTAACACCAACACACACACAACACACCCATGCATGTTATAGATGATGAGAATAATGATAACAACAGACCACCAGTGCGTAGTTCGTTCGTCCACTCATTCACACCCTGCTGGCATGAGAAAAGTTGATGAAGCATGTTTTTCTTCACAGCCCATACTCCATATTGGCGAGGGAGAGAGAGTGGCAGAGAAAGAAAGCCCAATACTCCTGGGAGTAAGTTATTAAAGTTAGTGGTTTGTAAAAATGTATACCAGGCAACAATTCATCTTAACAGCCGCACTCCCCATACAATCTACATACACTTTGAATATCATCTTCTAGTCCTTAAGGATGCCACACATACATGTGTACGTATGAGATAATGACCAATGAGGTTGTCTTGCACGTTCTGGTCATGTGAATTTTTGCAATTAAATTAATTTAAAAAAAAAGTGCCAGAATGGGTAATTGTATATGGTGAAGAAAGTATTTGGTATGTATGTGTGTGTGTGAGAATTTGTATGTGTCTCGCTTCATTCTCTGTTAGTAAATATTCTCAATGGGGCCGTCGTGGTTTGTTATTAATTATGAAATGGTTCAGATTTCTTAATGGATTTTTGTAAGGTTTATCAAATATTTTTAATTAAAATGTATGCTCATGACAGCCCAATTTAACTGGGCAAACACCCCGTTGGACAGATTGACTGTGGCGGCTGAACAGACAGACAAACGAGACACTCCATACAGTGAGAAGGTAAAGATGTGGTTTAATCTTCTACCACAAACGGTAGCCACAATCTGTAGTTGACGTTAGAAATATTGATGAGCTTAAGACATTCAATGACTTGTAAATATTAACATGCATAGGGAAAGGAGATTGAAAGTAAAAAGCCATAAAGTTCAGCTGGTCCAAAATTTGCTTAGCCATTACCAGGGATAAACCATATCCGATGGAAAATGAGAATGAACCCTAGATGTTAGTTTGGGAAATCGGTATCTATGCAGTTGAGCCGATCAGAATTTTATGGGATTAGGATGCCTTCGAAACCCAACACTCAATACGAATATTTTTATACCAAGTCATTCCGTTTGTAACACCTCGAAATATTGATCTTGGACCATATAAAGTATATATATTCTTGATGGTCTCGATGTTCTGAGTCGATCTAGCCATATCCGTCCGTCCGTCCGTCTGTCGAAATCACGATAGCGGTCTAACGCGTTAAGATAGCTGCTTGAAATTTTGCACAGACACTTAGTATTGACGCAGGTCATTGGGGATTGCAAATGGGCCATATGGGTTAAGATTTAGATGTAGCTCTCATATAAACCGATCTCCCGATTTGACTTCATGAGCTCTTACAAGCCGCAATTTTTGTCCGATTTGGCTGAAATTTTGCAGGTAGTGTTCAGTTAGGACTTCCAACAACTGTGCCCAGTACGGTCCAAATCGGTATATAACCTGATATAGCTCCCATATAAACCGATCTCCCGATTTGATTTCATGAGCTCTTACAAGCCGCAATTTTGGTCTGATTTGGCTGAAATTTTGCAGGTAGTGTTCAGTTATGACTTCCAACAACTGTGCCCAGTACAGTCGGTATACAATCGGTATATAACCTGATAAAGCTCCCATATAAACCGATCTCCCGAGTTGACTTCTTTAACCCTTACAAGCCGCAATTTTTGTCCGATTTGGCTGAAATTTTGCATTTAGTGTTCTGTTATGACTTTCAACAATTGTTCCAAGTTCGGTTCGAATCGGTCCATAACCTAATGTGGCTCTCATATTAACCGATCTCCCGATTTGCCTTCTTTAGCCCTTACAAGACACAATTTTTGTCCGATTTGGTTAAAATTTTGCATGTAGTGTTCTGTTATGACTTTCAACAATTGTGCCAAGTTCGGTTCGAATCGGTCTATAACCTGATATAACTCCCATATAAACCGATCTCCCGAGTTGAGTTCTTGAGCCCTTACAAGCCGCAATTTTCGTCCGATTTGCAGGTAGTGTTCTGTTATGGCTTCCAACAACTGCGCCAAGTACGGTCCGAATCGGTCTTTAATCTGATATAGCTTCCATGTAAACTAATCTCCCGATTAGACTTTTTGAGACCTTAGGTTAGGTCGAAAAGAGGGTGCAGATATTTATCCGCCCCAAGCGACTATGGGTATACACCTAAGCCAGTAATCGATTTGTTGTGCACTCCAAAAACTATAAAGTAACCCCTAAAAAGAAAATTTTAAGTTAGGAATTCCGTGCTATTTACAAAATCCTTAATTGTTTTCAATACCACTCCCCTAAGTTGGTTCATGTCTGATATTGCGTCTCCACCCCAGTACCGGTATCTGTTGGACGCGAAAGCCGGGCAATGACAAAGGAAATGCTCCAACGTCTCGTCATCTTCCCTGCATGCCCTACACATGCTATCACTTGCCGCACCGATTTTATGCAAGTGAGCTTGTAGTCCTATGTGTCCCGTTATGATACCAATAGCTATACTGACCACCTTTTTGCTTCCTTTCAGTAATAGCCTCGTCTTCTCACGTTCTGGATTTCCCCATAGAATTTTTGCCGTCCTACCGACCGTTTCGGTGTTCCACAATGTTGCATGCGCATTCGTCGCCCTTAACTCGGACTGCGTCCACCCGAAAGGCTTCGGGTTAACCAAGTTTATTGACGGCAGTCCTCTGGTCTTTACCGCCAAATCGTCTGCCCTTTCATTTCCCTCTACTCTGTTATGGTGCGGCACCCAAAAGATGGGGATTTTCCCATCCTCAGAGAAGGCGATAATGTCCTTCATACAATGCAAGACTGTTCGTGACCTTACCTTCCTGGTTGTCATTGCCTTATGGCAATTTTACTGTCGGTAAAGATGTTCAGACTCGACGTCCTTGTTAGCACCACGCTACCTCACGCATTCCGTGATCGCCCGGATCTCCGCCTGCAGAACCGTATTATGGTCAGGCAGTCAAAAACAGATCTCAGTCCCTGGGTTCTCAATGTAAACCCCCAGGCCCACTCTGTCCTCTAGTTTTGATCTATCCGTGAAACATGATCTTCCTGATGGCAATACTAGGGTTCCGTCAATCCATGAGTGTGCCCCTTGCATCAGTGCCTCGCACTCGACTTCAAGGTTCATCTCTGGTATCCGATCGGAAACCGCTTTCCTTCCTTCTAAATTTTTTATCGTCGCCTCGATTATACCGCGATGGTATGAGCCGCATCCATCCTCGATCCGTTCTCCCATCGCCTTTAGTCTCATAGCCGCAGTGGCTGCCTCACACTTAATTTGTATGTCAATGGGTCGGATATCTAGAATAGTCTCCAGTGCCTTAGTGGGCGTGGTCCTCATCGCTCCGCCTATGCTAAGACAAAATGTTCTCTGGACCTGTTCATCTCAGGTATCCGATCGGAAACTTCTTCCCTTCCTTCCAGGCTTCCTATCGTTGCCTCAATTATACCGCGATGGTATGAGCTGCTCCCATCCTCAATCCTTTCTCCCATCACCTTAAGTCTCATAGCCGCAGTGGCTGCCTCACACTTAATCTGTATGTCAATGAGTCGGATATCTAGATTAGTCTCCAGTGCCCTAGGGGGCGTGGTCCTCATTGCTTTGCCTATGCCAATACAACATGTTCTCTGAACCTGTTGTATGGTCCTTATGTTGCACTTTTTCTCCATAGCAGTCCACCAAACTACTGAGGCGTAAGTAAGTATTGGTCTAATCACGCTACTGTAGAGCCAGTGGACTATCCTAGGATTCAAGCCCCATTTCGATTTCTCAAGGATCAGAAAATCTATTATCAAAAATTTTGAATAACACAATTTTATTGAAGAACTGCATCATCCTATTTTCAGCTGCTGTGACAGTCCAGTGGAAAATCTCAAAATCAAACAAAACTTTTGCCACTTCACTAGTCGTCGTTTAAAGGATATGTTTTTCATTTTAGCCATAGCCAATATCCTTTTTATGGCGGATTTTTGTGATTGCCATGCCGACTATTATTAAAATGTTTTGTTTGTTCAACGCACCATCGCACGATGGTGGTTCAGGTACCATACCATACCTGCGAACAATGCTAGGACTTGCCATGGAAACTGATACAGCGGAAACATGGAAAATCTGTTAGAGTAGAATGAAAGTTTGTATGTACCACACACATACTATGTAGCCACTTACCCAAAGGGGAAACGGATATTGGAGTTCATGCTTAAATTGACAATTTAATGAAAAATAGCGGCTCATATGACAATGCCCATCGCTATAGAATTTGGCTTTTTTGGCCAGTGAATAGCTGAGGGAGTTCCACCTCGATAAAGGGGAAAATACGTTGGCGTTTCACATAAAACGAAACTATAGGAGAAAATTGTGTTTTTCATATAAAACAAAAACACTTTATCAACGATAAATGCTGTTGTTGTTGCAAAGTTTTTGGGAGTATACTTTGAAACTTTAACATCGGTATTCACAAAAACGTAAATTCATGCTTTAGTTTTTTTTATACCCACCACCGTAGGATAGGGGGTATATTCATTTAGTCATTAAGTTTGCAACACTTCGATATATCCATTTTCGATCCTGCAGAGTATATATATCTCGGATCGTCGAAAAATTCTAAGACGATTTAACGATGTCCGTGTGTCTGTCCGTCTATCCGTCTGTTCGTCTATCCGCCTATCCGTCCGTCTGTTGTAATCACTCTAGAGCCCTCAAAAATTTAGATATTGAGCTGAAATTTGGCACAGATTCGTCTTTTTGATGCACGCTGGTTAAGTTCTTGAATGGGCCAAATGGGACCATATTTGGACATAGCTGCTATATAGACCGATCTGCCAATAAAGGGTCTAAAATTTAAAACAGTGGGTTATTTTAAGCCTCCCGACATCTAACCTTAATATGGATCAGATCGGACTATATTTAGATATAGCTACCATATAGACCGATCTCTCGATAAAGGGTCTGAAGACCATTCAAGCTTTATTTATTACCCGATTTCGCTGAAATTTGCAAAAGTGTGTTATTTTAAGCCTCCCGACATCTGACCTAAATATGGATTAGGTCGGTCCATATTTAGATATAGCTGTCATATAGACCGATCTCCCGATAAAGGGTCTGAAGGCCATAAAAGCTTTAATTTTTATCCGATTTCGCTGGAATTTGGAATAGTGGGCAGTTTTAAGCCTCCCAACACCCGACCCAAATAATGTTACGGATCGGACCATTATTAGATATAGCTATCATATAGACCGATCTCCCAAAAAAGGGTCTGAAGACCATAAAAGCTGTAGTTATTACTCGATTTGGCTAAAATTTAAAACAGTGGGTTATTTTAAGCCTCCCTACATCTGACCTTAATATGGATCAGATCGGACTATATTTAGATATAGCTACCATATAGACCGATCTCCCGATAAAGGGTCTGAAGCCCATAAAAGCTCTATTTATTACCCGATTTTGTTGAAATTTTAAACAGTGGGCAGTTTTAGATCTCCCGACGTTCGTCCCAAATATGTCCCAGATCGGACTATATTTAGATATAGCTGTCATACAGACCGATCTCCCGATAAAGGGTCTGAAGCCAATAAAAGCTTTATTTATTACACGATTTTCCTGAAATTTTAAACAGTGAGTAGGTTAAGACCTACCAACATCCTACCTAAATATGGTTCAGATCAGACTATATTTAGATATAGCTGCCATATAGACCGATCTCCCGATAAAGGGTCTGAAGACCATAAAAGCTTTATTTATCACCCGATTTCGCTGAAATTTGAAAGAGTGAGTAGATTAGGACCTCCCAACATCCGACCCAAATATGGTACAGATCGGACCATATTTAGATATAGCTGTCATATAGACCGATCTCCCGATAAAGGGTCTGAAGGCCATAAAAACTTTATTTTTTATCCGTTTTTGATAAAATTTTAAACAGTGAGTTATTTTTAGCCTTCTTATACCCGACCTAAATATGGTACAGATCGGACCATATTTAGA
Organism: Stomoxys calcitrans; assembly: GCF_963082655.1. NCBI lineage: Eukaryota > Metazoa > Arthropoda > Insecta > Diptera > Muscidae > Stomoxys > Stomoxys calcitrans. The sequence goes on along the minus strand of NC_081556.1, from coordinate 96,516,122 downwards.
TATAGCTGCCATATAGACCGATCTGCCGATAAGCGGACTGAAGCCCATAAAAGCTTTATTTATTACCCGATTTCCCTGAAATTCGGAACAGTGAGTAGATTAGGACCTCCCAACATCTGATTCAAATATGGTACAGATCGGACCATATTTAGATATAGCTGTCATATAGGCCGATCTGCCGATAAGGGGTCTGAAGCCCATAAAAGCTTTATTTATTACCCGACTTCGCTGAAATTTGCAACAGTGGGTTATCTTAAGCCTCCCGACATCTGACACAAATATGGATTAGGTCGGTCCATATTTAGATATAGCTGTCATATAGACCGATCCTCCGATAAAGGGTCTGTAGACCATAACAGCTTTATTTATTACCCGATTTCGCTGAAATTTTAAAGAGTGAGTAGATTAGGACCTCCCAACATCCCACCCAAATATGGTACAGATCGGAACATATTTAGATATAGCTGCCATATAGACCGATCTGCCGATAAGGGGTCTGAAGCTCATAATAGCTTTATTTTTTATCCAATTTTGCTGAAATTTGGAATAGTGAGCAATTTTAAGCCTCCCAACATCCGACCCAAATATGATACAGATCGGACCATATTTAGATATAGCTGTCATATTCACCGATCTGCCGATAAAGGGTCTGAAGCCCATAAAAGCTTCATTTTTTAACCGATTTCCCTAAAATTTGAAACAGTGAGTAGGTTAAGACCTCCCAACATCCGATCAAAATATGGTTCAGATCGGACTATATATAGATATAGCTGCCATATAGACCGATCTGGCAATAAGCGGACTGAAACCCATAAAATCTTTATTTATTACTCGATTTCGCTGAAATTCGGAATAGTGAGTTTTTCTGAGCCTCACGATATCTGACTTTAATATGGTTCAGATCGGTTAATAATTGGATATATCTGCCAAAAAGACCAATATTTTGCTCTACAAAATTGAATATTGACATGTATATTAGACCACTCAATGTCCGTGCAGAATTTGGTTGCTTATGTTACCCAATTTTCACCGAATTGTGACGTAATGGGATTTATTGGGTTGCCCAAAAAGTAATTGCGGATTTTTTAAAAGAAAGTAAATGCATTTTTAATAAAACTTAGAATGAACTTTAATCGAACATACTTTTTTACACTTTTTTTCGAAAGCAAGCTAAAAGTAACAGCTGATAACTGACAGAAGAAAGAATGCAATTACAGAGTCACAAGCTGTGAAACGCCGACTATATGAAAAATCCGCAATTACTTTTTGGGCAACCCACAATACATATATACTCGCGGTGGTGGGTATCCAAAGTTCGGACCGGTCGAACTTAATGCCTTTTTACTTGTTTTTTTTTTTTTATGACAAACCTATAGAGTAGCATATATTCGAAAACAATTCAAAAGTGGGGTAGAAATTTTCAATTTGTTTCGTAGTATTTACTTACAATAAAAAATTGTAATCAAACAAAATAATATGAACTCAATGTAATCCTGTGATTTTTTCACATAACCACTAGGGAATCTCTTAATTAAATGTCGTGTAGTAAATGGTTTAATTATTTCCAATTTGTTTGAAACCTCAAATTGAGAACTTGAGGGCTTTGTACAACCACAATAGGAGAAATGCAAAACACAATGTTGGTATTGTTTATTCAAATGAAAACGAGTTTTAATGAATTATTAAGCTCTCACTAAATGGTTTATAGAGAAAAAGCAACGGAGGTATAAGATTTGCATGGGTAATACTTTTTTAATATTTACCTCCTCAGGTCTAATGAATGCCTAATTAACACCTCAGATCTACGGCCTACACAAGCTTCTCTACTATGAGGTGCCGCTATGCAGCAGCCGTTCGGAATCGGCTATAAAAAGGATATCCGCTATCATTAAGTTCAAACTTGTATTGGACAGCACTCATTGATAAAAGAGAAGTATACCCGCTGTTGCGGTTAAGAGAAAGGTAGGAAGCCCTATGTAAGACGGCGAAGTGGGCTACCGAGAGTGGTCTAGGCGTAAATCTGTCTAAGTCGGAAGTTGTTCTTTTCAGCAGGAGTACACCAAGTATCACAGTAGCACCAGCCTCCTTAGTAGCAGAGAATGTTCCATTTACTGAAAGCGCAAAATATCTTGACGTTTTGCTGCTAGAAAGCCATTGGCAAAAGTTGGGGGCTTAAACAGTGTATCACGCACTGGGGTCAAACTGCACTTGTCGGATATATAATGCTGTATGGTGTTGTGAATTTTATTACCAAAATCAGTGTTCGGTTCGAAATGTGTTCAAATTTTGACAAATTTTGTTCAGCGATGAGGCTCATTTCTGGTTGAATGGCTACGTAAATAAGCAAAATTGCCGCATTTGGAGTGAAGAGCAACCAGAAGCCGTTCAAGAACTGCCCATGAATCCCGAAAAATGCACTGTTTGGTGTGGTTTGTACGCTAGTGGAATCATTGGACCGTATTTTTTCAAAGATGCTGTTGGACGCAACGTTACGGTGAATGAACACATTTCGAACCGAACACTGATTTTGGTAATAAAATTCAATGATTTGCAAGCGTTGCTCGTTAGTAAGTCTATTCATGATGAAATGTCAAAGCATACTGAGCATCTTTCTCTTTGACACCATGTCTGAAATCCCACGTGATCTGTCAAATACTAATGCATGAAAATCCTAACCTCAAAAAAATCACCCTTTACTAATACCCAAAAAGGCAACATGTATGGCACCATGGGCATATATTGTCGATCTAAATAAAAGCTTTATGTCCTTTTGTGCAAAATTTCAAGTGCTTAACATTACTCCTTGGAAAGAAAGTGTGATTTCGACAGACAGACAGATACACGGATGGACATGTCTAAATCGAATTGGAATGTTAAGAGGGTTTTGACTTACATGAACCAAATATTTGTGATTTTAAAACATACCTAAAATGAGAAAAAGAAAATAAATTTTATAAAATTTTTTTTGTTAAGCGAGTGGTTTGCAGAATAGAGCCTTAAGATTTAAAGGTAGGGACAATAAGTTATACTTATTTTAGCAACATTAAAACGTTGCAAAATCATGCTTCAAAGGTGTCATTATCATAAACAGGCGTTGTTGTAAATAATGACTACGTCCGGGTATGATTTTGTGAACGCACGCTTTCAATTTCATGGATCGATCGTAACAGTCACCCTCCAATAATTTCTCGTAAATTTGGAAGAACGTTCTTCCTCGCGATGAATAAGATAATCTTCTGGAAGATTTTTACGCAACTTTACTTCCGCATGAGTCGCGAAAAACTGTTCTACAATATCAATGGGCAATTCATTGCAAATAAGCCAAGAGAGAATTCTGTTTGGGGTTGTGGAAGTTGTCCACTCCAAACAAAACATCGAATAACATAATTCAATACCTAAATGTCCTAGTTCAAGTCTTAAATGCATCAGGCAGGAAAATTAAAACAATCACAAAAAGTTAACTCAGGTGATTAATAAACAAATTTTCTGTACGAGAATAATAATCGTCGCGAAGGGTTGCTTAAACTTCCCTGAACGCTATGGATTGCCCAATGATAACCTAGAAGAGTGTTTCACGAGTCATACGGGAGTTTATAACGCAATGGGTTGCAAGATAATCGCCGTGAAGAATTGCTAAAACTTCCACAAGTACAATGGATAGTCTAATGATAACCTAGAAGAAAGTTTAACGAGTCATATGAACGATTATAACGCATTGTGTTATAAGAGAATCGTTGCGAAGAGTTGCTAAGACTTCCGCGTATGCAATGGATTGCCCAATGATAACTAAGAAGAGTGTTTCACGAGTCATACAGAAGATAATAATGCAATGTGTTGTAACAGAATCGTCTAATCGTGAAACACTCTTCTTTCACGAGTTATACGGAAGAATATAACGCAAAAGATTGTAACAGAACCGTCGTAAAGAGTTGCTAAAACTTCCACACGTGTAATGGATTGGCTAATGATAACCTAGAAGAGTATTTCACGAGTCATACGAACGATTATAACGCAATGGGTTGTAAGAGAATCGTCGCGAAGGGTTGCTAAAACTTCCGCGCATGCAACGGATTGCTCAATAATAACTAAGAAGAGTGTTTCACGTGTCATACGGAAGATATTAACACAATGGGTTGTAAGAGAATCGTCGTGAATAATTGCTAAAACTTCCGCAAGTACAATGGATAGTCTAATGATAACCTGGAAGAGTGTTTCACGAGTCATAAGATCGATTATAACGCAATGTGTTATAAGAGAATCGTTGCGAAGAGTTGCTAAAACTTCCGCGTATGCAATGGATTGCCCAATGATAACTAAGAAGAGTGTTTCACGAGTCATACAGAAGAAAATAATGCAATGTGTTGTAACAGAATCGTCTAAGAAGAGTGTTTCACTAGTCATACGGAAGATATTAACGCAATGGGTTGCAAGAGAATCGTCGTGAAGAATTGCTAAAACTTCCGCAAGTACAATGGATAGTCTAATGATAACCTAGAAGAGTGTTTCACGAGTCATACGAACGATAATAACGCAATGGCTGGAAAGAGAATCGTCGCGAAGAGTTGCTAAGACTTCCGCGTATGCAATGGATTGCCCAATGATAACTAAGAAGAGTGTTTCACGAGTCATACGGAAGATAGTAACGCAATGGGTTGCAAAAGAACCGTCGTGAAGAATTGCTAAAACTTCCGCAAGTGCAATGGATAGTCTAATGATAACCTAGAAGAGTTTTTCACGAGTCATACGAACGATAATAACTTCCGCGTACGCAATGGATTGTGTTTCACAAGTCATATGGAAGATTATAACGCAATGGGTTGTAACAGAACCGTCGTGAAGAGTTGCTAAAACTTCCACACGTGTAATGGATTGTCTAATGATAACCTAGAAGAGTATTTCACGAGTCATAAGAACGATTATAACGCAATGGGTTGTTAGAGAATCGTATAGTTGCTTAAATTTCCGCACACGCAATGGATTGTCCAATGATAGCGCAGAAGAGTGTCTCATGAGTCATACGGAAGAATAATTGCGTAACAATCTTCCAGAAGATTGTTTAATTCATCGCGGGAACGAACACTTTTCCATGTTTCTACACTCCTTGGAGTTTTTGAACAAACATGATAATGGAGCCTTGCTAAATTTTAAGCTCTTCGATATAAAATTGTATTGAACTTTGCTAAGGCTTAAATTTTCATTTTTTCTGCTTTCATTAGGCGTTCTTCAAAATTGCCATATATCCTTGGAAATTTTCTAAGTATTTCTCTTGCAGCAATTCACTTTTGGGTTATTATTAATTTTTGAAAGCGCAAGCATTTCTGTGTTCCTTTTTCCGATGTATAGCAACATTTTGAGTTCAAATCTCAGACTCAGTTGGACAATTTGTGGTCCACTGAGATGACACTGCAGAGGAAGACCAAAGCTTCTGACCTATAATCTGAGTTCACTATCAGAACGACTGATTCAACTTTTTCACACAAAATAGCATCATTAGATAAGCCATTTAAAAAAAAATTCTAGATGTTTATTCCTTAACTCTTCTTTAAAAATATGCAAACATTACCTACAAGTACAATTATTTCAAAGCAATTTGCCACAGAATTTAATCCATGTTCCATATTTTTGGGCATTCAATTAATTACATACTTAATGCCCTTAAGAGAGAAGTTTAAGCCACTCCTGCTTACTACTGACTTAATTTCCGAAAACTTTATCCTTTCCTATGGGGAAAGAGGAAAAAAAACCCAAACAACATAAAAGTACTAAAACGAACGAAAGAGAAGTACATCATTGTTAAAGAGAGAGAGAGCACAAGAGCCAACCCAAAATCCTATCATTGCACTTTACAAAAGTCTCATAATCCTGGCTGCAGGCTATGGAACGAACAAACGCCAGATAAAGTAGGCAAAGATATGAACGTAATTTGGTTAAACCAACAAACGAGCAAAAAAAAAACGAAAACTTTAAATTGGGCAAAACCACAGTTCCAATGATAATATTCTGCTGCATACTGTATGTAGCTAGGGTAGAGAGGAGGAGGAAGTCTAAAACATAGACCAAACTTTTCCTCCATGGTTATATGTTCAACATAACCAAAAATATTCCGACAAATTTTAAAGCATACTTTGGATCGTATGAAACTAAAGCATACTTTGGGGCTTTGAAACTAAATTAGAATTTGAATTTGCCAAGGTACTACAAACCATTTAATACAAATTTTAAAGGAAATTTTCACAGAATACCTATAAATTTAATTACGTATCACATTTTGGAATATAGCACACCAACATACACGCCACCCACTATTGCACGCATGTTTAAAACCAAATATTTAGAGATAAAATAAATTTGCTAACAAATTAAATTGTAAATATTTATTTAACATAAGACGATAAACAAGATACAAGCAATTTAATGTTATTTAGAAGATCCAATGTCAAAATATGCATGTGTATATTTTTGGTATAAATTAACATATATGGGGTAACACATGAAAACATTCTATTCCAGAAGCGAGAAAAATTGGCCTACTTATTGAATCGAAAGTGTTTTTGCAAAAAGAAATACGGAAGACAGATGACGGAAAGCGGTCTTGTTCGAATTACCACAAAGATAATTAACGGGATGTGAGAGCAGTGCTGGAGGCCTCCGCAGCGCGGAGGTTGGCATATCCGCCTATGACGCTGAAGGCCTGAGTTCGAATTCTGGCGAGAACATCAGACTACTATCGGGGTCAGCAGGTGGCGGATAGCTGAAAGACCTAAATATATAGCGCCAAAGATATTTATTTTCGACGACGTCTTCACGACAAGGCTAACGGATGCCGCCAGTTGCCTTAAAATCCAAACGCTGTGGTGCTCTTCAGATAGATGCAGTCTGCTTGCAGAAGCTATGAGAACCGCGAAGTGCAGCACCCAGAGAGGACAGGATGAGATTCAATCATACACGGGTCAAACGAGAGAAAACTATCGTTAGGTGACAGCGGACCAGGTGGACGCGAAGGCTTATACCTGATGTAGGGATGTGAAGAGATTGGAAGCACGGTAACGTCATCTATTGCGTTACACAGATGTTGACAGGCCGTGGTTACTTCCGAAAATACGGGCAACGAATGGGCCAATGGCTATCTAGGAAGTGCATTTATGAGGATTTAGAGGTAGCAGACAATATGGAACACACATTCGAGTGCTGGGTCGAAACACGCAGGAAATTGGAAACAGCGATTGGCGACGTTTCGCCTGGAACAATAGTCCAGATAATGCTGGAAGACAAAAAGAACTGGCAGGCGGTGATGAGATACCCCGAACAAGTACTGCGTAGGAAGAAAATGGATCTGGATACAGGGGCGTAGAGTATGAATGCGAAGGTCTGGCCGCAGACACAACGAAGATGATATGAGTAATCACCATATATGGGGTCCACCTCGAAGTAATGCGCAAAGCGGTTCCGAAGTGGAATTAATCTCCAGGGGTGACACAGGGTGGGTTTTCAGCCGGTACCGTTGAAAACAACGGAGTCCGGCAAAAGGCAAGATACGTTCTCGTCACATGCGTAAAGCGTTTTCCTTTCCTGAAAGGAAATGCTCCAACGTTTTATCATCTTTCCCACATGTCCTACACATGCTATCACTTACCGCACCGATTTTACACAAGTGAGCTCGTAGTCCTATGTGTCCCGTTATGATACCAATAGCTATACTGCACTCCTTCTTACTTCCTTTCAGTAATAGCCTCGTCTACTCATCATCGACCGTATCGCTGTTCCACAGGGTTGCATGCGCATTTATCGCCCACGCCCTTAACAAGGACTGCGTCGACCCGAAAGGCTGTGGTAGCAATTTAAGTAATTAAATGCAGCACCTTTCAGAAACCTAGCTCGAAACTTCGTTTCCATGCAATTTTTAATTTCATGGACTATCCCATATGTAAATCTATACAAACTATCAACGCAAAACTTTGAGTACGAGATTTCAGAAACTTTCCAAGAAAATTTTTGCTCGCATTCACAAACAAACAAACTCTAAGGCAGCTACATATAGAGATGTATTTCAATACATTCGCATACATACATATATGGAAAATTATAAATTTTCTCTACCTTTGCCAAAACTTATGCCCGCTCACCAAATTTTGTGTTTAGTTGTCCTATGAAAGTTTATTCATGTGAATGTATTCAATTTGATATCAGAGATTTAATTTATGCTATTTTGTAGTCATATGCAAATAGGATATCTGTGAATGAATTTCATATGGTCTCGTACAAAGAAAAATTTGTTCCACTTGAATGGCCTTTTAGTTTATTATGAAAAGTAAAACAATCTAATAATAAAAAAAAAGGAAGAGGATTAGTTTCCGATATAAAAGACACTTTTTTATAGGGCTGGATATGTGGGCAGATATTGAGAGTTGTACAATGTGTTGCACTAGACTCCCTGACATCCGTAGCAAATATGGTCAACATACGATCATATTAGGTACCACACCGACATATCTCTTGATTTAGCGAATAATTTTTACCCTATTTCACTGAAACTTGAAGCAGATAGTTGTATGAGACGCCTTAAGGCCCCTCGAGATTCGTGTTGAATATAGTCTAGATTGGAATATACTTGGATATATTTAGCTGCTATATAGACCGAGCATCATGCATGACAAAAGGTTGGTAAAGCAAAGTAAAGTCGTACACCCAAACTCCCTTAGATGTAGCCAAACACCCTTAGTGTAAAGTATGCTGATAGCCGCATACCAGTAAAGGGTCGAAGCGGTCTCAAATACATGGTCCGTTAATCTCTGGAGGACCTACAAAATGAATTGGATTGGCCTTGACCTTGGGTCTTGGTTACGGAGCATAGTCGAGCAAAACGAAGCTCAAGAGCATACCAAGGAGTCGAATGGCATACCCCTTGCAATACAATATGCAGTACGCCATTCCGTCCCGTTGACACAAGGGGTTCAAACGAATTCACTGCCCAGACTATCTTACCCTCTATCATGGTTTTCTAAAACACAGACAACAACTCGGCACTGTGTTCTAGGAGAGGTCATAGCCTAAGTCCGTGCACCCAAGCATGCGCGTAGCAGCCTGTAGCTCGAACTAGACTCCGTTCGGATACTGTCATCTCTTAGAATGCTTCCAAGGGCTACCGGATTCTTAGAAAGCAATCTGCGGATTCTAGAGGACTTACTCCCTCTTTTAACAGAGGCCCATAAAAAGCGTATTTATTGTCCGATTTTGGCAAAATTTGGGACACTGAGTTGTGTTATGCCCTTCGAAATCCGTCTTTAATTTGGCCCAGATCGGTCCAGATTTGGATATAGCTGCCATATAAACCGATCTCTCCATTTAAGGTCTTGGGCTCATAATAGGCGCATTTATTGTCCGATTTCGCTGAAATGATGGGCAGTGAGTACTGTTAGACCCTTTGACATTCCTGTTCAATACGGCCCAGATCGGTACAGATTAAAATATATCTGCCGACCGATCTCTCCGATTAAGGTCTATAGCCCATAATAGGCGCATTTTTTTATCCAATTTCGCTGAAATTTATCACAATGGGTTTTGTTAGGCCCCTCGACATTCGCATCGAATATCGTTGAGATCGGGAAATAATTGGATGTAGCTGTTATGTATACCGATCTCCCGATTAAAGTTATTCGGCCCATAAAAGTGGCTGAAATTTGGCAAAGTGAGCTGTATTAGACTTTTCAACATGTCGACCCCGATCGGTCCAGAGTTGGATATAGATGCATGCATACCGATCTTCCGATTTAAGGTTTTAGGCCCATAAAAGATTCACTTATTAACTGATTTCGTTGAAATTTAGCACAGTGAGTTTTGTCAAGCCCCACGACATTGCTCAACACCGAATATGGTAAAGGTCGGGCTCTATTTGGATACAGCTGACATATATACCGATCTCCCGATTAAAGTTATTCGGCCCATAAAAGTAGCGTTTATTACGCAGTGAGCTGTTTTCAATTTTCGACATGTATTCCAAAGGGATCATATTGGTTAATATGCGGATATAGCTGCCATATATACCCATTTCCCGATTTAAGCTCTTGGACCCATTGGGTAAGGTTAGGTTGAGTAGGTTGCCCAGCAATGGTGAATTCACTCGGAGGCCAATCTGGCCCATTGTGATACCCTAGGAAGAAACGGAAGAGGGACCTCGGACTAGAGGTTATACACGAATAAAAGAAAAACAGGAGGAATGTAGAACCCGAGCGGGAAGTGAAAAAACCCCCATCCCCACGCAAGCACGGATGTACCTACGCCGGAGCTTATGGCACCCCCATTCGAAACCATCCTGTTCCTTCAAGAAATCTCAGAAAACCTACCAGTGGTACGTTCGCAAGTTAATCTAGATTACAAAAGAAACGGCTCCTTAGAAAGGAGAGCCTACGTTCCTGCAGACCCGGACATGAACACAACAAGTGCTCAATAGTCTCCTCTTCATCCTGATCGAGGCAGCTCCTACAGAACTCATTGTGCGGTATTCCAAAGCGCGCCGCCATGCGGCCTATGGCACAGTGTCCGGTTATGACCCCTGTCAACGTACTCATCGACCTCTTATCGAACGCCAGTAACTGTCTCGTCCTCCTCCGATCGATGACCGGCCATAGCACTGATTGCCTTTGCAGCCCGGCAACCATCCACCGGGTCCCACCTCGCCACCGACGCCGCCCTGGTCAGCCCCTCTACTGTGTTCAGTAGCTCGACAAATGGCACTTAGGCAAGGCCGATGACTGGTCTGCCCTGCGCAGACAAACACCACCTGCGGCACTCGTCCGCCCTCCATTCCCTGGAATCCCAGGAACCCATGTCAGCGGCACATCGTGGGCCGTAGCCTATTTCCAAACACTCCAAACAATCCGCCACGAGTCTCGACCTCACCATCCTCGACCCTAAGGTCTTGAGCGCAGCTATACTCTCCACACAAATTCGAGGGCGGAAAATTCCTTACCAAAATTTCTTTTGAATGCGTCAGATTAGACCCCCAATCCAGTCCCTGACTCCGTCTTGGAGGCAACTGTGTAGTTCAAGGTCTCATCATCCTCAAGTAATGCATTCGCACTCCATTTGTCCCTCTTACGATTTGGACCTATAAAAGACATATTGATTAAGCGATATCGCTGACATTTATCACAATGAGTTCTTTTAGGCCCCTCGACATTTGCACCGAATGCGGTCAATGAATATTGGCCGAATGAGCTGAAATTTGACCCAGTAAGCTGCATTAGGCTCTTCGACATGCGTGTTCATATATCTCCCGACTTAGGGTATTGGACCCATAAAAGAGATGGCGCAATTCTCATCCGATTTGGCTAAAATTTTGCACGAAGTGTTTTGTTATCACTTCCAACAGCTGTGCTAAGTATGATCCAAATCGGTTCATAACCTGATATAGCTGCCATATAGGCTGATCTTGGGTCTTGACTTCTTGAGCCACTAGAGGGCGTAATTCTCATCCGATTTGAATGAAATTTTGCACGAAGTGTTTTGTTAAGACTTCCAACAACTGCGCTGAGTGTGGTTCAAATCGGTTTATAACCTGATATAGCTGTCATAGAAACCGATCTGGGATTTTGACTTCTTGAGCCACTAGAGGGCGTAATTTTTATCCGATTTGGCTGAAATCTTGCACGAAGTGTTTTGTTGTGACTTTCAACAAATGTGCTATGTATGGTTCAAATCGGCCCATAACCTGATATAGCTGGCATATAAACCGATATGGGATGTTGACTTCTTGAGCCGCTAGAGGGCGCAATTCTCACCCCACTTGGCTGCAATTTAGCATGAAATGTTTTTTATTGACTTCCAACAACTGTGCTAAATATAGTTCAAATTGGTCTATAACCTGATATAGCCGCTATATATACCTATGTTGGATATTGACTTCCTGAGCCAATAAAGGTCGCAATTTTCATCCGATTTAGGTGAAATTTTGCATGCAGTTGTGTGTCATGACTTCCAAAAACATAGCTTAGTATGGTTCATATCGGTCCATAACCTGATATAGCTGGCATATAAACCGATATGGGATCTTGACTTCTTGAGCCACTAGAAGGCGCAATTCTCATACTATTTGGCTGAAATTGTGTATCAAGTTGTTTGTTATCACTTCCAACAACTGTGCTGAGTGTGGTTCAAATCGGTTTATAACCAGATATAACTGTCATATAAACCGATCTGGGATCTTGGGTTCTTAAGCCTCTAGAGCCCGCAATTCGTATACGATTTTGCTGAAATTTTATACAACGGCTTCTCTCGTGACCTTAAACATACATGTCTAATATGGTCTGAATCGATCAATAGCTTGATAAAGCTAACATATAAACCTATCTCCCGATTATACTTCATGAGCCCCTACAAGGCGAAATTCTAATCCGAATGGACTGAAATACCCAATGACTTCTACAATGGTCTTCAGCATTCAAATCACTTACAATCAGACTATAACTTGATATATCTCCCATAGCATAAAAATTCTTATCCATTATTCCTTGTTCGCCTAAAACAAGAGAGACCGCGCAAAGAACTAGACAAATGCGATCCATGGTGGAGGGTATTTAAGATTCGGCCCTGCCGATCTTAGCACGTTCTTGCTAGTTTCTATTTTGTACATCGTTGCCCAACACTTAACAAACTTCCTAGTTATCTTAACCGTTGTTTACTCAAAGAAACATTTTTATTTTCCACGTCTATGTTCAAATCTAAGTTGTTATCAATTCCTTTGTTTCTAAGCGTTTGTGTGGAAAGTGGAAGAGAATAGGAAATTCTGTGAAATTGATATAGTATCATTAACGACATGCCTCCCCGGAATGCAACGGACAAAGCCAACAACAGAATGCAACCTAAGGAATATATGCTTTTGCCGATGGGGAGCTTAGGCAGATGTAGCAGCATCTGCTGGGTGAATGAAGTTTTCCACTCCACACGCACAAGCTTGAGCATTGTGCTCGAATATGCGTGCATTTTGGAGCTATGATAACTTTAAACAAAGCCAATGGTTACATGGACGAATGGGATACTGACCACAATGGTGGCTACAATACCACCTACCTCAGCCCAGTCGCACAATTTATCCTCAAGCCTTTATCCTTAGCCATGCGTTTAGCTGACTGACTGGTCATTACTCTATGTCCAGGTAAAGAAAACCGCACACAATCTAACCGGCACATGCAGAGAAGCATCAACCCAAACATCAATTGCTTTGGGTTTAGGTGTATTCTCTGCCAGGAAATGCAATACAATACTTAACAAATGAGCATATGGATGGGAGTTTTTGAATTGAATTGCTGCGAAATATAAATCTGTTTACAGTTTCTCTAAGGAGGTAGCAAATAACTTTAATAAAGAGGGTACAACAAAATGGTGCTGAAGATATTGCAGTAGTTCAGTTTAGTTAACCACCACTCAATTGGATGACCACAGCTTCTCTGATCATCGTTTTATTAGTTTTAGCCTTGGAGAAAATACTGCAGAAATGGACCCTAGGCTAAACAGAAGAAAGGCGGATTGGTATAAATTTCGGAACAAATTCTGCACCACTTTCCCTACTAGACTAGAAAAGAAAGTGGAAACTTAGAAGGATATAGATATAGTGGTCAAACAGATCACGAAGTCCCTGAATGACTCGCTTGTGTCAGCATGCCCTAGTGCCAAGCCTAGAGGCAAACAGCGACCGCTATGGTGGACCCCAGAGCTGGTTGGTCTAAGGAAGGACTGCAGAAATCTCTTCAACAGAGCAAAAGCCACAGAGAGAACCACACGAATGGGACATCTATAAGACTGAGCTAAGAAAATACAAGGGCGAGCTTAGAAAGGCTCAGAACAAATACTAAGTAGAATTCTGCAGCTCCGTGGAGGATACATCTGAGGCCTCTGGGCTAAGGAAGATTCTGTCCTCGAGATCTATTACGTTGGGGTATATCCAGAAGTCAGCGAATGTATGGACAATTTCTAGCGAAGAAACACTGGAACTACGAGTTGATACAGTTTTCCCAGGCAATTATCCAACGGATAATGTGGCGCCAGAAGAGGTTGTCACTGATATGCATTCGTCGGAGGCCATTAGGGATATTGTGTCTGAGCCGAAAATCGTTCGACTCCTTTTTTAGTCTCCAGGAAGAAGTTTCGTTTCCTTTAAGTCGCCAGGTCCTGATGATGTCTCACCGGTTGAATTACAAGATGTGTATGATAGACAGGTCCGTCAGCGGCCATAAGGGAAATTGTGTCTGAACCGAAAATCCTTTGGGCGATAAGAAGTTTCGACTCCTTTAAGTCGCCAGATCCTGATGATGTATCAACGGTTGAATTATAAACTGTGTCTGATAGACTGGTTCCCTGGCTTAGGGAGATATACTCTGCTTGTATCAGAATGTCACATATACCTGTGGGATGGAGGGGCACGAAGGTCATTTTCATTTCGAACGCAGGAGGACAACCTGGCCACACGAAGGCGAAAGATTTTCGTCCTATTAGTCTGTCATCCTTTATGCTGAAAACCCTTAAGAGGTTGATAGAAACATAACTTAGGACAAAGATCCTTGGAGATCGCCTGTCGCGGCAGCAGCATGCATATAGTAAAGACAAATCCACTGAAACAGCTCTTCACGACCTAGTTGGCTACATAGAGGGTTTTCTCGCTATCAAGGAATATGCAATGGTAGCGTTTCTTGACATTGAAGGTGCTTTCAATAATGTAAAACCGATGTCAATCATGAAGGAATTGGAGTTTCTAGGCATCAACTCTACCGTACGAAAGTTTATTAATAACTTACTTACTTTTACTGCATTACGGCAGGCTTGGGATCTGTGGATCTAAAAAGATGGGTCAGCAGAGGAACTCCTCAAGGATGTGTACTGTCTCCTCTTTTTTGGAACATAGCCATTAACTATGAATTATTGTCTCTGATAGAAAAAGGTGTAAAAGTTGTCGCGTATACTGATGACGTGGCAATTGCGGTTTGGGGGAAGATTGCCAGCACTGTAACTGATATATTTCCTAAAGCTCCACGTGCAACAGCGAAATGGGCTACCGAAAGTGATATAGGCGTAAATTCGAACAAGACAGAAATATTTGTTTTCAGCGGGAGATACAAGTTGCCTACAATGGTACCCGTCTCCTTGGTGGAGAGAATGTTCCGTTTACAGAAAGCGCAAAATACATGGGCGTTTTGGTGGACAGGAAATTGAACTTCAAATCCAACATTTTGAAAATGGCAAGAAAGGCAATTCTTGCCCTATGCACGTGCAAAAGAGCCATTGGCAGAATATGGGGATTTAGACCACGCGTCATGCATTGGGTATATACTGCGGTTGTCAGACCTATTATGCTATATGGTGTTGTGGTCTGGTGGACGGCGCTTCAAAAATCCATCTACTGCTCAATACTTAACCGGATCCAAAGGATGGCTTGTTTGTGCATTACATCCGCTCTGAAGACCACACAAGAGGGTGTACAGTCTCCTCTACGTTGGAACATAGCCATTAACTATGTATTATTGTCTCTGATAGAAAAAGGTACAAAAGTCGTAAAAGTGACGTGGCAACTGCGGTTTGGGGGAAGTTTCCCAGCACTCTAAGAGATATACTTCAGAAAGCTCTAGGTGGGCTACCAAAAGTGGTCTAGGCGTAAATTGGAACAAGACAGAAATATCTGTTTTCAGCAGGAGATACAAGTTACCTACAGTGGTACCCGCCTCCTTGGGTGGAGAGAAAATCCCGTTTTAAAGAAAGCGCAAAATACCTGGGTGTTTTGCTGGACAGGAAATTTAACTTCACATCCAACATTTTGGAAAGGGCAAGAAAGGCAACTCTTGCCCTACACAACTGCATGAGAGCTACTAACAAAGAATGAGGGTTTAGACCGCGTGTCATGCATTGGGTATATACTGCAGTTTGTCAGACCTATAATGCTATATGGTGTTGTTGTCTGGTGGACGGCACTTCAAAAGTCCACCTACTATTCAGTACTCAACCGGAACCAAAGGATGGCTTGTTTGTGCATTGCAACCGCTCTAAAGACTACACAAGGAGGTGTACTGTCTCCTCTACGTTGGAACATAGCCATTAACTATGTATTATTGTCTCTGATAGAAAAAGGTGTTAAAGTCGTCGCGTATACTGATGACGTGGCAATTGCGGTTTGGGGGAAGTTTGCCAGCACTCTTACAGATATATTTCCGAAAGATCTACGTGCAACAGCGAAATGGGCTACCGAAAATAGTCTAAGCGTAAATTCGAACAAGACATAAATATTTGTTTTCAGCAGGAGATATAAGTTACCTACAGCGGTACGTGTATCCTTGGGAGGAGAGAATGTCACTTTTACAGAAAGCGCAAAATACCTGGGTGTTTTGCTGGACAGGAAATTTAACTTCACATCCAACATTTTGGAAAGGGCAAGAAAGGCAACTCTTGCCCTATACACCTGCATGAGAGCCATTGACAAAGATTGAGGGTTAAGACCTCGCGTCATGCATTGGGTATATACTGCAGTTTGTCAGACCTATAATGCTATATGGTGTTGTGGTCTGGTGGACGGCGCTTCGAAAGTCCACCTACTGTTCAATACTCAACCGGATTCAAAGGATGGCTAGTTTGTGCATCACAATCTCTCTGAGAACTGCACCATCTGATGTCTCCGGACACTGTGAATAGACAAATTGCAGCGACCACGGCCGTGAGGTTAAGAGAGCTTTCTCATTGGTTATGTGGCAGCTAAGGACATTGTATTATCCTTGATACAATATCCGATATTCCAGGTAGTGTGGATTACACCCTACCTGAGCCTACCTTGAAAAAAATTACTGTACCAATATTCCTGATAGAAACGATTGGAACTACGATATCCCTGGTAACAGAAATTACATAAACTTCTATACGGATGGTTCCAAACTAAACGACCAGGTGGGCTTTGGGGTGTACCCTAAAGATCTAGAACTGGTCATATCGAAGGAATTACCAGACCACTGCAGTGTGTATCAAGCAGAGATCCCTGCAATTAAGGAAGTGGTGGAATGGCATAGATATATTGTCATTACGACGATTGGCATAAATATCTTCTCAGACAGCCAGGCAGACATTAAATCTCGGAGAACGTATTTCTGGACACAAAAATGGCCCACGACTGTCGGTTGATCTCTCAACGAGATGGCTGAACAGTTCAAAATTCATCTGTTCCGGGTGCCGCGCCACAGAGATATCCCAGGGAATTCTAAAGCAAACCAGCTTGCGAGACTACACACACAGTCCTTACACATACCTTACACACTCCAGCGACACTGGATTCTGTGGGTATGTCTCTACCGACAAGTAAGCAAAGTTTTCAATACCAGGCCCGAAGGGCAACGAATGATAGATGGTCACAAAGAGCGGGCTGTGAGCATTTCTACAATAAATTTGTGGCCTAATTTAGATTCCAAGAGGTCTACTGCTTTGCTGTCACTGGCTAGAACAGATGTCTTAGTCATTGTGTTCGTCATGACAGGCCACTGTCTAATCGGAAAACATGCTGCCTAAGACTAAGGGTTGCCAGCAACGACTTTTGCAGAAGCTGTAGGGACATCGAGAAAGAGGAGACTATAGAACACCTTCTGTGTGTGTGTCCCGCACTAGCAGCTAGAAGAAGTTCCCCTTAGGTGCTCATTTCTTTGAGAATCTAACTGTTTTAGCAGATGTGAATATTCGCAAGTTATTGGTCTTTTTAAAGCGATCTGGATGGTTCAACGGTGGGAACTAGAAGGTATCTTCCTTCTTCTGTTCCCATGGTATCACAATGGACGAAAACGACTAAGTGAGTCTGATGGCAGACTGCCACTTAAACCTAACCTAACCACCACTCAAAAGAAGTTTCAAAGTTCTCATGTGGGTGTTCAGCTTTCTAAGTAAAGGATATTGACGAACTCTAACAAACATCCAAATGTCGAACAGATAGGTCCTTGTGAAAGGCTTGTGTGTGTGAACAGATCATGGTACTCAGAAGCAAGGACAAGATCTGAAGATCCAACTCATGGCCACGCTACATCCACACGCTTCTGAAAATGGAAAACTGGTTACATATACAAAGAATGTTCATGGAACGTGCTTTTGTTTATTCGTTAAAAATGTAACGAATGTTAATTAAAACTGAGTTGTGATGAGGTAGGAAAAACTGTGGAATAGAATTTTTCACTCATTTGAAGACCATGATAATGCTATCTAATGTTTGTTTAGGATCGTGGCTTAGGCTGATGGGTTTGCTGTTGTAGAATATTTGGTTATGTTTCGTGCGGTATTCCGATTGGTCAGCTTAGGTTTAAGATTGAAAGAGAAAAGAGCTAGTTTAAGTTATATAGTTGTATTTTTTCACTTAGGATAAGAATTATTGTAGTTTATAAATTTTCAATAAATACTCAGTATGAAATGAAGACTGAAGTTGAATAGTTCGGAACTAAAAAAGTCCAGAATGTATGAAGCAAACTCTTCGAAAATTGAAGCGTTGGCGAGTGTTCATTCCGATTTCAACACTGATGACGGTTTTAAGTGTTCATCGTCAAAGCAGAATGAAGTGAAGGTTTTGTTAAATGGGCAATCATGAATGGATATATCGCCATACAAACCTACTCCATGCATTAACATTTTGATATTCAATATGCCTCAATTATTATTCGATAAAGTTGAACTTTGGTCCGTGAGATACATGTAAGGTAGGTCTATTAACAAGTTAAACTCCCTATATAAATCCATCCCACGATTTGACTTCTTAAGGCCTTAGAAGCATTAGTCATTACCTGTTTTAAGATCTTCAAACTAATTAAAATATAGGCTGAGGTAATATGTGTAAATGTTTAGCCTAATCCAAGAACGCAGCAAAGCCTAGCTTAGAAAGTTTTCACATCTTTTTCTCAGTTATACAGTTCATGCTTTTCCAGTACCCCAATTATTGTACCAATAATCTTCTGACACCATCTGCCCCTGCTTAGGATGCTTAAAAATCACAATACCCACACCATTGTATCTGCCTTGACTAGTGCCTTGAGCCACATATACGATATATGGATTTTTTTTCCAACTTTGGACCTTATTCCATATGAAATATCTCTTCCTTCCTATTGCGATATTGGAATGTTTTTATCAATTTCAGCATGCATTCGTTGAACAATAGGCGTAGATAGACACAAGGCTTAGGCATATGCTGGGGAACACAATACGGGAGATAAACGAACAGAAGTCCAGAGATTCATGAAACATAATTGGACAAAAGACTATGGAGATTTTAAAATGGAAAGAGTCAAATCACATTTGAGAAGAGCCAAGTGTAACAGTTGAACAACTGTTTTTACATAATACACCTATTTAAGAAGGCATTCCATCCTCTCATTCAGGAATGCCACAGAAAATTTAAAGTTGAAACCCTATGATGGTTTATTGTCAGTGTTAGTTTGGGATGAATGCATGCAAAGAGTGTTTGTCTATTGGACTTGTGTTCATCCATCCATCCAGACTGTCTTTTTTTTTGACTGGGTATGCCAGTGGCATCATTTGTCCAACATGCAACTGACAGTTAAAGTAGATAAACTGGCACACACACACACACTCAGAATGCCAAGGTATCCGCAATCTAACACATACAACTCAGCAATAATTTCTATGAAGTTCATATATCATTGGACTTTGAAGGTGCATTGGAGCAGAGCAGGAAGAGCAAGAAAACCTGGTGACTTTTCACTCAGGTTGTGTTTGTTTCGGAACCTTATATCATCATATTATGGACAACATGGGTAAAATTGAAGCTGTTTTTGAATTGGGAAGAAAAGCAAGTTTTCAACTATTTAAAATGATAGTCCTATGTTTAAATGTTCTGTGTTTAAATTATGGAGTAGAGTTCCTGATCTGGAACTTCATGGGTCTACTCCAGTTCGTTATGATGCAGGCTGGCATCGGGCCGATATTAACCAACTGCTCAATTAAAATGCATCATTGCGCTCTTAAAAAAGATTGGCGAGATCTGGCCCGGCGTAGTTCTGGATCTAGTCAAGAAGAAAGATATTCCTCCTCGACCAATGGCACACGCTTGAATACCAAGGATTCCCTCAGATCCTGAATCTATACTTGGGAGACTAAAGGAATGTATTCCCAATCTTTCAACCACCGACTGGAAGATTGGTAGCTTGGATGAGACAGACGGCGAGAGGAGACATGCAGTATCCCAGCAAAATATTTTCATAAAATTTGAAGCACTAGCAATTCTGTGTGCATGCTGTAAGTTCTACCATGAAGAGCAATTGTTTCTTGCGCTGAAATCAGCGCTACTTTTACCATTTGTTTATATAATAATTCTTACGCAAGATTATTCAGATGCAACAAAATTTTAGTGCTGAAAGTAACACATTTCCGGAGCTCTAGCGTAAGCGGATGCTTCCTTATCCGTATACATAGTTGCACTCCTGTATGGAAGCATTGTTTTTGTGTGTTTGGCAAGATCTTCAATGAACGACAAAACATGTAACGATTTTCAACGAACATGGGAATGATTTCCTATTCTCTATTTTTGCGCTTTCCCATGCGCTGAATTGCATACAAAGTGTAAGCATTCAAGTGAAGTAAGTGCAGTTACAAAGCTGATCAAAAATTCAGCAAGACTTTTGCTGGAATTTGTATTAAACTCCGGCTGTCTTGCAGGCCTCCATAAGTCAGAAGGAGTTGTATCCTACGGATTCAACAAGTTGAAACTGATGGTTTATAGAAGCAGCGTTGTTGGGAATCCAGAAGACGACTCAGCAGTTGTTACTGAACACTTGTCTAAGGAACTATCGACCACATCTCTAAGGTCTTGCAAATTGCAGGAGACAGGAAAATCCCCCGACACGATCAAGACAGAATGAGAGGGCATCGAAACAGGATAAGAACAGCCCTGTGTGGGTGGATCACCTGTTGGATTGGGCTCAAGCTGTGCGCCAGCAGGAAAGGACAGAACTCAAAATGTACTTCGACAGTAGCAGCTAGTGAAGCATCTATGGAAGAATCTTCCACACCCCAAGCGTCCAGAAACCTTAGGAAGAGTGATTCCACTGCTATCTCAACTGCCCCTGAATGAGTAGGGAACTAATCACAAGATCGTTGATAAATAAAATACAGCAACCCTGCAATCAGTAGCAATACGCCAGTTAAGGGAGAGGTATCGGAAGAAAAGTAGGAAAGTCTATTCCACAGAAAGAAAAAGGAAATGGAAATACGTGAGAGTGAGCGAATTGAGATAAACAGAAGTCAGAAGCAGTAAAGTCTGGAAATTCTACCAAAGAATTGAACATCAAACCGATGGATTTGGTGCAGGCACATCCTCCTGCAGAGAAAAAGAAGGAAATCTGGTAATTGGCACAGATAGCATGCTGAGGATATGGAAAGAACATTTTTCCCAACTGCAAGTGTGCTACGTTGGCGGCGAAGAGGATACCGCATAACCAATCCCTGATGATGGTATAGAATGTGTACCTGCTAGTCAGAATGAGTTCCAAGTAGCAGTGGCCCGGCTGAAGAACAACAAGTCAGTAGGAGCCGACGGGTTACCTGCTGTCCTATTTAAGACTGGAGGCGAAGTAGATACCGCAGGAAATGGAAAGACGTGAGTGTAAGCGAATTAATATTTACAGGAGTCAGAATGAAGTTCGGAAATTCCACCAAAGAATTGAACATCAAACCGATGGCTTTGGCGCAGGCACATCCTCCTGCAGAGACAAAGAAGGAAATCTGGTTACTGACACAGATAGCATGCTGAGAATATGAGAGAACATTTTTCCCAACTGCTAGTGTCCTACGTTGGCGGCGAAGTGGATACCGCATAACCAATCCCTGATGATGGTATAGAATGTGTACCTGCTAGTCAGAATGAGTTCCAAGTAGCAGTAGCCCGACTGAAGAACAGCAAGGCAGTAGGAGCCGACGGGTTACCTGCTGTCCTATTTAAGACCGGAGGCGAAGTAGATACCGCCGAATCAATCCCTGATGATGGTAAAGAATGTTTACCTCCTAGTCAGAATGAGGTCCTGTAGCAGTGGCCCGACTGAAGAACAACAAGGCAATAGGAGCCGACGGGTTACCTGCTGGTTACCTATTCAAGACAGGAGGCGACACCCAGATAAGGCGTATGCATCAGCTTATGTGCGCAATCTGGCTAGAAGAACGCATACCCGATGATTGGAACCTCAGCATACTATGTCCCGTACACAAGAAATTAGACGGCCGACGGAAAGTGCCAACTACAGAGGAATAAGTCTCCTAATCATCGCATAAGAGATACTCTCGAGCGTACTGTGTGAAAGCTTAAAACCGAAAGTCAATGAGATAAATGGGCCCTATCAATGCGGCTTTAGACCTGGTAAATCCACCCCAGACCCGAGAAGGTCAAATCAACACCTACCATCTCTTTATTGACTACAAAGCCGCCTTCGATTCCTCTTTACGTTCAAAGGTATTTCAAGCCATATCTGAGTTTGGTATCCCTGCAAAATTAATAAGACTCTGCAGGATGACACTTTCTGATTTGCGTTCCTCAGTAAAAATAGGAAAGAATCTCTCGGAACCATTTAATACCAAACAGGGTTTCAGACAAGGAGACATCCTATCGTGTGATCTCTTTTATATCCTGCAGGAGAAGATTATACGAGATGCAGATGTGAATAGATATGGCACACAAATCACAGGAGTACAATTGATACTCGCCTATGCCGACGACATCGATATCATAGGTCGGTCACCGGAAGTAGTAACTGCAGCCTTTGAAAGAATCGAAAGAGAGTCAGTGAAAATGGGTCTGGCAGTAAATGGAGATAAGACGAAATGGATGGTTTCCACTCCCAAAAAGCCTTGCACAACCGAGCAGATAAAGAACATGGAGAAAGTTGGGAACCACAACTTTGAGATAGTCAGTAACTTTATCTACTTCGGCACCGCCGTAACCGAAACGAATGACACCAGTTTTGAGGTAAAGCGAAGAATAATACTGGCAAACAGATGGTACTTTGGATTGCTACCCTATTGTTATATGTTTCTGAGGCATGGGAACTTCTGAAAGCAGATGAGGCAGTACTTGGAGTATTTGAGAGAAAGATTCTTCATACAAAATATGGACCAGATTGAAATATGGACAATATATGGACAACGGCTGCGTTGGCTAGGTCATGTTGTCAGAATGGATGAAGAAGCACCAGCAAAGAAGTTTTTTGAAGGCGAATAAGGTTGTACACGCAAACCGGAAAGACCAAGAGCCCGATGGAAAAATGAAGTGGTAGGAGAAACCTAGAAACTTGGTGCAGAGATTTTAGAAAGAGGGCAGAAGATCGAGGCGCTTGGAACGCCATTCTACTTTCGGCTAGTTGAACAAATGTTCTGTCATAGCTAATTAAAGTAAAGTAAGAAAAAAATCTGAATCCTGACTATGGTCCGGTTTCTGGAGATTACTTTACACATTTTTAAGGCCGCTTCAGCAGCACTGAAGGTTTTTCTGATGGCAGGAGGATTTGACATTGTTCGTAACCATGGAAATGTGGAGGAATAGTTCGTGAACTAGGAATATCTGGATTTAAACTCCTCAAGGGTACGGGGAATGGTAGACACAGGGCCTGTATTCTTGCAAAGAGTAGTCAAAATGTTTTTCATCTGCCTCCGCCAAGCACTGAAGATTGAGTAGTAGCCAGTCTTGAAATTAATAATTCTCATTACTGACTGGCTTCGCTATATGTATGTGGCAAACGATTCAGAGATGCCGTGTTCATGTCTCATATTGCTGTTTGTAGCCGCTTCTCCAGGGAAAAAAGTGCCTCTTTGTGGGGAAGTTCGAAAATCAAGGTATGGGGAAGTTAGGTTACGGTTCGTTGAAAAGAGAATGCGGATATTAATCCTGCCCATGCCACTATGGAAATACACCTAAGCCAGTAATCGACTTATTGTGCGTTCTAAATACTAAAAGTAACCTTGAAAAAGAAAATCTAAGTCAGGAATTCCGCGATACTTGCAAAATTTCTAATAGATTTCCATACCACTCCACTGAGTTCGATTATGTCTGGTATAGTGTCCCCACATAAGTGCCGGTGTCTATTAGTCACAAAAGTCGGACAATGACATAGGAAATGCTCCAACGTCTCCTCATCTTCCGCACATGTCCTACACATGCTATCACTTGCCGCACCGATTTTGCATAGTCCAATGCGTACGGTTATGATACCAAAAGCTATACTGACCTCGTCCTTATTTCCTTCCAGCAATAGCCTCGTCTTCTAACAATCTGGATTTCCCCATAGGATTTTCATCGTCCTACCGATAGTTTCGATGTTCCAAAGCTGTCTAAATGCACGTTCGTGGCCCACGTCTTTAACTTGAACTGCATCGATTAGATAGGTTTCGAGTTAACCCAGTTTATTGACGGAAGTCCTTTAACCTTCACTGCTTAATTATCTGCTGTTTCATTCCCCCTTACTCCGCCATGGTCCGACAACCAAACCATACGGTTCACGCCATCCTCAGAGAAGGCGTCAAACTCCCTCTTACATTCCAATACTGTTTATGACTTCACCGTCCTGGTAAAGACGTTCACAGTCAACGTTATACCATACCACCTCACGCATTCCCGGATCGCCGCCTGTGGAACCTTATCATGGGCAAAGAAAAATGCAAATGTTGTCCATGAACATTCAACTAAGGAACAATGAGAGGCCGGTTCAATCTTAAGCTCAATGATAGGGGACCTTCTTTTTATAGCTGAGTCCGAACGGCATGCTGCAGTGCGACACTTCTTTAGAGGGAAGTTTTAACATGGCATAATACCTCACAAATTTCGCCAGCTCTAGGAGGGGATAACCACCGCTGCAAAAATTTCTTGCTGATGTTCTCGACAGGATTTGAATCCAGGCGTTTAGCAAACATACGAGGTAATGCTAGCATATGCGCTACAGTGGCCTCCAGATGTTCTTAATAGAAAACGAACTCAGACTTTTGTCTCCATGGGCGGTGACTTCACATTATGGTATTTACCAAAGTTCTTCCACCATGGCATTCACCAAATTTCTTTGTAGATACATATGTTTGGAACTTTGGTATATATAAAAGCTATATTTATGAAGTTCTATTCACTTTTCAAGAATAATGTACAATTTGTCCCTTAAATTCGCATGCCTGCCAGCATTTTCATCCCAGACATATGCTCCATACAATTCATATTTTTATGCGCTGTCTATCTTTTTAGCTTTGAAATTATTGTTTATATAATGTTGAAATAATGAACTTATTCCAGCCAAAACTTTGCCAATATGTTGTTTCATTCTATGTACTCTGCTGTGTATGCTCTGCAATACAACACTACTCGGTGCCAACATGTATGCTCTGGAATAGTTTTTGATTGCTCGCCTAAAGGTATGCAGTCAATTTGTTGTACTTTTCTATGCAAAAGTTGTCACACGTTATGGATGCATATGTATGTTTGAAGTTGAGTCAATACAATGAAAATTGATTGAAATAAATTCATATGTGGAGAATGTTTGTTCGTTGACATATGAATAGGATAAAGAGTTTCTATCCTTAAAATTTAAAAATTTCTCAAAAATAAAAGGGAAGGCATGGAACTTGACATTTCTGTAAGCAAAGAGCTGGGGTGGAGATAGATGATTCTTAGGGATATTGGCCATCTAGTTGGTATTGTGGTTATCCAGCTTTTGGAATGAAAATAATCCTTGTAGATCTCCAAGCGACAGATTTATATATATGACTAGCTCGACCGGGCCCGCTCCGCTGCGCCTCCTTTTACTTTATATGCAACTAAATTTTCCTTGGAATATTTATTTTCGACAATTAAAGAGCATTTAGTGAAATTCTCATGATGTCTGATTTAGGGGTACTTTCGGGGGTGAGGTGGTCTCCCAGACACTTGGCCCTGAAAAAGTATCAGCATCGTGCTCTTCTCTCAAATACCATTTTTTTTAAACCCCATATTGTCATTGGTTTTGAGGGGAGTTTACAGGATGAGGAGTCCTCCAAAAACATGGCCCCATAATTGGTAATTTGTCCCAAATTGTCTTGGTGAGCAAATACGTCCTACTTGGGGGTTGTTATGGTGGTGGGACGTCCCCTAGACAGTTGGTCCCGAATGTTGATGACAGATTCATGGTCTACTCCCAAATACCCTTCATTTGAGCTCCATTTTTTCTTAGACGGCAAACATAACCGGTTTGAGGCGTGTTTTGGGGATGGGCGGCTACTCAGTGAGTTGGCCTTGAAAATATATATCGCATTTGTGTTCTACTCTAAAAACCCTCTTTTTTGACTCTCATATTGTAATAGTCAGAAAATACTTCCTAACTGGGTGGTGTTGTGTGGGGTGGGGTGGCCCCATAGACACTTTTCCCGAATATTGATATCAAATTCGTGCTTTACTCCCAAAGACCTTTCATTTGAGCCCCATATTGCTATGATCGTAAATTTGTCCCCTTTGGTGGATGTTTTTGGTGAGAGGCGGCCCCACACTTGGACGCACATTTGGATATCAGATTCGTATTCAACACTCAAATACCTTTTATTTAAGTCTTAAATTCCCACGGTCAGAAAAAACGCCCTGTTTGGGGGGTGTTTTAGGAAAGGGGTTGACCACCAGAAACTTTGTCCCAAATTTCGATATCAGATTCGTATCTTACTCGCAAATACCTTTCATTTGAGCCCCATATTGCCATGGTCGGTAAATATGTCCGATTTAGGGGTGTTTTGGGGGTTGGGGTGGACCCCCAAACACATGGTCCGACAATTGGATATCAGATATGTTTTCTCATCTTAAATACCTTTCATTTGAGTCCCATATTGTCGTGATTGGGGTATATACATATTTAGTAGGTCTTGGGGTGGGGCGCCCCCCTCTAGGTACCCCATCTGAAATTTGAATACCAAATTTTTGTTTGTAGGTTACTGTAAGAGTTTTGGGAAAGGGGCTGACCCCCGGAAACTTTGTCCCAAATTTGAATATCAGATTCGCATTTTACTCACAAATACCTTCTTTTTGAGTCCCATATTGCCATGGTCGGTAAATATGTCCGATTTAGGGGTGTTTTGGTAATTGGGGTGGTCCCCCAAACACTTGTTCCGACAATTGGATATCAGATATGTTTTCTAATCTTAAATACCTTTCATTTGAGTTCCATATTGTCATGATTGGTGTATAAAGGGTGATTTTTTTGAGGTTAGGATTTTCATGCATTAGTATTTGACAGATCGCGTGGGATTTCAGACATGGTGTCAAAGAGAAAGATGCTCAGTATGCTTTGACCTTTCATCATGAATAGACTTACTAACGAGCAACGCTTGCAAATCATTGAATTTTATTACCAAAATCAGTGTTCGGTTCGAAATGTGTTCATTCACCGTAACGTTGCGTCCAACAGCATCTTTGAAAAAATACGGTCCAATGATTCCACCAGCGTACAAACCACACCAAACAGTGCATTTTTCGGGATGCATGGGCAGTTCTTGAACGGCTTCTGGTTGCTCTTCACTCCAAATGCGGCAATTTTGCTTATTTACGTAGCCATTCAACCAGAAATGAGCTCATGTTCATCGCTGAACAAAATTTGTCAAAATTTGAACACATTTCGAACCGAACACTGATTTTGGTAATAAAATTCAATGATTTGCAAGCGTTGCTCGTTAGTAAGTCTATTCATGATGAAATGTCAAAGCATACTGAGCATCTTTCTCTTTGACACCATGTCTGAAATCCCACGTGATCTGTCAAATACTAATGCATGAAAATCCTAACCTCAAAAAAATCACCCTTTATATATATTTAGTAGGTTTTGGGGTGGGGCGCCCCCCCCTCCCCCCTAGGTACCCCATCCAAAATTTGAATTCCATATTTTTGTTTGTAGGTTACTAAAAGAAAGCACTCAAAATTTCGCTTAAATCGTACCACCCATCTCCGAGATCTGGCGTTTCTGAAAATTGGGGTAAAGGGGAGGGTCCGCTCCCCCTTCAGATATAAAAAAATGTAGTACCCTATTTTCACCACGGGATCATTATGCACCATCAGTGGAAAATCGGTTCAATCGGTTGCGACTGGTTATCAAAATGAATAAACATTGTTATAACCCCTAAAAATTCTTGACACAGCCAGAATTTCCTTGAGAACCCCCGCCAAGGAATGTGAGTCAATAGCAAGCTTGGCTCATGTATTAGGCTCTTAATAACAATGAATATATCAATTCTAATATTACTTTAATTTAATTAAATATTTTCATGCCTTTGATGGCATTATCCCACCTGGTTTTCCCCAAACTCCTAGCTTTAAATATTCCATTGAATTACTTCAAAATTTCACTGCTATATCGTAGAGACACAATGAAACCCTCTCACCCAAAACAATATTCGTTTCTCTCCCCACTAATTCCATCTTATTTAATAATACTTCCGCTTTAGCCCATGCATACTCACAAAATTTATCTACAATTAACCATGCTTAAAAGGTAGAAATAGCAGAGTATTTTTAACAGCAATTTCAACGGAAAATTGCTACAATTTCAATGGTTTGCCAGAAGGAGTCCTTCAGCCAGCACACTCACTCACTCTCTCATAGAGGCAAATCTACCTCAATCTATGTAGTCACACACCCATCATAGGCAGACTTGTACTTCCTTGTGGTGGAAGGCGACAACTTGAAGCTGGTCTGGGCCATGAGCCAACCGAGCATTACAGTGAAATTACATGTTGACATGATGGCGGAATTAACACATAAACAACATATGTCTGTCTCTTAGTCAGTATGTATGTGTGTGGGTCTGGATGCACATTGAAAGCCTTTATTCATGGAATATAAGTTCAACACACATACCTCACACTTGGGCACTCATAGAAGTATGTAACTCGTATACCAGCAATTGGGTTAAGAGCATCGCGTTCTTGGCAAAAAGAAATACAACAACAGCAACACAAAACCTATGGCACAGCCTTGTGGGGAATTTTAAGAAGATCTAGGACACACCTGCAGCAGAAGCTGGAATTATTTTTAGTCCTCAAAAATGCACACAGAGAAAATTTTTGTTATAATACATTATAACTTAGGTTGAAGTGGCAGTCTGCCATCAGACTCACTTAAACGTTTTCGTCCATTGTGATACCACAGGTACAGGCGGAGGAAAGAAGGCCATCTAGTTCCTACCAATGAACTATCCAGATCACTTTATAAAGCCCAATTCTAACGTGGAACTCCTTCAGACTGGCAGTGAGGGACACACACATACATCAGATGTTCTATAGTCTCTTCTTCCTCGAAGTCTTAACAGCTTCGGCAAAGGTCGTTACTTGTAACCTTCAGTCTGTCAGCATGTTTCCAATCAGACAGTGACCTGTCATGACGGACTCAATGATTCAGACGTCTGCTCCAGCCAGCGACAGGTAGGGTGAGGCGAACAACCCTGCGAATAACCGGTCAATTGCGATATGCTTCGCTCACTCCAAGTTTATGCAGAGCATAGTTAATCACCATCTTGTGAGGTATTTAGAGTCTGATGGCCTTCTTAGCGGTCAACAGAAATCGCTCTATGGGCGACCACATGGCATTTCTGTCGGAACGTTGGAGTCGCTCAATCCACCAGTTTGGTGAGAGTAAGGTTGTGGCTCTGGGTAACTCCAAGGAATTAGATAGGGTCTGGCACGGTACACTACTATCAATGCTTGTCGCATTTGGTGTCGAAACTTTCTGAGAGATCGCACTATAGGAGTCTTTTTAGATGAATTCTCATCCAATGAGCATTATTTGACCGCAGGTGTACCCCAGGGCTCTGCCTTTTCTCCTTCTCTTTTTCTTATTTTTATCAACGATCTTTTGAGTCAGACATCGAATCCGATCTACTCATTTGCGGATGACAGTAATCTCTGTCATTCGTACTCATTCGACCATAAGCCGATTCTTCGAGAGATTGAGGACAAGAGGCGGTTTATGGACGATACACTTTGACAGGATTTGCTGGCCATTTCCGAGTGGGGTCCATTCAATCGCGTAGATTTTCTGTAGACTCCGTGCTGCTTGTTGTCACACAAACGATTTGCTGATCCCTTACAATCATCTTTGTCTATCAATGGTATAGATGTTGACCAATCAGAAGCTCTTGATGTTCGGGGGCATGAAAATACAAAGTGATGTCCATTGACATCACCGGTCGCCATCATCCAATCTACCAATCTCGTCAGATCTACAAATCTACCAGTCCTTGGTTGAAAGATTGGAATTACAATCCCCTTGTCTCCTAAGTATGGATTCAGGATCTGAGGAAATCCTTGGTAGCCATGCCTGTCCCATTGGTCGAGAAGAAATATCTTTTTCTTGACTAAATCCAGCGCTGCGCCTGGATTTCACCAATCCTTTTTAGGAACGGAACGATACATTTGAACTTAACGTTGATCGTAAGCCATACCAGCCTGCATCATTGGAGGAGGCCCATTCAATTTGGTGAGGAAGTCGAAGTATACAGATGCCTATGCCCATTGACTATCCCACTCTAATAGTTCCTAGGCATGCACACACGCCCATTTGCCCATGAACATGTCATTAAGGAACAGGGGCAAACTTCTCACATATCAATGAATGCTGTTCAATTCAAGTTTAACCTCAATGATAAGGGGTTTCCTTTTTATAGCCGAGTCCGAATGGCGTGCCGCAGAGCGACATCTCCTTTGGGAGAAGTTTTTACGTGGAAAAGTACTTCACAAATGTCGCCAGCACTAGGAAGGGATAATTAGCGCTGAAAATTTGTTCTGATGTTCTCGCCAGTATTTGAACCCAGGCGTTCAGCGTCATAGGCGGACATGTTATCCTCGGCGGCCTCCTAAGCATGCAGCCCAGTTATTATTCCATGTTGAGAACAACCATCACCAGGCTTTCCTTAGCGAAGGTCCTTGGAACCATATTACAAATGTTCACCTTACTTCTTTTGGGGATGGAATGCTCTCCAGGTGGCCGCAGTCTTTGGGCTGACTGCTGTTCCGAATCTAAACTTATTACCTTTGGGCTAGCCTGTGCATCGAATGAGCCTAATTAAGAGAGCCTTCCTCCTTATAGGTCAGAGTTTAAGATCATTTGCACCAAGCCTCTCCATAAATCTGAGAGCGAAGCGTCTTTTATGATTCCAACTTCTTAAAGAGCGTATAGGTTGGCCAGAGAAGGCCGATGGCCTAGGCATGCAAAGATGAAATACAATAAATTCGGCCTGGCATTCAAGAATCAAACCAGGTGTATTTGTTGAAAGCCCTTCCTGAACAGCCGTTTGTCCACCAGTTGAGGCCTCAGTAGCTGATAACATGCTACGGTCTGATACCCCCACCACAGCTGTTGTGTCTTTGGAGTTCATTCTAAGCCTACTGCCGGTTCTCACTTGCTGACAACATGGTACTGCCTGATACCACCGCCGCAGCTGTTGGGTCTTTGGCTTATAAACGCCCGAAACGTCCGCCCCACTCAACAGTTCAACCTAAGTTAGACTCAGTAAGTGTAGAATTAGTGACAATTTGCAATCACGCTGGACATTTTAGTTTATTGTGATACACAGGAACAAGGGAACAGAACAGTTCAAGCAGACAAATCGCTTCAAAAGGACTGATTTCATGCGATTGTTATATCTACCACTACAGCAGGTGACACATTCAGATTGACCTTCCGTTCTGGTCAGATCAGGTTTGGATATTGCTGCCAAATAGAACGATCTCTGATTTAAGGAACTGATTCCAACCAAGCTACATTTGTTACCCGAGTTTTTGGAAAGTTTGGAAAAGAAATATTTATGAGCTCTTTAATAAATTCTAAACCGAACCATATTTGGATATATCTACAGTCTTCAGGTCATAAAATGAATAACCCGATGTTCAATGAAATTTAAAACAAGGACTTAGGTAGGGCCCCTCAACATTCCTAACGAATATGCTCTTATCGAACCATATTAGGATATGGCTAGTTGCCATATAGACTGATCTCGCGATAAAAGGTCTTGAGCCCATGAAAAGAGCCTTTATTGGACCAATTTGCTCAAATTTTGAACTTTGAGTTGCTAAAAGCTCTTATACTCAAAAATTTCCCACAGTGTTTCGCACTGAAACCAAATACATTTTCGAGTACATGACATTTAATAAGACGACAAATGAATCTAGAGATACCTGTTATGTAGCATTTTTGCCTTAGAAAATGTTCAAATTACTCTGTGAAGCAGACTCGGGGTTTGGAAAACAACGCCTTTGT
The DNA here is from genome assembly GCF_963082655.1 of Stomoxys calcitrans. Lineage (NCBI taxonomy): Eukaryota > Metazoa > Arthropoda > Insecta > Diptera > Muscidae > Stomoxys > Stomoxys calcitrans. The sequence continues at coordinate 96,483,880 of NC_081556.1, read as the reverse complement.
ATTTCGCTCAAGTGCATCTACGTAAATAGTACTTTGGAGCTTTAAAGCAGCGCACTTAGTTGAGAAAATTTAAAAGATTCCTATTATCCCTCATCATAGCTCAACAAACATAATGGTGTCGCTGCCAGCCTTAGTTATCCTGCGTAGAGATACACCATCACATTGGCACGTGCTTGGAACAATTTTGTGCGTGTGTTGGGAAATCAAGGAGTTAATAAGAGGTGTTCGTGTAATGAACCAACCGATGTGCGCAAAGTACATTTCATTTGTGCGTTAGGCTCGTGACTCGAACGTAGTCGGTGATGTGGCAGCATCAGCAGCGAGATTAATTAAAGTATGTAAATTTTTTCCTTAAATGAAATGATTGCCGTAAACAAAAACAAAGGAAAAAAGCGAAAACGAAAACGGCGCGAAAAACTGTAGGTGAATTTCGATGAAAATGAAATTTGAACAGTGGGTGGATTTTTGTCAAATCTCTTTTGCTTATTAGGATTACGAATAAAGGAAGGGATATAAATGACATTCCATCCACTTCTAGGGAAGCTGGAAAGAGAATCAAATCTCCCAAAGAGCTTAACACTACTAAGACACTGAAGAAGAAAAAAAGGTCCCTGCTTTCAGGAGACCACCGTTGCGCAGAGGTTAGCATGTCCGCCTGGGTTCGAATCTTGGCAAGACCATCAGAAAAAATTTTCAACGGTGGTTTTCCCCTACTAATGTTGGCAACATTTGTGAGGTACTGTGCCATGTAAAACTTCTCTCCAAAGAAGTGTCGCACTGCGGCATGCCGTTCGGACTCGGCTATAAAAAGGAGGCCCCTTATCTTTGAGCTTTGCAAATTTGCTTTCAAGTACATTGGAAAGAACGAGCCAGCCCGCCGCAATGGAAACACCAGACAAGGAGTCAAAATCGGAACAGGAAAGAAGGTAGCGCGCGCGACCCTGAGATTTCAGGGAAGACTGCGACTTCCAAAAGAATGCAATAGCCATCACGGAAGGGGAAGATGGTAGCTGAGAAAAGTAAGGAGCCGTCCTCTTACGACAGAGTGGCAAGGAAGCATAACAGAGTTGAGATGACTTATGCAGTCATCATGAATCCGGTACCCCTTTACACTAATATGTGGTGGGGTAACTGGGAGGACCGCCTTGGCGCCAAAATCCACTATAGGGTTAGGTAGACCTATCGTGAAAATATGGCACTCACAATTATCTAATTTTATGGCCAAGTTTTTGAAGACCTCCCCACTCGCCATAACCCTCCCAAACCAGACATATTTAGCAACCAATGCAATATTGCATGATATTTGGGAATGTTATCCACCTTCGAAACTAAGTGACTGGTAGGCCGCCCCAACTCATAACACTCCCAAATAGGACTTATTTATTGACTAAGGCAATATGGGGCTAAAATAATAGGCATTAGAGAGCAGAGCACAAAACTTATAGTAACTTCAAGGCCCACTTGTCTGGGTGGCCACTCCATCCACAAAATTCCTCCCAAACCAGACATATTCATTTACCGACCATAGCAATATATGACTCAAAAGAAAGTTATTTAGGAGCAGAGCAATATCCACGTGCGGGGCGAAATGTTCCCACCCCAAAAAGGACCTTTTTAGTGACCATGGAGATATAGGGTACTACATTTTCTGATATCCGAAGGGGGAGCGGACCCTCCCCCTTACCCCAATTTTCAAAAACGTCAGATCTCGGAGATGTGTGCACTGATTATAGCGAAATTTCGTGCGCCAACTTATAGTCCCCTAAAAAACACGAAAAAATTTTTGGGTTAAGTAACCTGGGGGGACGCCCCATTCCAAAACCCACCCGAGCGGGCATGTTTACCGTTTGGGATAACATGGGAATCAAATAAAGGGTATTTAAGAGTAGAGAACGAACCTGGTATACAAATTTTGCCCAAAGTATTTGGGGGGGATTTTTCTTTCACCGCTTTGGACAATATGGGTATCAAATAGAAGGTATTAAAAGCAGAGTACAAAGCTGAAATAAAAATGTATTCCCTAGTGTCTGAGGGGCCTACCCACGCCTAAAAACCCCCCGCACGGACATGTTTAACGATGGGGACAATATGGGTATTAAACGAAAGGTACTTAAGAGTAGAGTACGAATTTGGTATACAAATTTAGCCCAAAGTGTTCCCCCACCCCAAAAAAAAACCCACCAACAAGACTCTTTCACAGCTTTGGACAATATGGGATTCAAATGAAAGATATTTGGGAGTAGTTTACGAATATGACATTAAAAATTGCGTTCAAGTCTAGGTGGCGCTTTTCCTCCTAAAAATATGTCGAATAGATTAATAGACCTATTATGGCAATATGAGACTCTAATCAAAGGAATTTAATATACAATTTTGAAGGCAAGTGTTTGAGGTACGCCCTAAATCACCCCCCAAACTGAACTTCATTTCCGACTATAGCAATATGGAGCTCAAATCAACGGTATTTGGGAGTAAAGAACGAATTTGATATGTATTTTCAGAGCAAAGTGCTGGTGGCGGCCCCAGCCCTAAAACACCCTCCAAAAGGTTCATATTTACCGACCATGGCAATAAAGGGATTTGGAAGTGGAGCACGAATTTGATATCCATATTTGAGTCGAAATGTCTTACCTAAAAAGCACATCTCATTACCCAAATTTTCAAATTGATAATGTGACTCGCTCGAAATGTTTATACCCACCACCAAAGGATGGGGGCATATTCATTTTGTCATTCCGTTTCTAACACATAGAAATATCCGCAATAACCTACAAAGTATATATATTTTCGATCAGCGTAAAAATCTAAAAAGATCTAATCGTGTCCGTCTGTCTGTCTGTCGCAATCACGCTACAGTCTTTAAAAATAGAAATATATATCTGCCATATAGACCGATCTCCCGATTTAAGGTTTTGGGCCCATAAAAGGCGCATTTATTGTTCGATTTCGCCGAGATTTGGGACAGTGAGTTGTGTTAGGCCCTTCGACAACTTTCTGCAATTTGACCCAGATCGGTCCAGATTTCGATATAGCTGCCATATAGACCGATCTCACGATTTAAGGCGCATTTATTGTTCGAATTCGCCGAGATTTGGGACAGTGAGTTGTGTTAGGCCCTTCGACATCTTACTGGAATGTGGCACAAATCGGTCTAGATTTTGCTATAGATGCCATATAGACCGATCTCTCGATTTAAGGTCTTGCGCCCATAAAAGGCGCATTTATTATCCGATCTCGCCGAAATTTGAGACCGTGAGCCATGTTAGGCCCTCCGACATCCTTTTTCAATTTGGCCTAGATCGGTTCAGATTTGGATATAACTGCCATATAGACCGATCTCTCGATTTAAGGTTTTGGGCCCATAAATTGCGCATTTATTATCCGATCTCGACGAAACTTGAGACCGTGAGCTATGTTAGGCCCTTAGACATCCCTCTTCGATTTGGCCTAGATCGGTTAAGATTAGGATATAGCTGCCATATAGACCGATCTCTCTATTTAAGGTTTCGGGCCCATAAAAAGTGCATTTATTGTCCGATTTCACCGAAATTTGGGACAGTGAGTTGTGTTAGGCTCTTTGAATTTTTTTGTAATTTGGTCCAAATTGGTCAAGATTTGGATATAGCTGCCATATAGACCGATATCTTGATTTAAGGTCTTGGCTGAAATTTGACACCGTGACTTATGTTAGACTTTTCGACATCCGTGTCTTATATGGTTCAGATCGGTCTATATTTGGATATGGCTTCCGAAAAGACTAATATTTTGTTCTACAAAATTGAACAATGACTTGTACTTATTAGACCTCTCAATATCCGTGTCGAATTTGGTCCAAATCGTAACATAGAAAGGTGGTTTATATATATACCCGAGGTGGTGGGTATGCAAAGTTCGGCTCGGCGGAACTTAACGCCTTTTTACTGGTTTTGCACTCTCACAGTCACCAAAAGCAAAGGATGGTTTCTATTGTTGGGGTTGTGTGCCTCGGGGGCCATCCAAATCCCGTCAAATGGATATATAGACCAATCACGACAATATAGAGCAATGTGTTTAGGGAGCCGCCCCACCCCCAAATACCTCCCTATTATATAAAAGCTATTTGGGGTGGAAGCTGATTGATTTTCGGGAAATTAATATTCATTTTCGGGACAAAGATCCTGGGGTCGACCCCATCCTCAAACACAACTTATTTACCGATCATGCCAATATGGGATGGGTCCACTCCATTCAACTTTTTTACCGATCATGCCATTATGGGACTCATATGAAATGTTTTTGAAAGTAACCACTCCCGAAATACCCCCTAAACCGGAATACGATAAAATAGGTCTCAATTTGGTAGTAAAGGACCCAAAAGAAAGGCATTTGGAAGGAGAGTTAAAATTTGCCCAGGAACCGAGCAGAGGCAAACTTAATGATAAGGGACCTTTTTTTATAGTCGAGTCCGAACGGCGTGCCTCGAAGGGGAGAATTTTTTATTATGGTACCTCGCAAATGTCGCTAGGATTAAGAGGGGATAGCCCCGCTTTAAATTTTGCCAGATGTTTTCGCCTGGATTCGAACCCAGGCGTTCAGCGTCATAGGCGAACATAGGCCACAGTGGCACGAATTCGATATCCACTTTCAGGGCGAAGTGTCGCCACCCTAAAAGGATTCTAGAGAGTAAAAGAAGTGAAGCCCGGTTCGGCTATTGAACTATTATTTTTATTTCAAAACTCCCCACTGTTTCGAATTGCTCATTATTTATGTCATTGTTGTAGCGTAAAGGGTGGAACCAGAGCATTTCTATTTCAGAATATTATATGAAATGCTAAAAGCTTAAATTTGTTCCTTATATTTTCTAATTTCAAAGTAACTCACAACAATGAAGCCAAGAAACTTTGGCCAAAAAAAAGAGAAGAGAAAAATAATTTGTATATAAAGGCAAGTAAAGCGGGCAACGTTAACAAACTCATCAATGATCCTGTTGGGGGGTAAATTATTTTTCATTTTCCTTGGTAAGCATCGAGCGTCGAAGAACAGTTTGATGCTGGCTGGCATTACCTATTCGTACGTGGTCTAAGGCAAGCAACTCTTTAAGCAAACTGAGTGTTTGTGTGTGTCTGTGGGGGGGATTTGATGTTGTTTGTGGGCTTTTCCCAAAGAGTTTTTGAAAGGACTTTTCAGTGTCAGTCATTAACATGGAACTCCACCTCTTGCGACTTTTGTAGATTTTCTTAACAAAACAGCGACATTAAAGCGTAGAATATAGAAAAATATAGAAAAAAACAGCGACAACAACAACATCAAAAACAGTCAGAATAATATCAGTCAGTGTACAACAATAACAAAAATAAATTAACTGGTGAATAGGATTTAATTAAGGTTTCGGTGGTTTTTGATGCTAAAGTACGTTCATTCGTTCATTTTAGCATTTCTATTCTCCCTGTTTTTGGCATGTGGTTTGGATGTTTTTCTTCCTCCCCTTCGTACTTACAATAGACGAATTGTGCGTAAAGTGTTGAAAGCATTTCGAAGTGTTAACAATCAACGTACATACCTGCAACGATAAGAAAAAGAGAGAAAAAGTTGAAGTTGAAATTAATTTGTAAGCATACACACAGCTAGCAATAAAGAAAAACACTTTTGCATAAAAAGTTATGGCTGTTTTGCAAGGGGAAAAAGGGTTGAGAGCATGAGATTGGCTAATTAAAATTTTATCCAACAAAAAGGAAAGGGATTAAAATTTAGAATCAGTGGATGGCTATAAGTGAAGGTGACATAGGCAAAGGAGATGTTGGGGTTTTTGAGTTTTTATGACAAACCAGTCAGGGAATTCTTTATAAAATGATTCAATTGTGTAAATGATTTCAAAATAAATATTTGTATGTGGAGTTTTTTATTTTAGACCCAAAAATCCATAAAAATATGGAGCTGATAACAAAATAAGCACTTCGGGTATTGGAAACAAAGGCGATGAGCTTAGACATGGTAGGCAAACGCCTAGAGAAACAAATATCTGGAAATGTTTTAGGGAAACATCATACTGCAATAGTGATCGATGTTTGTCTCTTGAATAACAGCACACAGGGTAGCTGACACAAAGAGCTACCAACTTCACACTGGATATGTTGTTATTGACAGCTTATTTTATTGTATATAAGCCACCAGAAGCATATGCTTTTGAGATTATTTGAAAACAAGTAAAAAGGCGTTAAGTTCGGCCAGGCTGAACTTTGGATATCCAGCCCCTCGGATTATGAAAACCACCTTTCGTCATAATCCGGTGAAAAACGCATACCTTATGCCACATAGCAGCTATATCGTAATATATTCCGATTTGGACCAAATACTAATAAATACAAGTCATTGTTCATTGTAATTGTAAAACAAAATATTGATCTTTTAAGAAACCGATCTGAACCATATACCACACGGATGTCGAAAAGCCTAACATAAGTCACTGTGTCAAATTTCAGTGAATTCGGATTATAAATGCGCCTTTTATGGGGCCAAGACTTTAAATCGAGATATCGGTCTATATGGCAGCTATATCCAAATCTGGACCGATTTGGACCAAGTTGCAGATAAATGTCAAAGAGCCTAACACAACTCTCTGTCCCAAATTTCGGCGATATTGGACAATTAATGCGCCTTTATGGGCCCAAAACCTTAAATCGAGAGAACGGTCTATATGACAGCTGTATGCAAATCTTGATCGATCTAGGCCAAATTGCAGAAGAATGTCAAGGGACTTAACATAAGTCACTGTTCCAAATTTCAGCGAAATCGAACAATAAATGTGCCTTTTATGGGCCCAAAACCATAAATTAAGAGATCGGTCTATATGACAGCTATATCCAAATCTGGACCGATCTGGGCCAAATTGACGAAGAATGTTGAGGGGCCTAATATAACTCACTGCTCCAAATTTTGGCAAAATCGGATAATAAATGCGGCTTTTATGGGCCTAAGACCTTAAATCGAGAGAGGTCTATATGGCAGCTATATTCAAATCTGGACCGACCTAGACCAAATTGAAGAAGGATATCGAAGGGACTAAGATAACTCACTGTCCCGAATTTCAGCAAAATCGGATAATAAATGCGTCTTTTATGGGCCCAAAACCTTAAATCAAGAGATCGGTCTATATGGCAGCTATATCCAAATCTGGACCGATCTGGGCCAAATTGAAGAAAGATGTCAAAGGACCTAACACAACTCATTGTCCCAAATTTCGGCGACATCGTACAATAAATGCGCCTTTTATGGGCTAAAAACCTTAAATCGAGAGATCGGTCTATACGGCAGCTATATGCAAATCTTGATCGATCTAGTCCAAATTGAAGAAGGATGTCGAAGGGCCTTACAAAACACACTGCTCCAAATTTCGGCGATATCGGACAATAAATGCGCATTTTAAAGGCCTAAGACGCTAAATCGGAGGATCGGTCTATATGGCAGCTATATCTAAATCTGGACCGATCAGGGCCAAATTGAAGAAAAATATCAAAGGGTCTAACACAACTCACTGTCCCAAATTTCAGCAAAATCGGATAATAAATGTGGTTTTTATGGGCCTAAGAACCTATATCGGCGGATCGGTCTATATGGCAGCTATATCTAAATCTGAACCTATCTGAGTCAAACTGAATAAGGATGTGGAGTGGCCTAACACAACTCACTGTCCCAAATTTCAGCAAAATCAGATAATAAATGTGTCTTTTATGGTCCTAAGACCCTAAATCGGCCGATCGGTCTATATGGCAGCTATATCCAAATCTGGACCGATCTGGGCCAAATTGCAGAAATATGTCAAGGGGCTTAACTTAACTCACTGACCCAAATTTCGGCGACATCGGACAATAAATGGCCTTTTATGGGCCCAAAACCTTAAATCGAGAGATCGGTCGATAAGGCAGCCTGTATACAAATCTGAACCGATCTGGGCCAAATTAATGAATGATGTCGAAGGGCCTAATACAACTCATCGCCCCAAATTTCAGCAAAATCGGATAATAAATGTGGCTTTTATGGGCCTAAGACGCTAAATCGGAGGGTCGGTCTATATGGCAGCTATATTTAAATCTGAACCGATCTAGGCCAAATTGAAGAAGGATGTCGAAGGGTCTAACACAACTCACTATCCCAAATTTCAGCAAAATCGGATAATAAATGTGGCTTTTATGGGCCTAAGACCCTAAATCGGCGGATCGGTCTATATGCCAGCTATATCCAAATCTGGACCGATTTGGGCCAAATTGACGAAGGATGTCGAAGGGCCTAAGACAACTCACTGTGACAAATTTCAGCAAAATCAGATAATAAATGTGTCTTTTATGGCCGTAAGACCCTAAATCAGTGGATCGGTTCATATGGGGGCTATATTAAGATATAGTTCGATATAGCCCATCTTCGAACTTAAGCTGCTTATGAACAAAAAAAGAATCTGTGCAAAGTTTCACCTCAATATCTCTATTTATAAAGACTGTAGCGTTATTACAACAGTCAAACGGACGGTCATGGCTAGATTGTCTTAGATTTTTACGACTTTTATGGTCACAAGACCCTAGGTCAGGTTAGTTTAGGTTGAAAAGAGGATGCAGATATTAATCCGCCCCATGCCACTATAAACATACACCTAAGCCAGTAATCGGCTTGTTGTGCGCTCTAAAAGCTATAAAGTAACCTCTGAAAAGAAAATTTTAAGTTAGGAATTCCGTGCTACTTAAAAAATCCTTAATTGTTTTCAATGCCACTCCCCTAAGTTGGTTCATGTCTGGTACTGTGTCTCCACCTAAGTACCGGTATCTGTTGGACGCGAAAGCCGGGCAATGACATAGGAAATGCACCAAAGTCTCATCATTTTCCCCGCATGCCATACACATGCAATTACTTGCCGCACCGATTTTATATAAGTGAACTCGTAGTCCTATGTGTCCCGTTATGATACCAATAGCTATACTGACCTCCTTCTTGCTTCCTTTCAGTCATAGCCTCTCCTTCTCACGATCTGGATGTCCCCATAGGATTTTCGCTGTCCTACCGACCGTTTCGCTGTTCTACAGGGTTGCATGCACATTCGTCGCCCACTCCCTTAACTCGGACTGTGTCGTTCCGTAAGGCTTCGGGTTAACCAAGTTTATTGACGGCAGTCCTCTGGCCTTCACCGCCAAATCGTCTGCCCTTTTATTTCCCCTTACTCCGTTATTGTACGGCAGCCAAACGATGCGGATTTTGCCATCCTCAGAGGGGCCGTTAATCTCCTTCTTACATTTCAAGACATTTCGTGTTCGTACCGTCCTGGTTGTTATTGCCATTATGGCAATTTTACTGTCGATAAATATGTACACACTCAACGTCCTCGCCTTAACACCACGCAATTTCACGCATTCCCTGATCACCCGTATCTCTACCTGCAGGACCGTATTATGGTCAGGCAGTCTTAAACAGATCTCAGTCCCTGGGATTTCAATGTATACCCCCAGGCCCACTCTGTCCTCTAGCTTTGATCCATCCGTGTAACATGATCTTCCAGATGGCAATACTAGGGTTCCATCAATCCATGAGTGTGCCAATGGCAGCATTGCCTAGCACTCGACTTCAGGATTCGTCTTAGGTATCCGATCGGACTTCTCTTCCCTTCCATCCAGGTTTCCTATTGTCGCCTTGATTATACCGCGATGGTATGAGCTGCTCCTATCCTCAATCCATTCTCCCATCGCCTTAAGTCTCATAGCCGCAGTGGCTGCCTCAAACTTAATCTGTATGTCAATGGGTCGGATATCTAGAATAGTCTCCAGTGCCCTTGTGGACTTGGTCCTCATCACTCCGCCTATGCGACAGCATGGACAACATGTTCTCTGAACCTGCTGTAAGGTCCTTATGTTGCACTTTATCTTCATAGCAGTCCACCAAACTACTGAGGCTTAAGTAATTATTGGTCGAATCACGCTCCTGAAGAGCCAGTGGAATATCCTCGGATTCAGGTCCTATTTCGAGCCTGCGGCCCGTCTACATAATGCCCAATCTAAGGCTGTACCTCTCGCAGCAGTGCCTCTCATTCGGCTTCAAGATTCATCTCAGGTATCCGATCGGAAAACTCTTCCCTTCCTTCCAGGTTTCCTATCGTCTTTTCGATTATACCACGATGGTATGAGCTGCTCCCATCCTTAATCCATTCTCCCATCGCCTTAAGTCTCATAGCCGCAGTATGAGCTGCTCCCATCCTCAATCCATTCTCCCATCGCCTAAAGTCTCATAGCCGCAGTGGCTGCCTCACACTTAATCAGCATGTCAATGGGTCGGATATCTAGAATAGTTTCCAGTGCCCTTGTGGGCTTGGTCCTCATCACTCCGCCTATGCCAAGACAACATGTTCTCTGAACCTGCTGTATGGTCCTTATGTTGAACTTTTTCCCCATAGCAGTCCACCAAACTACTGAGGCTTAAGTAATTATTGGTCTAATCACGCTCCTGTAGAGCCAATGGACTATGCTAGGATGCAGGCCCCATTTCGAGCCTATGTGCCCTTTACTTTGTGCCCAACATCTGTGAGCCTTCTCAGTACGCCCCTGAATCTGACGCTACCAATTCAGTTTCCTGTCCAAGATAACACTTAAGTATTGGACCTTGTCAGATATCGAAATCGTCTTATTGAGGAAACGTGGTACGTTAAATTGGCCCACCCTCGTCTTCTTCGGCCATATTTCATATTTCATATTTCAGTCTTCTCTGGGTTAACATTGAGACCTCTGGGTCTAGCCTAGTCCTATGCCATATGCAAGACCCTTTCGGCCCTTCTGCATAGATCCCTCCTCAGTCAGCATCCGTAATAGGTCATTTATGGATGCCATTATAGCGCAGAGGTTAGCATGTCCGCCTATGATGCTGAACGCCTGGGTTCAAATCCTGGCGAGACCATCAGAAAAACAATTTTCAGCGGTGGTTTTCCCCTCCTAATGCTGGCAACAGTTGTGAGGTACTATGCCATGTAAAACTTCTCTCCAAAGAGGTGTCGCACTGCGGCACGCCGTTCGGACTCGGCTATAAAAAGAAGGCCCCTTAGGCTTAAACTTGGATCAGACTGGCAGACATTGATATGTGAGAAGTTTGTTCTTTGAAAAGAATTTAAATTTTTATCTGTTTAAAAACACAAAATGGGAAAAACACCACTCAATAACGAACCTTCGTTTTTGAGAGTAGAGTTTTTCTATGTACTTTCCTTTACTAATAAAGTATGACAAAGATGAAGTCCCATCATTCATCAACTATATCGATGCATTCTAGGCAGATATGAGACTTCATGTTACACCCTCAGAAGCAGTTGTTGCTCTCGTTTTTTTTCCGTTAGCTGTACACAAGGATTCTTTCAAATGATTGCATTCATGTCTCCAACAGACTTCCCAGCCGAAACAGAACAGAAGAGCAACATTGCAAAGAGAAAAGTAAACCTTTTTTTTTGTTTGCAATCTGACCATACATACCGGTGATGTTTGTGCACCATTTCGAACAAGTGAACAAAAAACACGAGGCAGAAAAGAAAAATGCAAAAAGAACGTTCCATCAACACAATCATCACGAAGGTAAATTCTACGCGCTGTGTGCACAGTTTTTGCATGGAGCGAAACCACCTCCGCAACATAAGGCAAACTGAAGCAAATATGCAATAGACATTTTTTCCTTATGCAAAACTAGAACTGAACTTCATCACTGGCATCAGTGGCATCAACAACACAGCCAATAGAAGGTGGTAAGGCATAGATGGAGAAAAACCATTTGAAATTCAATGTGGAAAGTGGGTGTTATTTTTTTTTTCTGTGTGTGCCAACTAGAGAACAATTGGGGCCACACTGAAAGCCATGAACTAAGAATTTTTTAATATGTTAACATAACTTTACCTTGCTTTCGAAGAATGTCGGATTATGAATGCCATCAGCCGGAAATGGAGATGTACCGATTAAAGTGTGTACGTACTTACGTACGTGTAAGTCGTCTCGTTTTCAAGGGCTTACACTGCTGCAAGTGAAGCAATTTGATTATGCTCGAGTGAATAGGAATTGGCAAGGTGTAAGAAGCCTATGGAAGAGTGGCAAAGGCAAAAACAGCCTTAATTCTTCGATGCTAACTGGCAACACATACAAAGCAAAACAAGTGATGGAATTTCAATTTGCATTTGATAATTAAAGCAGTTGGTGAGTGTTTCGGGATTTTATTTTCATAAAAAAATTTCGTTGAAATTTGATTTTCCTACAATCGGATATTGTTCTGCTGTAGATCGCAGGAGTATCTATTTCAATTACAAATAGAAGCACAAAAAAACAATGTCTTAAAGTTGGGCTTTGTGATAGCATTTGACTGGTTTCCTAGATCGCAATTTGGTTTGGTACAGCCAAACTCGTCAGTAGGATATGTCCTGTAGAAATTTTAACTTTCATAGAACTTTTTGTTTTTTTTTAATTTATAAAATTTAATATTTGCAGACAATTTTGGAAAAAAAATATTGCCCAAAAAGTAATTGCGGATTTTTTATATAGTCGGCGTTGACAAATTTTTTCACAGCTTGTGACTCTGTAATTGCATTCTTTCTTCTGTCAGTTATCAGCTGTTACTTTTAGCTTGTTTTAAAAAAAAAGTGTAAAAAAGTATATTTGATTAAAGTTCATTCTAAGTTTTATTAAAAATGCATTTACTTTCTTAAAAATAAAATTTCCTTAACCCTTCGATGAGTGAGAAGTTCCCTGGGGACCTTTTTGTCTTTTCAAATTGAAATTACTCCTACTTCGGCCACTACAACCCACCCCAAAGTATTCCAAGAGTATTTAGTTGCGCATCTTTTGGAAAAAAAATCAAGCCGATCGGATCATTACTTTAAGAGTTATTGAGGTTTTAGTGAGAATAGTACGCGGACGTGTGAATAGGTCCGTATGGACCTTGTACTGAATTTCACTAATAAATGAATGTTTTTGTCGACTTCAGAAGAAAGAAACCAGGACCAACAGGAAATAAACACGACCCCTATACAATAATGCGTTCAATCATGCCAGAGGAAATAATACACTTAGTGCTACGTGAAACAAATCGTAAAGGCAGGGAGGTTACAGCTGCATGGAATTTGGCGAATCTCACGAAGAAAACAGTAGTGGAAGCCAGTGACAGTGAAAGAGTTTGACTCCTTTGTAGCTTTTCTTTTGTAAGCTGGACTCACAAGATCAAACCATGAACCAGCTATGGAATTATGGACGCGACGCGTTGCCCAATATACAAAGCTGTGTTGTCGTACGATCGCTTCAAGTGTATAAAGCAATTCAATTCGATTCTAGAATGGAAACACTCGGCAACAGCGACTCATCAACAGCAAAACTGCGGCTATTGACGACATTTGGGAAATGTTGCAACATAACTTGGCAGCAGCCTACACTCCTCATGATCGGCAGATCAGTCTATATGGCAGCTAAATCAAAATATGGTCTGATGTGGACCATTTCCGGTTTAAACAACGAGAGGCCTAGTACAACTCAATGCTCTAAATTACAGCGAAATAGGGCAATAAATGGGGCTTTTAGAGTCGGTTCGGCATTAGTTATGGGCTGAAGATCCTAAAGCGGCAGATGGTTCTATATGACAACTATAATTAAGTATGGTCTGATCAGGACCATGTTCGGGACGGATGACGAGAGGCTAACAGCAACTCACTGTTTCAAAGATCTGCGAAATTGGGTAATAAATGCGGCTTCTATGGGCTTAAGACCTTTAATCTGCAGATCGGTCTATATGGCCGATGGACTTAGTATAAGGTTCGTTCTAAACCTTATTCTAGTTGGACGACTGGGGGCCATTGTTTCAAACTGTAGCGAAATCAGGTAATAAATGCCGCTTATATCGGCTAAAGACCATAAATCGGCCAATCGGTCTAAATGGCAGATATATCTAAATATGGTCCGATCTGGAGGCCATCGTAGCGCAGAGGATAGCATATCCGCCTACGACGCTGAACGCCTGGATTCGAATCCTGACGAGACTATCAGAAAACATTTTCGGTGGCTTTCCCCTCCTAATGCTGGCAACATTTGTGAGGTAATATGCCATGTAAAACTTCTTTTCGAAGAGGTGTCGCACTGCGGCACACCGTTCGGACTCGGCCGATTTGATTCCTTGAGCCCCTGGAAGCCACAATTTTCATCCGATTTGTGTGAAATTTTGCACATAGTGTTCTGTTATATCTCCAAGAAACTGTGCCAAGGACGATCCAAATAGGTAAATAACCTGATATAGCTCCCATACAAGCCGATCTCCCGATTTAGCTTCTTGAGCCCCTGGAAGCCTCAAATTTCATCTGATTTGGCTGAAATTTTTCACATAGTGTTCTGTTATAACTCCCAAATCGGTCTATAACCTGATATAGCTCCCATATAAACCGATCTCCCGATTTGGCTTCTTGAGTCTGTTATGCGCTGTTATGACTTTCAACAACTGTGCCAAATACGGCCCAAACCGGTCTATAACCTGATATAGCCCCCATATAAACCAATCGTTTGACTCCTTGAACCCTACAAGCAGAAATTTTTGTCCGATTTGGTTGATATTTTTAATGTTTTATTCCGTTATGACTTCCAACAATTGCGCTTAGTACGGTCCAAATCGGTCTATAACCTGATACAGCTCCCATGTAAACCGATCTCCCGATTTGACTTCTTGAGCCGCAATTATTTTCCGCTTTGGCCGAAATTGAGCATGTAGTGTTCTGTTATGACATCCAAGAACTGTGCCAAATACGGTCCAAATCAGTCTATAACCTGATATAGCTTCCATATAAACCGTTCTCTCGATCATCCTTGTTCGATTCCTAGAATTTGGTGGTTTGTCAAAAGTTTGGTGTGTAGAAATGATGCCCTATATCAAAATTTATTTTGTGTAAAATTTTAGCAGAATCCATGGTGGTGGGTTTCGAAGATTCGGCCCGGCCGAACTTAGCACGCTTTTACTTTTTTTCTATTAAAATTATGAAACTTTGAAAATTCTTAAAAATTATATTGAAAATTTCAACAAAAATAATCGTCTATACAAATTTCATTCGCCTAAATTTAACGTAGGCTAGCAAATAAGCGAATTGTCTTCACAAGAATATTACCATTGACTTCATTTGCACAACTTGTAAAGCAATAAAATGTCAAATCATTTGGGACAAAAGTCAGCATTGTTTGCTGCAAGAGTCACATGAACCATTCCTTCTTACCCAATGAAGTCAGCCTCCAAGGAACACTAACAAATGAAAATTGTTGGATACACCAAGAAAATCAGCAGCAGACAATCTCCCCAAAGACAGCTAACAAATAACACGAATAATATATGCCTGGCTTAACATTCAGCTACAGCCTGGGTATGAGGGCAAAAGATTCTAGAGCGGGTCGGGAAACAACATCGTATTGGGCCACCATACCTTACTGACCAGCATAGGGCGTTTTATGTGACCCCTTAGACGATGGCTGGCTCAAAACCTACCGCACTCACAACTCTATTCACGCCCTTGGTACGTGGTTAGCAGAAAGTCGGCAGACTTTTGGCAAAACAATGGAAGCTAGCTTTGTTAGAGCATAAGCATAAGAACAAAAATTATGTTACATATTCCGTTGGGCCATAAACAATGGAGTGTTAAGGTAGTTCAATAACGAGATAAACACAATAAAATCATAGATTCAATGGATTTTCAATTGTTGGCCTTCTATTGTTTTCATAGTGAGGAGGTTCTGCATGTTGTTGTTGCATAGCTGCAAGGAAATCAAAGACAACAACGATTGCCAGACATTCGAACACCACAACAAGCATGTCCTAGGAATTCCCCATTGGTAAGAAGAAACAATGATATGGGTTATTCAATGCACCACACAACAGAGAAGAGATACTAGGAGCTACCATTTTTTTTTCCATAACAGAAATGTTGCCATTTTGGGGACATTTTTTTGTGGCGGAAAAATGTAAAAAATTGTTCAATTTTTTATATACCTAAAAAAACTTTTGAGTGATACACTCCCCCATACCACCATACCACCATTCGCCAAAACGCCAGATCTCGGAGATGGGTGCACCGCTTTAAGTGAAATTAATTTTGGATGCCATCTTATGGTACCCCAAAAACATGAAATTTGTATAAAATTTTGGGGGTCAATAACATGGGGGGACGCCCCATCCCAAAACCCACCCGAACGGACATGTTTACCGAATGGGACAATATGGGTATCAAATGAAAGGTATTTAAGAGTAGAGTACGAACTTGATATACAAATTTCGCCTAAAGTGTTCGGGGGAGGTCCCCCCCACCCGAAAACACCACGCAACAGAACACTTTTATCGCTTTGGGAAATATGGGTATTAAATGAAAGGTATTTAAGAGTAGAGTACGAACTTGATATACAAATTTCGCCTAAAGTGTTCGGGGGAGGTCCCCCCCACCCGAAAACACCACCCAACAGGACACATTTATCGCTTTGGGCAATATGGGTATCAAATGAAAGGTATTTAAGAGTAGAGTACGAACTTGATATACAAATTTCGCCTAAAGTGTTCGGGGAAGGTCCCCCGCCCCCAAAAACACCACCAAACAGGACTCTTTTACCGCTTTGGGCAATATGACAGGTATTTAAGAGTAGAGTACGAACTTGGCATAAAAATGTCACCTTAAGTGTCTGGAGGTTGCCCACCTCCTAAAACACCACCCAATAGGACACGTTTACCCCTCTGGGCAATATGGGTATCAAATGACAGCTATTTAAAAGTAGAGTACAAATTTGACGTACAAATGTATTCCTTGGTATCTGAGGGGCCTTCCCTCCCCCCAAAACACCCCATCAGGACATATTTACCGATTGAGACAATATGGATATCCAATGATATAAGGATTCATGTATCTGGATCCCGTCCTGCCGTTCAGCAGGACATTTAGATCGCGACAATACTACTAACTAAACTAAATTTCCCATGAACATTCCATTTAGGAACAGGGGATACTTCTCTCATATGAATGACTGCAGTCCGATAAATGTTTAATCTCAATGATAAGGGGCCTCCTTTTTATTGCCGAGTTCGAACGGCGTGCCGCATAGCGGTAGAGCCACTTGGAAGAGAAGTTTAACATGGCAGGATACCTCACAAATGTAGCCAACATTAGTAAGGGGATAACCACCAGACATGATAACCTCTGCGCCACGGTGGCGATGTGTAAGAGGGCAATCCACCTCTCCCATCCTACCCAAAACAAAAAGGAATTCAAAATAATATATGAAGACCGATCAGGATAGCAATTAGAGGTCTTTGTTAGTAGAGTACACTTTTTATCCTCAAATTGGGATAGACACAGGAAGGACCAATCAAAAAAAAAAAATAAAAATAAAAATAAATAAATTAGTGCGGATCTTTACGAGACCCGTAGCCCTGAATATCTTGATCGACACCTACAAAATGCTTGACATTGTGGGGCTCAAACAAAATCTTGCTCTACCATGATTCACATATTATTTCCGGGATCGTCCCCTAAACTTCCGGCCATGTTTGCTTACTATGGCAGTAAGGGGCTCAAATTATAAGTATTTGACAGTAAAATGCAATGAATTTGATATCCAATTTTCAGACCAAGTGTTTGGGGGTAGTCTCACCCTATGAACTCCTCCTAAACCAATTGCAATTGCTGATATTTTTCAGGGCAAAGTGCGTGGAGGCCACCGTAGCGCAGAGGTTAGCATGTCCGGCTATAACATTGAACGCCTGGGTTCGAATCCTGGCGAGACTATCAAAACAATTTTTCAGCGGTGGTTTTCCCCTCCTTATGCTGGCAACATTTGTGAGGTACTATGCCATTTAAAACTTCTCTCCAAAGAGGTGTCGTACTGCGGCACGACATTCGGATTCGGCTATAAAAAGGAGGCCCCTTATCATTGAGCATAAAAACATGAATCGACTGCACTCTTTGATATGTGAGAAGTGAGTAGGAGGGTATTTGAGCCTAGAGCACGAATCTTATACATGGCGGTCCACCTCACCCCCAAAAACACCCCCATACCACACATATTTAACGACCATAGCAATATAAGGCTCAAATAAAAGAAATTTGTGAGTAGAGCACCAATATGATATCCACATTGGGGCGATAAAATAAGAGAGTGAAAGAAGGCGCAGCAGATTAGACCCTTTCCAGCTAGTCTTCTTATATATAAAAAATTAATTTGTGTTTGTATGGTGCAAAATGTGGACCCGTGGTGAGAAATGTGGGACCAAGTTTCTGGGGGGACCAAGTCACCCCCTCCCCAAAACACCTAGCAAACAGGACTTATTTACTGACCATGACAATATGGAGCTAAAAAAAGGGTATTTAAGTAAAGAATACGAATCTGATATGCAAAAGTGGGACCAAGTGTTTATGGGGCCGCCCCTCGCCAAACACCCACCCAAAAAGGACAAATTTTCGACCATAGCAATATGGGGCTCAAATGAAAGGTGTTTGGGAGTAAAGCACGAATCTGATATCAATATTCGGAAAAAAGTGTCTATGGGGTCATCCCACTCCCATAAGACCATCCAAATAGGACGTACTTGCGGCCCATTGCAATATGGGTCTCAAATAAGAGGTCCCCCCCTCTTATTTGAGGGGGGGACCTCTGATATCAACATTCGGGAATCTGATATCAATATTCGGAAAAAAGTGTCTATGGGGTCATCCCACTCACATAAGACCATCCAAATAGGACGTACTTGCGGACCATTGCAATATGGGTCTCAAATAAGAGGTCCCCCCCCCTCTTTTTGAGGGGGGGGACCTCTGATATCAATATTCGGGAATCTGATATCAATATTCGGGAAAAAGTGTCCATGGGGCCAGCCCACTCCCATAACACTACCCAAACAGGATGTGCTTGCGGACCATTGCAATATGGGTCTCAAATAAGAGGTATTTTAGAATCTTAAATATATTTTCAGGGCCAAGTCCTGAGTGGGAGGCCCATCCCCGAAAACACCCCCCCAAACCGGTCATGTTTGGCGACTCTCGGAATATGGGGATCAAATAAAATGCATTTGGGAGTAGACCACGATTCTGATATCAACATTCGGGACCAACTGCCTAGGGGACATCCCATCTCCATAATAACCCCCAAATGGGACGAATTTGCTCTCCATGACAATTTGGGTCTTAAATAGAATGGAGCCCGATATTGATAATGTTTGGGCCCCATACGCCAAACCGGAAATATTTGCTGACTTTTGGAATAAGGGGTTTGAATGATAGGTATTTGAGATTAGAAAACGAATTTGATATCCAATTTTGAGGCCAATGGCAATAAGGGGTTCATATACATGATATTTGATAGTAGAGCCCGATGCTGATGTATTTTCAGGGTTACGTGTTTGGGGGACCACCCCACTCCCCAAAACACCCCTAAATAGGACATATTTAACGTTAATGTGGAATTCAAAGGACAGGTATTGGGGGGTAGAGCGCGAAATTCATACCCACTTCCGGGACCAATTTTCTGGGGGTCTACCCCTTTTCAAAAACACCGCCGCAAACTGCAATTATTTACTAACCATCGCAATAGGGTAGGTTAGTAAATAAGGTATTTAGGAGTAAAATACGAATCTGAATCTAAATGTGGGACCAAGTATTTTTCAGGCCAAGTGGCTGGGGGACCTTCCCACCCCCGAAAAAACCCTTAAATCGGACATCATGAGAATATCGGGCTCAAATAAAGTCTTTTAAGAATGGAGTCCGAGCGAATTCACAGACCAATAAAGATCATACGCGATTCAGATAAGTCCTAGTCCCAGCTAGTCCTCTTTAAAAATCCATATGGCAACTCTCAACACAAAACCACTTGGATATTGCAAAAAGGAAGGCTCAGTAACATTCAGTCTCTGTTGAGTTGTAGCCAAGCTATTGACTGACCCCCTAACCAGCCGGCTGCATAACACAGAACAATTCATTAATTTTCCAACATTGAAACGAAGAACAAGTTGTGTACTGGGATGAAATGGGATGTCCGTCCAGTTCTTGTTACGAATGTTGCTGCAATTGATAAATTGCCGGCAACGTTCAACAACAGAAACAATGACCAAACAATCGTAGAGCAACCACACTTCGAAGGGCATAACATTGCAGAGATGGAAGCAATGGAAGGCAACGTCGGCATGATTTGTTTGATTTTATGAATTTTTCAAATGTTTCATGAATTTAATTGTTCAGAGATTTCTTAGGATTTATTCGTTGTAAACTGAAAATTATTGAGACAATTCAATTGAAACCAAAAAGGGAGGTGTAAGCACAGAAACCTTTTAAAATTCTTTAGCCTTTGTGTTCACACTTCGTTGGACGGTCTGAGGACTCTAATTGAAAAATTAGTTACGATTTTTCTAGATATGATGATTATGATGATGATGATTTATAAAGATTGATTGCTGCCCATGTTGAAGGGATAAATCAAAAAATCTTTTCTAAAATAAAATTTTTATACAACTTCTGGGAAAGAGAATCTGCTATTAGTTGATGTTCATTTGGGATTCTTTAAAGAAATCCTTTATAATGAAAAGATTATCCGTTATTACTAAGGAGATCAGTTTGGTTCGATTTTGAAAACCGGTTTTTCGGTTTTTTGAGCTAAATATACTAATCGGTTTTTTGAAAATTGCCATCTTTGTGGTTTTTGATAAATCGGATTTATGCCAAAATCAATCTGTTTCTTACTAGCAGTTAGGTGAGGTTGAATAGAGGCGGCAGATATTAATCCGCCTCATGCGACAATGGACATACACCTAAGCCAGTAATCGGCTTATTGTGCGCCCCAAAAACTATCAAGTAAAAGCGGGCTAAGTTCGGCTGGGCCGAATCTTGGGAACCCATCACCATGGATTCTATTCTGGTTGCCCAAAAAGTAATTGCGGATTTTGCATTTTTAATAAAACTTAGAATAAACTTTAATCAAATATACTGTTTTTACACTTTTTTTCTAAAGCAAACTAAAAGTAACAGCTGATAACTGACAGAAGAAAGAATGCAATTACAGAGTCACAAGCTGTGAAAAAATTTGTCAACGTCGACTATATGAAAAATCAGCAATTACTTTTTGGGCAACCCAATACATACCAAAATACTGTCAAACCATCAAAAATTAAAGCTTCTAGGAACCGAACAAAGATGATGGAGAGACCGGTTTAGACGGGAGCTATATCAGGTTATAAACTGATTTGAACCGTACTTAGCAGTTGTGGAAGTCACAACAGAACACCGCGTGCGAAATATTAGGCAAATCCGACAAAAATTGCGGCTTGTCAGGGCTCTAGAAGTCAAATCGGGAGATCGGTTTATATGGGAGCTATATCAGATTTAGACCGATTCGAGCCATACTTGACACAGTTGTTGGAAGTCATAACAGAACACCACATGCAAAATCTCAGCCAAATCAGACAAAAATTGCTGCTTGTCAGGGCTCAAGAAGTCAAATCGGGAGATCGGTTTATATGGAATCTATACCAGGTTATAGACCGATTTGAACCGTACATCGCACAGTTGTTGGAAGTTATAACTCAACACTAGGTGCAAAATTTCAGCCAAATCGAAAAAAAATTGCGGCTTCTAGGGCTCATGAAGTCAAATCGGGAGATCGGTTTATATGGGAGGTATATCTAAATCTGCACCGATATGGCCCATTTGCAGTTCCCAATGACCTACATACATACTAAGTGTATGTGGAACATTTCAAGCGGCTAGCATTAAGTGCTCGACCAAATTGCAAACTGCAAATTTTGCCCATGAACCATCCACTAAGGAACAGGGGCAAACTTCTCACATATCAATGAGTGCAGTCCGTTACAAGTTTAAGCTCAATGATAAGGGGACTCCTTTTTATAGCCGAGTCCGAACGGCGTGCCGCAGTGCGACACCTCTTTGGAGAGAAGTTTTACATGGCATAGTACCTCACAAATGTTGCCAGCATTAGGAGGGGAAAACCACCGCTGAAAAAAAATTTTTTTTTTTGATGGTCTCGATAGGATTTGAACCCAAGCGTTCAGCGTCATAGGCGGACATGCTAACCACTGCGCTACGGTGGCCTCCTAAGCGCTCGACCGCTATCGTGATTTCGACAGACGGGCGGACGCACGCACATGACTAGATCGACTTAGAATGTCGAGACAATCAAAAATTATATACTTTGTGGGGTCCTGGATCAACATTTCAAGGTTTTACAAACGGAATGATTAGATTAGTATATCCCCATACTATGGTGGTGCTAACCTCGAAAAAGAAATTTTTAAGTTAGAAATTCTGTGCTACTAACAAAATCCTTCTTTGTCTGCCATACCACTCCCCTAAGTTGGTTCATGTCTGGTATCGTGTCCCCACCCAAGTACTGGTCAGATACCAGTACTTAGGTGGGCCGCGAAAGCCGGGCAATGATATAGGAAATGCTCTAACGTCTCATCATCTTCCCTGCGTGCTCTACACATGCAATCACTTGCTGCACCGATTTTACATAAGTGAGCTTGTAGTCCTATGTGTCCCGTTGTGATACCGAAAACTATACTGACCTCCCTCATACCTCCTTTTAGTAATAGACTCGTATTCTCACGAACCGGATCATCCCATAGGATTATCGCCATCCTACCAACTATTTCGCTGTTCCTCAGTGTTACATGCCCGTTTGTCGCCCACGCCCTTAACTCGGAATGCGTCGACCCGAAAGGCTTCGGGTAACCAAGTTTATCGAAGGCAGTTCTCTAGCCTTGGCTGCCAAATCGTCTGCCCTTTTTTATACCCTCCACCATAGGGTGGAGGTATACTTATTTCGTCATTCTGTTTGTAACTACTCGAAATATTCGTCTAAGACCCCATAAAGTCTATATATTCTTGATCGTCGTGACATTTTATGTCGATCTAGCCATGTACGTCCGTTTGTCCGTCCTTCCGTCCGTCCGTCTGTCAAAAGCACGCAAACTTTCGAAGGAGTAAAGCTAGCCGCTTGAAATTTTGCACAAATACGTCTTATTAGTGTAGGCGGGTTGGGATTGTAAATGGTATTTGGTATTTGTATTTGGTTATGATATCCAACAACTGTGCAAAATATGGTTTAATTCGGTTCATAATCTGATAAAGCTGTCACACAAACCGATCTGGGATCTTGACTTCTTGAGCATATAGAGGGCGTAATTCTCGTCCGATTTGGCTGAAATTTTGCATGAGGTGTTTTGTCATTAGTTGCAACAACTGTGTAAAATAAGGTGACCTCCAACATACGTGTCAAATATGGTCTGAATCGGTCTTTGCCTGATACAGCTCCCCTATAAACCGATCTCTCTATTTTACTCCTTGTTACTTGTAACTCAATTTGCATTTTTCTCTCTTTCTACATGGTTTTTGCTAAAATCATTTGTTTTATTCTTTAAAAATATTTTCTCCGCTTTTTAAACATGTAAAATTGTACCCTGAATTTTGATATCAATCTTTCTGCTTGACCCTCCATTATTCTCCTCAAATTTGACTTGTTTTTGATTGCAATGCCTAATTTCAGTTTTCATACATTTTAAATGGCAAGGCTTTTTATATATTTTTTCCTCTGGTCTGTTTTTACAACAAAAGATGTGTTTTCTTGATATCTTCTCGGGCACTTTGCTAATTGTTCTTTTCTTGAGGGACTTGTGTTGGTGTGCATAGCTAAGTGTTTGTGGGAACAAAGTGCGGGCATTTTTCCTTCGTTTCCTTTGCTTTTTCTTCATCTGTTTCCCTTTTCCACTTCAATGTCTCTGGCTCTTATATTCAATTGATAAATCACTTTTATGAATGATTTTTAGGTGATTTATCTTCCTTTTTAGTTTCCTTAAAACGACGCTCTCTTTTTTAATTGTGGTCATAAATCTTCCTTGGATTGTTGTACAATGCCCCCCTCCCTTTTGGTTTGTGTTGCGCGTATTTTTAATACCCTACATCACAACCATTGAACTGAGAAACCAAATCGGGTCATCTATATATAAAAAAAGAAGGTGAGTGACTGACTGATCATCACCCAGCCAAAACGACTAAAGCTTGAACCATGCATGAATGTTGGTCTTGGGTCATAGGCACGGAATAAGGCTGGATTTAGTGATATTCGTACGTTTTGGCACTAAAAAGTACCAAGAAGAACGAAATGGTACATATTTGCCCAGCGCGAACGGAAAAGGCTAGAATTATGTTCTTGGGCTCAAATAACAGTGCGCCTCGAAAAACTAGGGTTTGATGAAAAAGTGGGAAAATCGTACCGGAAGTGGGAGGAATAGTACAGCAATTGGGTACTATTTGGTACTTTCTTTGTTAATTGAACATGAGCTCTGAATCTTTGAACTTGCGTACACTATGGCAAACTTAATTGAGCGACTATAAGACTTTTTGGAAATATGTACATTAAGGTACTAAAAAAAGTACCAAAAAGGTATGCAATGGGTGAACTTTTTTCAGGGCGGATGGATGAGGTAGAATTTTGAAATTTGACTTAAAAGACATCTGGTGCAAAAAAATAAGGGCGAAAAGAAAAAAAATATAAAAATAGTACTGGTAACGGGATAAAACGTACGTTGAGTAACGCAATTGGTACTATTTGGTACTTTCTTTACAAATGGAGCTCGAAATACCAATATTAGTACCATTTGGTACTTTCTGTGCAGATTGAGCAAGAGGTCTGAAATTTG
This sequence comes from Stomoxys calcitrans, assembly GCF_963082655.1. Lineage (NCBI taxonomy): Eukaryota > Metazoa > Arthropoda > Insecta > Diptera > Muscidae > Stomoxys > Stomoxys calcitrans. The sequence continues at coordinate 96,459,202 of NC_081556.1, read as the reverse complement.
GCATGTTGGTAAAACTTAGAAATATTTGATGGATGACTAAATGTTTTTTTTCACAATTCGAAGTTTTTGGTACCAAAATTGGTACTATTTAGTACTTTTTTTTATAGATGGAGTTGGTGGTCCAAAATTTGGCATATAGGTACAACTAAGAAATATAGGATGGATCATTAAATTATCTATTCAAAGTTCGTACATTTAGGTTCCAATATTAGTACCATTTGGTACTTTTTTTTTACAGTTGAAGCTAGAGGTCTGAAATTTGGCATACAGGTACATATAGGAAAAATATGATGGGTGACTAAAAAATCTATTGACAACTCCAACATTTTTGTACCAATTGATATTTTCTTTACAGGTGGAGCTATACGTTTGAAATTTTACATGTATGTACAAGAAGGTAATATATAAAGGGTGACTAGTTACACCATTCTAAATGCATACAGTTTGATACCAAAAAGCGAAAAATAGTACGTAATAGATTAACTTCGCCTACAGCCAACAGGGACCGCTAAAATTAAGCAATTTAACAAACATTATCGCAGTCTTGACAAAACACTACATACAAAATTTCAGCCAAATCGGACAATAATTGCGGCTTGTAAGGGCTCAAGATTTCAAATCGGGAGATCGGTTTATATGGGAGCTATATCATGTTCTTGACCGATATGAACCGTACTGGGCACAGTTGTTGGAAGTCATAACAAAACATAACGTCTAAATAATCAGCCAAATCGGACAAAAATTGTGGCTTCCAAAGGCTCAAGAAATCAAATCGGGAGATTGGTTTATGGAAGCTATATCTAAATCTGAACCGATATGGCCCATTCACAATTTCCCACGACCTACATCAATTCTGCGCAAAAATAAAAAAGCGCCTAGCTTAACGCGTTCGACCCCTATCGTGATTTCAACAGACGGACGAACGGACAGACTTGGCTTGATGGACTCAGAACGTCGAGACGATCAAGGATATAGGGTCTTAGACCAATATTTCGCCTTGTAGGGGCTCAAGAAGTATAATCGGGAGATCAGTTTATATGGGAGCTGTATCGAATAGGACCTTAATGGACACGTATGTTGAAGGTCATGGGAGCAGCCGTTGTACAAAACACACAGTCGTTGAAAGTGGTATCAAAACACTACATGCAAACTTTCAGTCAAATCGAATGATAATTGCGCCCTCTAGAGGCTCAAGAAGTCAAGATCCAAGATCGATTTATATGGCAGCTATATCAAAACATGGACCGATTTAAACCATACCTAGCGCAGTTGTTGGAAGTGACACCAAAACACCACGTGCAAAATTTCAGTTAATTCGGATGAGAATTGCGCCCTCTAGAGGCTCAAGAAGTCAAGACCCAAAATCGGTTTATATGGCAGCTAAATTAGATTATGGAGCGATTTGAAACATACTTAGTGCAGTTGTTGGAAGTGACACTAAAACACTAATTCAGTCAAATCGGACAAGAATTGCGTCCTCTAGAGGCTCAAGAAGTCAAGACCAAAAATCGGTTTAAATGGCAGCTAAAACAGATTATGGAGCGATTTAAACCATACTTAGTGCAGTTGTTGGAAGTGACACCAAAATACCACGTGCAAAACTTCAGTCAAATCGGACGAGAATTACGTCCCCTAGAGGCTTAAGAAGTCAAGACCCAAGATCGGTTTATATGGCAGCTATATCAAAACATGGACCGATTTGAACCATACTTAGTGCAGTTGTTGGAAGTGACACCAAAACACCACGTGCAAAATTTCAGTAAAATCGGACGAAAATTGCGCCTCTAGAGGCTCAAGAAGTCAAGACCCAAGATCGGTTTATATACCAGCTATATCAAAACATCGACCGATTCGGCCAATTCACAATCCCAACCGACCTACACTAATAAAAAGTATTTGTGCAAAATTTCAAGCGTCTAGCTTTACTCTTTCGAAAGTTAGCGTGCTTTCGACAGACAGACGGACAGACGGGCGGACAGACAGTCGGACGGACATGGCTAGATCGACTTAAAATGACATGACGATAAGAAAATATATACTTTATGGGGTCTCAGACGCATATTTCGAGGTGTTACAAACAGAATGACGAAATTAGTATACCTCCATCCTATGGTGGAGAGTATAATGTCAATTTGATCTCTCCATCAAATTCGAGCGGTGTATGTCGGGCATATCCTACATCACTACTGTGGTACGAGGTATTATATGCAAATTTGCCCACTAACATTCCATTAAGGAATAGTCTCTTTGATCTCTCCATCAAATTCGAGCGGTGTATGTCGGGCATATCCTACATCACGGGATATATCCACTAACATTCCATTAAGGAACAGTGGTAAACTTCTCCATATCAATGGCGGACAGCACTCATTGATATGTGAGAAGTTTGCAAGTTTAAGCTCAATGATAAGGTCTAAGGCCTCCTTTTTATAACCGGGCCCGAACGGCGTGCCGCAGTGCGACACCTCTTTGTGGAGAAGTTTTCAAATGGCTGCCATACCAAATGGTACAGTACCTTACAACATTAGGAGGGGATAACCACTGCTGAAAATTTTTCTGATGTTCTCGCCAGGATTCGAACCCAGGCGACCAGCGTCATAGGCGGAAATGCTAACCACTGCGCCTCCTACAAGGTATTAAGACCTACAAGGAAGAGAAATGGACCCATTGATGGACCCACGGATGGACAAAGAATCTCTTTCTGACTCGATTTGGCGATGTCCGTCTGTCTGTCCGTTTGTGTGTCTGTCCGTCCATGCTAAGTACAGGTCACAATTTTAATACAATCATCTTCAAATTTTGTGAAGGCAATTTTTTTGGCCTAGAAACAAAGCCTATTGGAACTGGAGAAAGTTTGGTTTTAATGACCTATAGCGTCCATATAGTGGTACTGCCCAATTCCCTTTCATTGAGTAAGTGTAGGCTATTATGTAGTCGGCACCGCCCGACTTTTTGCCTTTTCCTACATGTTTTCTTTGTTTTTTGGGTGGAAATTTCCTTAAATCACTGCTACAAATAACAATTCGTTCCGCATTTGTTCTCTCTCTCTATTGTTTTGTGGCATTAATTTTTGGTTTACAACAAAAGACGGTAGGAAACCAAAACGAAAGAAGAGGTGTACGCGTTGTGGTGCTGATGTGTGCCACTTACAGCTAGCAAAGGTGGGCTAAAGTGGCTTGGCCCCTTGACCGCAAGTGTTGGTGGAGGGGTGTCCCATATCAACAAAGTGCCCTTAAACACTTTTCATCCATGGCCCAACAAAGTCGTTGAGTCATTCACTCTGTCCACGGATTGGCGATGCATTAAAGCAAAGTGTATTTAAGTCGCTAGCTACCTGTTCTTGAAGCATGCCAGTGGCGTTGCGCCACTGTTGCAATGTTTTTTCACGTTTCCACTCTGGCACCGAGACACTTTGAAAATGCTAATGTAAATAAAATAATTTCTAAATTGCATGTTGCACCCTCTTAACGCCGGTGAGCACTTTGCAGTTATTTGGTTGCTGCTGATGTTTGCTTTTCTTATTGCCATTTGGGACGAGGGATGTGGAAAGGACACTCGAAGAAAGTCGCAATTTGAACTAATTGAGAACAAATTTTTTGATACATTTCATATTAAACGTTCTTCCGCCCAAACGCTTTCTCCGAAATTACATTCGATTTCTACACATTCGTGCCTAATATAGCCATTACTTTCGAAGAAGTAAAGGTAAACTTCTCAAATATCAATGAATGGTGTCCGATTCCAGTTTAAGATCGCCTATGCCAAGGGAAGGTCGATGGAGACGAGGTTGTGCATTAAACAGATGAATCCTTCGATGACAAGACGTGCTATTGGCTGCATGTATTCAAAATATGCGGACCGAAACACCGATCAAATCCTTAGACCAGTACCGGATGGACTGGGCCCTCAGAAACTGGATAAACCATATGCTAAGGAACAGGTGGATAAATAGTGGGGCCCATGACATAAATATAAGGGAGAAAATGGCACAGGACATGCCATAGGGGGGTTCTTTTTCCTCACCCCTCCAAAAATAACCCATAACGAATGCTGACTGAAAAGGGATTTGAATCTGTCTTCTACGTGATATAACAATACTTCTAAGGAGTATAGATCCGACCCAACTTCGCAGATGGGCCGAAAGGGTCTTGCAGATGGCATACAACTGGGCTAGGCCTAAGGGTCTCAATGTTAATCCAGAGAAGACTGAAATCTGCCTGTTCGCAAGAAAGACGAAGGTTGGCCAATTGGACGCACGACGACAAAATAAAATGGTTTCGATACCTGACAAGGCCAAATATGAGTCTTCTCGGACAAGAAACTGAATTGAGAGTGTTACATTCAAGAGCCTAACGAGAAGGCCCACAGATGTTGGACGCTATGTAGACGGGCAGTAGACTCGAAATGGGTCCTGAATCCGAGGATAGCCCACTGGCTCTAGAGGAACTTGATTAGAACAATATTTACTTACGCCTCAGTAGTTTGGTGGACTGCAGTGGAGAAAAAGTGCAACGCAAGGATAATACAACAGGTACAAAGAACACGTGTGAGGTTTTAACTGCAGCTATGAGGCTTAAGGCGATGGAAGAATGGATAGAGGATAGGAGTAGATTACACCATAGCGGCATAATCGAGGCGTTGATAGGAAACCTTGAAGGAATGGAAAAGGTTTCCGATCGGGTACCTGAGACAACACATGAGTTCGAGTGCGAGACACTGCTGCCAGCGGCACAGTTTCGATTGACGGAACACTGGTATTGCCATTTGGAGGATCAAAGACAGAGGACAAATTGGGACAGTAAACTGGCCATCAGGCAATAAAACCCGGGTCGGTAAGGCCACAAACACTTTTGCAGTGCAAGAAGGAGATTAACGCCGGGTCATAGCGAAGTGATTACCCCTAACGATTTGGCAGTGAACCCTAAGCCTTTTTGGTCGAAGCTGTCCGAGTTAAGGGCGTGGAGAACGAACTATTGAACAGCGAAACGCTTGGCAGGACGACGAAAATCCTAAGGGGTGATCCGGATTGTAAGAAGACCAGGTCATAACAGTATTGAAATAACTTAGGGGCCTGGTATGGAACAAAATTTGCAATTTTGTAAGTAGCACGGAATTTTTTCAATTTAGATTTTCATTCAACCTTACTTAACTTGGGCTAGGTTAGGTAAGTGTGGCAGTCCTTTATAATACTTCTAAGTGGTAAAGATCTGAACGAGCTATGCGGAAGGCCCGAAAGGGTCTTGCATATGGCATATGATTGGGCTAGACCCAGAGGTCTCAATGTTAACCCAGAGAAGACGGAAATATGCCTGTTCACGAGGAAGACGAAGGTGGGCCAATTTAACGCACCAGGAGCGTGATTAGAGCAATTCTTACTTACGCCACCAGTAGTTTGGTGGACTGCTATGGAGAAAAAGTTCAACATAAAGACCATACAACAGGTCCAGAGAACATGTTGTCTTGGCATAGGCGGAGCGATGAGTACCACGCCCACTAGGGCACTAAAGACTATTCTAGATATCCGACCCATTGAATCGAGGATGGGAACTTCTCATACCATCGCGGTAGTCGAGGCGACGATAGGAAACCTGGAAGGAAGGGAAGAGGTTTCCGATCGGATACCTGAGATGAACCTTGACGTTGAGTGCGAGGCACTGCTGCCATCGGCACAGTCTTGGATTAACGGAACCCTAGTAATGCTATCTGGAAGATCATGTTACACGGATGGATCAAAGCTAGAGGACAGAGTGAGCCTGGGGGTTTACATTGAGAACCCAGAGACTGAGATCTGTTTTAGACTGCCTGACCATAATACGGTCCTGCAGACGGAGATCCGGGCGATCACGGAATGCGTGAAGTGGTGTGGTGCTAACGCGAGGACGTCGATTGTGAACATCATTACCGACGATAAGGGCACAAACAGTCTTCCAGTGTAAGTAGGAGAGGAGGACAGCAAAATCCGCATCGTTTGGGTGCCGGGTCACAACGGAGTAAGGGGGAATGATAGGGCAAACGATTTGGCGTTGAAGGCCAGAGGACTGCCGTCAATAAACTTGGTTAACCCGAAGCCGATTGGGTCAACGCAGTCCGAGTTAAGGGAGTGGGCGGCGAATGCGCATTCAACATTGCGGAACAGCGAAACGGTCGGTAGGACGGCGAAAATCCTAAGATCGTGAGAAAATGAGGCTATTACTGAAAGGAAGTAAGAAGGAGGTCAGTATAGCTTTTTATATCATAATGGGACACATAGGACTATGAGCTCACTTATGTAAAATCGGTGCGGCAAGTGATAGCATGTAATTTTAAACTTGAATCGGAAAGCACTCATTTATGTGTGAGAATGTGCCTCTTCTCGTTTCCTGGTGGTAATGTTCTTCATGTTCTCATTAGGGGAGGGATGGCACCTCAGACATTTCAAATATGGATATCGAATTCGTGCTGCACTTTCAAATCCCTTTAATTTGAGCCACATTTTGCCATGGCCCATAAATATGAACTGTTTGGAGGCTGTTTTGAAGTTGGAGCGGCGATCGGCACTTTGCACTGATATTAGATATCAAATTCGTACTTTATTCCCAAAACATTTGGCTCCAAAATTTGATATCAAATTCGTTTTCTACTCTCAAATACCTTTCATTTGGGTCCCATATTGTCATAATGGGTCAAACAACCCATTTGACGTATATTTAGGAGGAAAAGCGCCATCTAGACTAGAACGAAAATTTTAATGTCATATTCGTAATCTACTCCCTAATTACTTTCATTTGAGTCCCATATAGCCATCATCGGCTAATATGCACATTTGGGGGTATTTGGGGGTGGGCGATCTCCCATTACTTGGACCGAATGTTTTATGCCATATTTGTAATCTACCGCCGAATACTTTCCATTTGAGTCCCATATTGACATGAACTTCGAATATATCTGTTTTGAGGAGGCGGTGTTTTCTTGGGCCCAAACTTTAATACCATATTCATTTTCTGGTCTCCAATACCTTTCATTTGATACCCTTATTGTGCCCATCGGACCACTTTCGGATATGGGTGGCGTTTTTGGCCGATATCTAAAAATTATATAGCCTATGTTTCCTTTCAGACACATGTAAACAATCTATGACAATTTTAAGAAAATCGGTTCAGCCAAGTATCATATAGTCATAATGGGTCTAATGGCGGTTTTGAGGGGTGGCGTGACGCCCTAAACTTCGATCTGGTTTTGTATGCCAGATTCGAAATGTACTCCCGAGTACCTTTCATTTGAGCCCTATATTGAAATGAACGTCCAACATGTCTGTTTGGGGGAGTTTTGGGGTTGGGGCTGAGCGATGGGTACTTAGACGCCAAATTTAATACCACATTTGTATTCTACACTCGAATACCTTTCATTTGAATCCCATATTGTCCCGATCGTTCCACTTTTATTTTTGGGTTGTACTTTTGGGGTAAGGGGGAGGGTCCGCCCCCCTCCCGAGATCAAAAAATTATATAGCCTATGTTTCCTTCTAGGCCAACCTACGCAATCTGTGAAAATTTCAAGAAAATCGGTGCAGCCATTTTTGGTGCATATTGGATATATTGAGGTATTTTGGACATATTGATACATATATTGTTAAAAATAATTGGCAGATTTACATTTTCATACCCAGATATACCATTAATAGGCACATCCTTGGCTACAATCAGATTCTCTTGCGGTAAGAGGTGGAAGTTGAAATACTTGAAAGCCTATTTCAAGTTAGCATTCTACTCACCATCGATTTTCGACCAATTTCTTAACAATAACACAAATGTTGTTGAAGGTACATACCTGCAAAGAATGATAAAATAATTCAAATATTAGAAAAAATACTTCTTTTCATATTAATGTTCAATACAATACAAAATCTTTAAAAGAAAAAAAAAAAGACTACCACCATTCAATAGACCTGACTGATGTTTTTGGAACTCTTTAATTTAAGTATAACAGAAACGTTTTGTTTTTACTAACATTTTTCTTCGAGTGCATCTCTCTATAATTGATATTTAATGTTTGTTGAATCTATTATTAAGTCTTTCACCTTTTGCCAGACACAAATGCTTTTATTGTACATTTGCGGGGAGTAAATATTTCCATTTTCTACCATGCTGTGTATTTGCTTTACACATAGAAATCACGCACATGTTAAGTCCTCATCTTGCCGACCTTCCACTTATTTTTTTTTGGTGTTTATGTAGATTTTCTTCCAGCAAAAGGTATCTTCGATTTGTTTACACTTTTCTTCCTCAGATTCGATGCGATGCCAAGTAAATATTCCAAAGGGAATACACATGTTTATACACTTGGGGAAAGCTTAAAATTGTTTAAATTTCTTTTTCCAGGGGAGTTTGGTGTTTGGAAATTAAGAAAATAAACACCATTTGATGGAATTGGGTCAAAGTGTTTGCAGCACCTTTATGCAAGAATGAGATTTATGCTATGGACATCAATACATGACTGACTTCTTTTCTTCATCAACGAATTATTCATACATCAAATGGAATGACTTTATATATCAATAGGATGGATCGTCAGCATCATCATCATCATCATCATTTCTATCATCGTACTTCTTGCCATGCATGAATTAATCACTTTGAAGTGACAGATTACCGGGTGATGTTAACATACTAATTTGTTACAGAAAGTGACTTGGCTTTTTTTTTAAATGAAATATGACCTTTTCAAATTAAATTTTGTGGCGGTTGAGTGCACTAATTAGAAATGTGGTGCGAGAAGTATAAAATGCTGAAGACAAACTTCAATCTACCATAACAGCCAACAAAGAATGAGATGACGATCCAGAAAATTGTATATAAACTTTGTTTATAAATAAAGAATAATAGAATGTATTTCAATTTCAGATTTTCTTAAAATATACAAATCCCTTATATTGCTCAACTTATCACAAACACATTTCTTTCAATTTGTTGTTCCCAATTCATTCTTCAACATTTTCTATGAATGTCCTTAGGAAAAAAACGAATCTACCAGCATACAATAAAATGTCCATATTTATTTGTTTGCTCACACAAATCCTCGAAAGTGTGAATGTATGGCAAATGTCTTATGATTCTGCAATGCGTGTTATAGGCATAAAACGAACCATATATGCCATAAATCATTATGATTTAACGACAATATATTGCTGCCCCTAGGACAATTGATCCTTTGGGCTACTGCAAAAAAAAAGCCATACACTCTCCAATACAAATATCTATGACTAATAACAAAACAGAGGATAAGACCTTGTAGGCTGCCTTCAGAGGAGGGCAAAGCAAGAGGCATTACTTGAATATCATAAATAACAATATGTTCCATATATCATCGTTTATTTCATCGAACATATTTTATTTAGATGTTGTGCCAAAGCGCTTGGGTGGGGTATACACACATATATGTGGAATTATTATAAATGATATGTGAACCCCTTGGAAAAGTCAATAAATTGATGTAGGTCATAGAGCATGTCGCAGCATATTGAATATTGATTACATCTGTATTCATACAAAATAGTTCTTCAAATATCAGATTGTTACAATACATATGTAGGTCAAGAGTTGAATGAAACCACTCTATTTGAAGTGATTGAAATAAATTGTTTTTTGTTTATATTAAAGTACGATATCAGAAAAAATAGCTCCATAAAGGCTTATTGATAAAGTGAGGAGAAGTACAACAACTAACATTGACATAATTAAATTTATTTTATCATAAAGTGGTATCGGTTAGTCTGCTTAATGTTGTACTTAAGCTGTTGTATTAAAAAACAAGTAAAAGCGTGCTAAGTTCGGCCGGGCCGAATCTTATATACCCTCCACCATGGAGGGTGTATAAGAACTCCCATTTGTCGAGTTCTTTTCCCGGCATCTCTTCTTAGGCAAAAAAGGATATAAGAAAAGATTTGCTCTGCTATTAGAGCGATATCAAGATATGACCCGGTTTGGACCACAAATAAATTATATGTTGGAGACCTGTATAAAATGTCAGCCAATTCGAATAAGAAATGCGCCCTTTGGGGTCTCAAGAAGTAAAATAGAGAGATCGATTTATATGGGAGCTTTATCAGGCTATAGACCGATTCAGACCATAATAAACACATATGTTGATGGTCATGAGAGAATCCGTCGTACAAAATTTCAGGCAAATCAGATAACAATTGCGACCTCTAGAGGCTCAAGACGTCAAGACCCAATATCGGTTTATATAACAGCTATATAAGGTTATGGACCGATTTGAACCATACTTGGCACAGTTATTGGATGTCATAACAAAACACGTCGTGCAAAAATTCATTCAAATCGGATAAGAATTGCGCCCTCTAGAGTCTCAAGAAGTCAAGACCCAAGATCGGTTTATATGACGGCTATATCAGGTTATGAACCGATTTGAACCATACTTGGCACAGTTGTTGGATATCATAACAAAATACTTCGTGCAAAATTTCATTCCAATCGGATAAGAATTTGCGCCCTCTAGAGGCTCAAGAAGTCAAGACCCAAGATCGGTTTATATGATAGCTATATCAGATTATAAACCGATTTGAAGCATACTTGACGCAGTTGTTGGATGTCATAACAAAACATGTCGTGCAAAATTTCATTCCAATCGGATAAGAATTGCGCCCTCTAGAGGCTCAAGAAGTCAAGACCCAAGATCGGTTAATATGACAGCTATATCAGGCTATGAACCGATTTTAACCATACTTGGCGCAGTTGTTGGATGTCATAACAAAATACGTCGTGGAAAATTTCATTCCAATCGGATAAGAATTGCGCCCTCTAGAGGCTCAAGAAGTCAAGACCCAAGATCGGTTTGTATGGCAGCTATATCAAAACATGGACCGATATGGCCCATTTACAATCCCAACCGACCTACACTATTACAAAGTATTTGTGCAAAATTTCAAGCGGCTCGCTTAACTCCTTCAGAAGTTAGCGTTCTATCGACAGACAGACGGACGTCGGACGGTGAATTTCATGGAAATCGGTTCAGATTTAGATATAGCTCCCATATATATTTTGGTCCAATTATCAACGACCATCACAACGTGATTTACCCAGGCCGTGCGAGAATCACGTCACCGAGATACACGTAGCCAGCACCTCGCCTTTTTCATTCAGACATAAGAGAAGCTGAGCCCGCGACACACGCAATTATCTACGACCGCTACCACGTGATTTACCCAGGCCGTGAGGGTGTCACGTCATCGAGATACACGTTGCCAACACCTCACCTTTTGTCCTTTAGGCAAAAGAGCAGCTCAGCCCGCAACACACACTCGTGCCATCTATCTACAACCGTCGCCCCGTGTTTTAGTGCCGTACTCACGCCGTGAATGAATCACGTCACAGAGATACACATAGCCAGCACATCGCCTTTGTCTTTCAGACATCGCGACCTCGCTAACGCACACTTGTGTCTTATATCTACGACAGCCAACCCGTGATTAAGTGTTTTACACAGGCCGTGATTGAGTCACGTCACCGAGATACAAGTAGCCAGCACCTTGCATTTGAGTTTCAGACATAAGAGCAGCTCAGCCCGCGAACATAAACTCGTGCTATTTATCTACCACCGCCAATCCGTGATTTAGTGCGCTACCCAGGCCGTGAATGACTCACGTCACCCAGATACACGTTGCCAGCACCTCGCCTTTATCCTTCATCCTCAATCACGTCACCGAGATACACGCAGCCCGTACCTCACCTTTTGTCCTTCAGACAAAAGAACCGCCGAGTCCGCGAAAACACACTCGTGCCATACATCTAAGTTCGAAAACGGCTATATCAGACTATATCTTGATATAGCCCCCATATGGACCGATCCGCCGATTTAGGGTCTTAGGCCAATAAAAGCCACATTTATTATCCGATTTTGATGAAATTTGGGACAGTGAGTTGTGTTAGGCCCTTCGACATCCTTCGTCAATTTGGCTCAGATCGGTCCGAATTTGGATATAGCTGCCATATAGACCAATCCTCCGATTTGGGGTCTTGGGCCAATAAAAGCCACATTTATTATCCGATTTTGCTGAAATTTGGGACAGTGAGTTGTGATAAGCTCTTCGACATCCTTCGTCAATTTGGCCTAGATCGGTCTAGATTTGAATATGGCTGCCATATAGACCGATCCTCCGATTTAGGGTCGTAAGCGCATTTATTGTCCGATGTCGCCGAAATTCGGGACAGTGCGTTAAGTTAAGCCGCTTAACATACTTCTGCATTATGACACAGATTGGTCCAGATTTGGATATAGCAGCCATATAGACCGATCTCTTGATTTAAAGTTTTGGGGCCATAAAAAGCGCATTTATTGTCCAATGTCGCCGTAATTTAGGACAGTGAGTTGTGTTAGGCCCTTCGACATCCTTCTTCAATTTCACTCAGATCGGTCCAGATTTGCATATAGCTGCCATATAGACCGATCTCTCAATTTAATGTTTTAGGCCCATAAAAGGCGCATTTATTGTCCGATGTTGCCGAAATTTGGAACAGAGAGTTATGTTAAGCGCCTCCACATATTTATGCAATTTGGTCTAGATCGATCAAGATTTGCATATAGCTGCCATATAGACCGATATCTCGATTTAAAGTCTTGGCCCCAAAAGAGTCGCATTTATAATCCGATTTGACTTAAATTTGACACAGTGACTTATGTTAGGCTTTTCGACATTCAGATCGGTTTATTTTAAGATATAGCTACTAAAGGGACCAATATTTTGTTATACCCAATTGAACAATGACTTGTTTTTTGTATCAATTTTCTCCATTCCTTGTTCTTGTCTCGCAACTTTACACCAAGGTTCTGAGGAACCTTCTTATAGCCTAATCAGCGCTAAAAAGGCTTTGTCTCTGTATCTCTAATGTAGCACCCTGACCCTTTCTCTCCGCTAGTTTAAAGCCATTTGTCACTAAACTGCTGTCAGTTGACATTTAGGCCTTGATTAGTTGAAGATGGTGGACCTGATTACCCGTTTAATCCTTTTCCCTGACTCACCCATATGTCTATGGGCCTGACGACGAAAATCAGCTCCAGCGCCCAAATAGATATGGTCCTCTTAGGGCCACTTATGTCAATACAAGTCGGATGACCTGTTGTTATATCCTTATATAGTAAAATTTTATCCTCCTTAGTCCTCCATTATAAAGGCAAGTATTTTACTGCGATGGAACTGTGGTATGTCTGTAACTGAGATTACAATGAAACAAATTTGATATCAATGTATCCATAACCAATCCCAATTTTCTTCAACAAGCGAAGAGTATTAAACAATCTAAAGCCCAAAGTAAAACACAGATGCACGCTTACATCCATTGTTTAAGGAACGGAATCTCTTCATCAGTATTTCAGTACGTGTGTCTTTGAATTTATCGATCCTTCGATTTCTTATTGCCATGCCATTCCAGTTGTTGCTATGACCTAAAAATGCACTCAACATTAAATATTTGTTCGCATTCCATAGCAAAAATGCAATGAATCGATGACATTAATCCTGTTCGCACATAAAACACTGCTTGAGTATGCTTCGTTGTTCGTTTACACTTCATGGGAGTTCGGCATGGAATGCATGAATGTTCTCTGTACTCGTTCTTTCTTTCTCCTGCTTTCTTTCAGTGCCCCTGCACTTGAACATTTCGACAAGCCCTAGATGTTGTATGGCATCACGGATGTCGTTGTTATTTAATGCTGTGCCGTTGTCCTGTAGCCTTTTTATTCCTCTTTTGCATCGCTGCACGTGGCAACTCCTTCATAATCAATGGCAGACCGGAAGGCAGACAAGGCGACTGAGTGTCATAGGCCCTTTCAGGTTTGTAGGTCCTACAGGAAGAATGCAGTTATCAATAGTTGACGAAAATGTCAACAGGATTACGACTGCACTGGTGGGGTCCTTCGAAGATAGTTATCCTCTTCGGGAAAGGAAATCAGCCCAAGAAAAACCCTATATTGGGAAAGAGGTCCGCAGACTTTTTTAGCCTGCGCGTCAGAGAACATCGTAAAAAAGCGGAAGTGTATTGGGATGTGTATTACACACGCCTCAAGATATACGATAAGATTACCAGAGCGGCAAAACGTGCCTCCTGGAAGCTTTTCGGCGAACAGGTCGATAGCGTTAATGACGCCGCCAAGATAAAAATAGTTTCTCTCAAAAACCCATATCCACACTGAAACTTTAGTAGACGACATGGGAGTGAGAGCAGAGACCAAGGAGGACATGTTGAGGCTTTTGACAAAACCCCATTTTCCACAGGATACGAAGGGACTCACGGAGACACCGGAATCTTGGAATGACGTTACTCGAATGTTCATAATAACGGAATTTATGGTGAAGGTATCCTTGAGGAGCTTAAAACCATTTAAGTCACCCGGACCTGATGGGATATTTCCGGCGTTACTACAGCAAGAGGCAGACTATCTGGCGCCTCGTCTGGCCAAAATTTTCACAGCGTGCCTGGTAAACGACATGGGAGTGGTAGCAAAGACAACGGACGACATGTTGAGGCTTTTGATGAAACCCCATTTTCCCCAGGATACGAAGGGACTCACGAAAACACCGGAATCTTGGAATAATGATGTTGATCGAAGGTTTATAATAACGGAATTTATGGTGTAGCAATCCTTGAGAAGTTTCAAACCATTTAAGTCACCCGGACCTGATGGGATATTTCCGGCGATACTACAGCAAGAGGCAGACTATCTGGCGCCTCGTCTCGCCAAAATTTTCACACATGCCTGGTAAACGACATGGGAGTGGGAGCAAAGACAACGGACGACATGTTGAGGCTTTTGATGAAACCCCATTTTCCTCAGGATACGAAAAGACTCACAGAGACACCGGAATCTTGGAATAATGATGTTGATCGAAGGTTTATAATAACGGAATTTATGGTGTAGCAATCCTTGAAGAGTTTCAAACCATTTAAGTCACCCGGACCTGATGGGATATTTCCGGCGTTACTACAGAAAGGGGCAGACTACTTGGCGCCTCGTCTGACCAAAATTTTTACAGCGTGCCTGGGACTTTCATATACTCCGAAAGCTAGGCAGAAGGCAAGGGTGGTGGCAAGATAAGTTATACGACAGCAAAGGCCTACAGATCAAGGGAAGGTCGGTGGAGACTGCCCTGCACGAGGTTGTGCATAAAATAGAAGAATCCTTCGATGCCATTGGTATGGCGGTATGCATTGACATCGATGGGCTTTTAACAATGCGCGGAGCGACACACTGATCCAATCCTTAGACCAGTACCAGGTGGACCCGGTCCTTAGAGACTGGATAAACCATATGCTAAGGAACAGGTGTATAAATTGTGTGTCTCATGGCATAAATATAAGGGAGAAAGTGGCACAAGGTACGCCATAGGGGGGCATTTTCTCGCCACTCCTATGGGTCATCACCATAAATGACCTATTACGGATGCTGACTGACGAGGAATTTGAACCCATCTGCTACGTAAACGATGTTGGATGACCACCATAAATTACGGACGATGACTGAGGAGGGATTTGAACCCATCTGCTACGCAGACGATGTTAAAATACTTCTAAGGAGTAAGGATCCGAACGAGCTATGCAGAAGGGCCGAAAAAGTCTTGCATATGGCATATGACTGGGCTAGACCCAGTGGTCTCAATGTTAACCCAGAGAAGACTGAAATATCCCTTTTCACGAGGAAGACGAAGGTGGGCAAATTTAACGCACCACGTTTCCTCAATAAGACGATTTGGATATCTGACAAGGTCAAATACTTAGGTGTGATCTTGGACATGAAACTGAATTGGAAGTGTCACATTCAGGAGCGTACTGAGAAGGTTCACAGATGTTGGGCATTTTATTCGCCACTCCTATGGGTGACCACCATAAATGACCTATTACGGATGCTGACTGAGGAGGGATTTGAACCCGTCGGCTACGCAGACGATGTTATAATACTTCTAAGGGGTAAGAATCCGAACGAGCTATGCACTAGGGCCGAAAGGGTCTTGCATATGGCGTATGACTGGGCTAGACCCAGAGGTCTCAATATTAACCCAGAGAAGACTGAAATATCCCTTTTCACGAGGAAGACGAAGGTGGGCCAATTTAACGCACCACGTTTTCTCAATAAAACGATTTCGATATCTGACAAGGTCAAGTACTTAGGTGTGATCTTGAACAGGACACTGAATTGGAAGTATCACATTCAGGAGCGTACTGAGAAGGCTCACAGATGTTGGGCACTATGTAGACGGGCCTCGAAATGGGGCCTGAATCTTGGGATAGTCCACTGGCTCTACAGAAGCGTGATTAGACCAATACTTAATTACGCCTCAGTGGTTTGGTGGACTGCTATGGAGAATAAGTTCAACATAAGGACAATACAACTGGTTCAGAAAACATGTTGTCTTGGCATAGGCGGAGCGATGAGGACCACGCCCACTAGGGCACTGGAGACTATTCTAAATATTCGACCCATTGACATACAGATTAAGTGTGAGGCAGCCACTGCGGCTATGAGATTTAAGACGATGGGAGAATGGATTGAGAATGGGAGCAGCCCATATTATCGCGGTATAATCGAGGCGACGATAGGAAACCTGGAAGGAAGGGAAAAGGTTTCCGATCGGAAACCTGAGATGAACCTTGAAGTCGAGTGCGACGCAATGCTGCCATCGGCACAGTCTTGGATTGACGGAACCTTAGTATTGCCATCTGAAAGATCATATTACACGAATGGATCAAAGATAGAGGACAGAGTGGGCCTGAGGGTTTACATTAAGGACCCAGGGCTTGAGGAGGCCACCGTAGCGCTGAGGTTAGCATGTCGGCCTATGACGCTGAACGCCTGGGTGCGAATCCAGGCGAGACCATCAACAAAATTTTTCAGCGGTGGTTTTCCCCTCCTAATGCTGGCGATATGTGTGAGGTACTATGCCATGTAAAATTTCTCTCCAAAGAGGTGTCGCACCGTGGCACGCCGTTCGAACTCGTCTATAAAAAGGAGGCCCCTTATCATTGAGCTTAAAACTTGAATCAGACTGCACTCATTGATATGTGTGCGAAGTTTACCCCTGTTCCTTGGTGAAATGTTCAAGGGCAAATTTTTAGCCAGGGACTGAGATCTGTTTTATACTGCCTGACCATAATACGGTCCTGCAGGCGGAGATCCGGGCGATCACGGAATGCGTGAGGTGGTGTGGTGCTAACGCGAGGACGTCGAGTGTGAACATCTTTACCGACAGTAAAATTGCCATAAGGGCAATAACAACCAGGACGGTAAGGTCACGAACAGTCTTGCAGTGTAAGAAGGTGATTAACGCCTTCTCTGAGAATGGGAAAATCCGCATTGTCTGGTTGCTGGGCCATAACGGAGTAAGGGGAAATGAAAGGGCAGACGATTTGGCGGTGAAGGCCAAAGGACTGCCGTCAATAAACTTGGTTAACCTGAAGCCTTTCGGGTCGACGCAGTTCGAGTTAAGGGAGTGGGTGACGAATGCGCATGCAACATTGTGGAACACCGGTCGGTAGGATGGCGAAATCCTATGGGGGAGGATCCAGATCGTGAGAAGACGAGGCCCAAAGAAGTTACCAAATGCAATCCTCAGTGGAGTATATACAAGATTCGGCTGGGTTGTATATAACACCATTTAGCTTAAAAAAATTGTGGCTGAGATTCGAACCTAGCTATGCACCACAGGCTTAAAACTCCTCTTTAGACTGAAAGGCCTTAAATCGCCTTACAGTTCATAGCACCTGAACATGTTACACCATACAGCCACATGTCTGCCTGTGATGTCTCTGTGTGGGTATGTGGTGGAAGCCTTTAATATCCTGTTTACATAAATATGTCGAAACAAACAACTACAAATTCTCAACATGCGGGTATTTTTGGTTGGGAGTGGTCGGAGTCCTCTGCAGCACAGGATGAGATAAATGGCAATAAATGCCGATGGGGACGAAGGCATTCGGAGGAGGAAGTTTGGATCTGGTATTTGGAACAAATGATAAAAATGTTGTTGGTGTTGTCGTTGCCGTTGGTATTACCATCGAATCGTTTCCACTGCCATTGTCATTACTTTTGTTGCTATTGTTCTTAGTTGCAGTTGATGACGATGTGGTGCATGTATGTGCATAAAATGTGTTGTAATTCCCTACAATTCAATTGAAAAATTCTTCACAAAATAAAATTTTATTTTCGATTGTGCCTTTGTGTGGTATCGTAAAAATTTTTTTAAGCGGAATAAATCTATGATGTCTTATATGTAAATGTATAAAAAATGTTGTGCAATTTAATGCAACAAATTGGGAAAATTTAAATGTGGTTAGTGAAAGGACGAATTCTAGATTGAACCGTTGAGTGTCAGGGAAGTTTTGTTATTTCGCTCCGAAATAAAACACTTTGAAACTCGTAAAAGTTTGGTAAAAGTTTTAAGTCATAAACTCCCCTCCGCTCATAAACTCCCCTCCGCTCCCGTTGTATGGTCCTTACGTTGCTCCTTTTTCTCCATAGCAGTCCACCAAACTACTGAGGCGTAAGTAAGTATTGGTCTAATCACGCTCCTGCAGAGCCAGTGGACTACCTTTGGATTCAGGCCCCATTTCGAGTTTACAGCTCGTCTACATAGTGCCCAACATCTGTGAGCCTTCTCAGTACGCTCCTGAATGTGACACTTCAAATTAAGTTTCCTATCCAAGATCAAATGTAAATTTTGCCCATGAACATTCCTCTAAGGAACAGGGGCAAACTTCTCACTTATCAATGAGTGCAGTCCGATTCAAGTTTAAGCTCAATGAAATGGGGGCCTCCTTTTTATAGCCGAGTCCGAACGGCGTGCCGCAGTGCGACACCTCTTTGGAGAGAAGTTTTACATGGCATAGTACCTCACAAATGTTGCCAGCATTAGGAGGGGAAAACCACCGCTGAAAAAATTTTCTGATGGTCTCGCCAGGATTCGAATCCAGGCGTTCAGCGTCATATGCGGATATGCTAACCTCTGCGCTACGGTGGCCCCCACTATCCAAGATCACTCCTAAGTTTTTGACTTTGTCATATATCGAAATCGTTTTATTGAGGAAACATGGAGCGTCAGAAACGGCTGAACCGATTTTCTTGAAATTTTCATTGATGGTGCATAATGATCCCGTGGTGAAAATAGGGTACTACATTTTTTCATATCTAAAGGGGGGGCGGACCCTCCCCCTTATTCTAATTTTCAGAAACGCCAGATCTCGGAGATGGGTGGTGCGATTTAAGCGAAATTTTGTGTACTCTCATATTGTACCATAAAAATAAAAATTTGGTATCCAAATTTCGAATGGGGTACCTAGAGGGGGCTGCCCCACCCTGAAACCTACCAAACATATATTTTGACCAATCACGACAAAATGGGACTCAAATGAAAGGTATTTTAGATTAGAAAACATATCTGATATCCAATTGTCAGACCAACTGGTAGGGGGACCACCCCAAGCCCCAAAACACCCCTAAATCGGACATATTTACCGACCATGGCAATATGGGACTCAAATGAAAGGTATTTGCGAGTAAAATACTAATCTGATATCCAAACCTGGGACCAAGTTTCTGGGGTTCCACCCCTTTCCCAAAACACTCCCCAAACAGGACTTATTTACTGACTGTGGGAATATGGGGCTTAGCTAAAAGGTATCTTAATGTAAAATACGAATCTGATATCCAAATAGGGCACCAATTGTTTGAGGGGGCGCCTCTCACCAAAAACACCCCCCAAAGGGGACAAATTAACGACCATAGCAATATGGGGCTCAAATGAAAGGTCTTTGGAAGTAAAGCAAGAATCTGATATCAATATTGGGGAAAAGTGTCTATGGGGCCACCCCACCCCCACAACACCACCCAAATAGGACGTGGTTTCTGACCATTGCAACATGAGGCTCAAATAGGAGGGTTTTTAAAATGGAACACGAATCCGATGCATATTTTCAAGGCCAACTCACTGAGTGGCCGCCCAATCCCCAAAACACCCCCCAAGCTGGTCATGTTTGCCGACTATGGAAATATGGGGCCCAAATTAAAGGTATTTGGGAGTAGACCACGTATCTCATATCAAGATAAGGGCCCAACTGTCTAGAGGACGTCCCACCACCATAACAACCCCCAAATAGGACGTATTTGCTCACCAAGACAATTTGGGTCTTAAAGAGAGTGGAACTAAATATTCATAATTTTTAGGGCCAATACCCCAAAACGGACATAATTGCTGACCTTTGCAATAAGGAGTTTAAATGAGATTAGAAAACGAATTTGATATTCAATTTTGAGGGCAATGGCAATATGGGGTTCAAATAAATGATACATGATAATAGAGCACTTTGCTGATCAGCCCGGCTCAGATAGTATAAAATAAAACAACACTGCCACGCTTTGCAGTCGTTGGCTGTAACAGACGTATCAGTCATTGTCTACGTCATGACAGGTCGGAAAACATGCTGATAGAGTGAAGGTTGCAAGTAACGATTTCGGCCATAGCTGAGAGAAAGGAATTTCATTTTAGGTTCTCATTTCTTTGAGCAAAAAATTTGCCCATGGACATTCATTAAGGAACAACGGGGATACTTCCCCCATATCAATGAGGGAAGTCCGATACAATTTCAAGTTCAATAATTAGGGAACTCCATTGTATAGCCGAGTCCGAATGGCTTACCGCAGAGCGACATCACATAGTAGAGAAGTTTAGACAGCTGATAACTTAAGGTAATAACATCACAAATGTCTTCACCATTAGAAGTGGAAAGCATCGCTGAAGAATGTTGCTGATGTTCTACCTGGGTTTGAAACCAGGCGTCCAGCGTCAGAGAAGAACATGCCAACCTCTGAGCTTTGGTGGCCCCCAATTTCTTTGAGCACTTGAGGTACATTAACATTCGCAAGTTGCTGAGCTTTCGAAAACGATTTGTATGCTTCAACGATAGGAATTAGAAAGCATCTTCCTTCTTCAATTCCTGTGGTATCACAATGGATGAATATGACTAAGTGAGTCTGATTTCACACTGCCACTTTAACCTTACCTAACCTATTTTAGCTATTGTCAGGTCTTAGAGCGATTCGATGCTTGGTGCTATCTATTGGTCAGAAGCTACATCGCAACCTTTCCAGTTTCGCCAAAAAATATCCCACACTCTACGAAGAAGGGACACATAATAAAATATTGGGTTGCCCAAAAAGTAATTGCGGATTTTTCATATAGTCGACGTTGACAAATTTTTTCACAGCTTGTGACTCTGTAATTGCAATCTTTCTTCTGTCAGTTATTAGCTGTTAATTTTAGCTTGCTTTAGAAAAAAAGTGTAAAAAAAGTATATTTGATTAAAGTTCATTCTAAGTTTTATTAAAAATCCATTTACTTTCTTTTAAAAAATCCGCAATTACTTTTTGGGCAACCCAATAGATTTGTACATTTTGTTTGTGGCTTGTATCCTGCTGAATGATGGCTTATGATTCATTACATCTATTTCTTATTTTTGGCAATTTTCTTTAATTACATACCACTTGCACAACAACTTGCACAACTAACTCTTCAGTTATAGAATTCCCCAAAATGACTTCAATTGTACCATCATCACACTCCCCAAAGACATGCCACATTGCAATGTGTCTTGTATTCTAGTAGAAAATTTTATTAAATTCTATTTTCAAGTTTCTTCTGTCTGCACTCCAAGTCCCCTTAAGATGGCTCTTCATTTATTTCTTTTCCTCTTCGTTTCCCATTGTCAGGTTTTATTTGTATTGTACTTTTATCATCAATTAATTTGCAGTTTGCCAAAAGGTATTTTTATGCAGTACAATTTCAATGAGACGGCTCAACGGCATTCACTCGAAATTCCTCTTGGCAATATACGAGCGAACAGCACTCCACTCTGTGCACTCACTTACTCTGTGCAATCATCTAGGACATGCATTCACTCTCGGCTAGTTGGCTGATGGCTTGATGTCTTTCCACGAAACCTAATGATTGCGATTATTCGCCATGAAACAAGAGCAATGAGAATTGAATATCTGTGTGTGTGTATGAGTGTGTGCGCAAGGATAAGAGATTTTGCTCGTTACAGTGTAGTAGTTGCAGCAAGGAAATGCGGATATAAATTCATTTAAGGCTTTGCAGATAAGAAAAAAATCATTTGGCCTGGATTATATTATTAGCATAGAACAAGTAATTAATTAAAATGGGATTTATTTTTACCTTTGGTGCATAGTGGTATGTGTTAAAGAAAAACAAAACTAAATCAAATAATTCCCTTTAAATGAGAAGAATGTAATCTGCGGCATATTCTAAATCCATAAAATTGAATTTGCGTTTGTTTGTTCAGTATAGACTCAACAACGGCTGAACCGATTACCTTGAAATTGTCACAGATTGTGTAGGTTGGTCTGGAAGGAAATCGGGAGGGGGGGCGGACCCTCCCCCTTACTCCAAAAGTACTACCCAAAAATAAAAGTGGAGCGATCGCGACAATATGGGATTAAAATGAAAGGTATTCAAGAGTAGAGTACGAATTTCATAATAAAAATTGGGTCCAAGTACCTGGGGGCCGCCCCAGCCCCAAAAGCCCGTTAAATAGGTTTATTTGACGATCATGACAATATGGGACTCAAATGGAAGGTATACGAGAGTAGATTACGAATATGGTCAGGAAGAAGAAATATGCTTTATAATTTCTTGATATCGGAAGGGGGCGGACTCTCCCCGTTACCCCAAAAATACCACCCAAAATCACAAGTGGACCGATAAGGACAATATGGATATCAAATGAAAGGTATTAAAGAGTAAAAAACGAATATGGTATTAAAAATTGGGTCCAAGTACCCAGGAAGTCGGATGGTGGCTGACCCTCCCCCTTACATCAAAAACGCCACCCAAATCAAAAAGAGGACTGATGGGCACAATATGGGTATCAAATGAAAGGTATTGGAGACTAGGGAATGAATGGAGACTAGAGAATGAAACCCAACCCCAAAACTCCTCTGAACAGAAAAATTCGACATTCCTATCAATATGGATCTAAAATGAAAAGTATCTGGCAGTAGATTACAGAAATGACATAAAAAATTAGGTCCAAGTAATGGGAGGTCGCCTCACCCCTAAATACCCCCAAATAGGCATATCAGCCGACCATGGCTATATGGGATTCAAATGACAGATATTTGGGAGTAGATTAAAAATATGACATTAAAATTTGCGTTCAAGTCAAGGTGACTCTTTTTCTCCTAAAAATACGTCGAATAGATTTATTGACCCATTATGGCAATATGGGACTCAAATGAAAGGTATTTGAGAGTAGAAAACGAATTTGATATACAATTTTGGAGCTACGCCATAAAACACCCCTGAAACTGAACATTATTTCCGACTATAGCAATGTGGAGCTCAAATCATCGGTATTTGGGAGTAAAGAACGAATTTGAAATCTATTTTTAGGGCAAATTGCCAGTGGCCTTCCCAGCCCCAAAACAACTTCCAAACGGTTCATACTTACCAACCATGACAAAATGGGTTTCAAATTAAAGGGATTTGGGAGTGGACACGAATTTGATATCCATATTTGAAACGAAATGTCTCCCCTAAAAAGCATTTCTTACTACCTTAATTTCAAAAATACCCGATCTCGGAGATTGGTAATGGCAAAAAAAAAAAAAAAACATGGTTTCTATTGTTGGGGACGGGTGCGGCGGGGACAACCCAAAACCCGCCAAATGGATATATAGACCAATCACGCTATTTGGGTGGATAGTTATTGATTTTCGGGAAATTTATATTCATTTTCGGGGGCAAAGACCCTGGGGTCCACCCCACCTTCAAAGACAACTTATTTACCGAACATGCCATTATGGGACTCATACGAAATGTTTCTGAAAGTAGAGCACAAATTTTAAATTTACTTTGATGGTCAAGTGACCACCCCCGAAATACCCCCTAAACCAGAAATATTTACCAATACAGTAATATGGGGCTCAAAAGAAAGGCATGTGGGAGTAGAGTAAAACTTTACCCGGAACCGAGCTGGGTCAAACTTTTCAGACATCAATGAGTGCTTTTCGATTCAAGTTGAGTTTATCAACGACAAGGGACCTTTTTTATAGCCGAGTCCGTACCATGTGCCGCAGTGCGACACCTCTTTGGGGAGAATTTTTTACATGACCATGCATGGTATGGTACCTCGCAAATGTCGTCAGCATTAAGAGGGATAACCACCGCTTTAAATTTTATCCGAAGTTCCGCCAGGATTCAGGCGCAGGCGTTCAGCGTCATAGGCGGACATAGGCTACAGTAGCACTATATCTACATTCAGGGCGAAGTGTCCCCACCCTAAATAGATATTAGAGAGTTAAAGAAGGCGTAGCAGAGCGGACCCTGTCCAGCTAGTCTTTTATAATAACGATATATTTCAGGGAATTACAGGTTAACCGCTAGTACCAAACTTCACTAAAAGAGTTTTCTAATATGAACAACGAAAAACACTTTTTGAGGCATGACTTGAAGTATCTGCTATAACATTACAAAACAAGTTGAGTCTCAGCTAGATCCCGACAATGATTTCCCAACAAGAAAACATCTAACAGTGATGTTACCCGAGATATTTTATTTCTATTAAACATTGGATGAACTCACTTTTACATTTTAGTCCATTGTGATACCACAGGGAGAAGCGACGAAAAATGTCCTGTAGTTTTTTCAGATAAACCAGCCAACTCGTAAAAGGCTAATAACTTGCGAATGTTCACATTCATTCATGGAGACAATCCTATAAGAAATGAGAACCTAAACTGGAACTTCTTCCGAGATATATGGAATGCCAGTTATGATGAGATACAGATATGCGAGACCAAAACTTTCTAGAAGAATATGCAGACGACAGTCATCACGATAAGAGACATGGAAGGAGCAAAACACAAAGCTCTATGGAAGGACTGGCAGCTGGCGAGGTTGCTCTACCTAACGAGAAAGAATATTTAAATGTAAGTGCTTTTGCTATACACTGGGAACAATCACGTATTCGGATACAAATACGTAGAAAACCGGATAAAAAATATATGTATGAGGACCAAAATGGGCATGTGAAGAGAAAAACAGTAAAAATAACGGCGAAGGCTCTTCATGGTGACATTTAACAACATCCTTCTATAGCGAAGAGAAATACGAACCAGGCACTGCAGGCGAAATGTCCAGCGAAATCCTACAAGTGCCATATAAGAGAGCAATAAAGAGAGAATAGACCCGAGAAATGACAACATTTTACATGTTCTCTGAGCAGCCCAAAGAAAGCGCAACTACTTTCGCTTGCCAGTGCTGGATCACACACTGCATTTATTCTATAGTTTCCTCTTCCTAGACGATCTTACAATCTTTATTTTAAACCAATATTTGTAACTTAAGGTCTATCAGCATTAGAGAGGCTAAATTTTTTGTTGGTTTTCAAAATCGTAATCAACGACAATGTATAAGAAATTTTGCCCAAGGAACCATGGATCTAAAATAATAATTTGCACATTATTTACATTATTGATCTTTAACCAAGGGCATATGATCTTGTGGACGTTAAACGTCGTCCCTTTTCATCAGAAACAAGTAAAAGTACCAAACTTAGCACACTTTTACTTGTTATACCCTCCTTCATAGGATGGGGGTATACTAATTTCGTCATTCGGTTTGTAACACCTCGAAATAGGCGTCTGAGACCCCATAAAGTATATATATTCTTGATCGTCACGACATTTAAAGTCGATTTAGCCATGTCCGTCCTTCCGTCTGTCCGTCCGTCTTTCTGTTGAAAGCACGCAAACTTTCGAAGGAGTAAAACTAGCCGCTTGAAATTTTGCACAAATACCTTTTATTAGGGTGTAGGTCGATTGGGATTGTAAATGGCCAAATCGATCCATGTTTTGATATAGCTGCCATATAAACCGATCATGGGTCTTGACTTCTTCAGCTGTTAGAGGACGCAATTCTCGTCCGATTTGACTGTAATTTTCCATGTGGTGTTTTGGTATCACTTCCAACAAATGTGCTAAGTATGGTTCAAATCGGTTCATAACCTGGTATAGCTGCCATATAAACCGATCTTGGATCTTGAGCTCTTGGGCCGCTAGAGGGCGCAGTTCTCATCCGATTTGGTTGAAATTTTGCTTGAGGTGTTTTGGTATCACTACCAACAACTGTGCTAAGTATGGTTCAAATCGGTTCATAAACTGGTATAGCTGCCATATAAACCGATCTTGGATCTTGAGTACTTGAGCTGCTGGAGGGCGCATTTCTCATCCGATTTGGCTTAAATTTTGCATAAGGTGTTTTGGTACCACTTCCAACAACTGTGCTAAGTATGGTTCAAATCGGTTCATAACCTGGTATAGCTGTCATATAAACCGATCTTATATCTTGAGCTCTTGGACCGCTAGAGGGCGCAGTTCTCATCCGATTTGGCTGAAGTTTTGCATCAGATGTTGTGGTGTCACTTCCAACTGTGCAAAGTTCCAACAACTGTGCAAAATTCAAATCGGTTCATAACCTGGTATAACTGATATATAAACCGATCTGGGATCTTGAGTTCTTGGGCCGCTAGAGTGCTCAATTCTTATCCGATTTGGGTGAAATTTTGCATGCGGTGTTTTGTTATGACTTCCAACAACTGTGTTAAGTATGATTCAAATCGGTTCATAACCTGGTATAGCTGCCATATAAACCGATCTTGGATCTTGAGTTCTTAAGACGCTAGACGGCGCAGTTCTCATCCGATTTGGCAGAAATTTTGAATGAGGTGTTTTGTTACGATTTCCAACAACTGTGTTAAGTATGGCGCAAATCGGTACATAACCTATTATAGCTGCCATATAAACACATCTGGGATCTTGACTTCTTGAACCTCTAGAGGGCGCAATTATCATCCGATTTGGCAGAAATTTTGTGAAATGGCTTCTCCCATGCGTGTTTAATATGGTCTGAATCGATCTAGAGCTTGATACAGCTCCCATATAAACCGATCTTCCGATTTTGCTTCTTGTTATATATAAGATTGTTATCATTTACCCCCTTAAGCTTATGTCAATTGATTTGTTTAATTGTTACTACTCAATAATCCTACCTCATCTACCAATCTCTTTTAATCAAAGACCATTTTAATCTATACTCACGGATACAATTACTTAAGTGCTATGGTTTAAGGAAAAATCTATTTATCTCTCTTCATTTCTGGTTTTCCAATTGCTGTAAATTACGGTGTATTGCGTTTCTGGTGCCTTTGACTGAAGGCGTTTATTGCGGCTTGGGGAACACTTAAGACAAATTGCAATTTATTATCGCACAGCAAGGCAAGGCGTTCCGACATCAAACAATTTAAACGCACTTTGGCTCTGCTATACAAAGTCAACTCAAACAGTTGCTAGCCAAGCAAGGATAACGCAGTGTATGAAGCGTAAGCAATGATGCTTGTATTTGGGAACAACCATCTAACACCACCTCAAACTCATGTTTGCAATATTTTGGCTAAATACAAGAAAGCCTCATTTAAGCTTGGGCATACAGATTTATCGCTGATAATTGTTTAAGTGTTAAATGGTTTTCGGTATGTACGTCTTAATCTTTCTTGGCTAAAGTGTGAAAGGCCTTTTGCCAGCAAATGTGCGTTGTTGTATTAAGTTGTATTGGAAAGGCCATTAGGGTCTACTTACAACTCCGACGAATAAGATGTTAGTTTTGCTGGAGCGTAAAAGAGAATAAGAATGCTGCCGAAAGGATTAGAAGTTTACGAAGTTTAGTTTTCTGGTGTTTTTGCCTTTAAGCATTGGGGGCTTTCTTGTGAAGGCTTAATTTGGGAAATGTTCATTGAGATTCTACATAAAATGGCATATTGTGTTTATAGCCCTTTCGAATTGAGCTGAAATGAGTATCGAACTCTTACAGTTTCAAGAAAATCCAAACATGTACCCTTCCCCTTGTTATAAAATTGTTATAAAACTTTGGGGTCAAATAACGTGGGGGGAACGCCCCACCCAAACGGACATGTTAACCGATTGCGAAAATATTGGTATCAAGTGAAAGGTATTTAAGGGTAGAGTTTGAACTTGATATAAAAATTTTACCCCAAGTAATGGGGGTGCCTGATCCACCCCCCAAAAAACCACAAAATATGGCATGCTTGCCGATTGGGGCAATATGGGTATCGAGTGAAAAGTAATTGGAAGTAGAATAAGAATCAAATATAAAGCTTTAGCCTTTAGGTGTCTAAGGGCCACTTCACCGCCCAAAAACTACCAACCGGACATATTTACCGATCAGACCACATGGGTATTAAATGAAGGGCATTTGGAAGTAAAGTATCGCTCTTTTATACAACAAGTAAGGGGAGGCAAAAGTCGGGCATACCCTATAGATACAAAGTGGAAGCAATATCTAATTCTGAACCAATTTTGATGGACATCGGCGGATATTTTGAGATGGGCTACTAAACAATCCGTATCAAATTTTGGGTAAATATGTTCAAATTGTAATGAATTCGGTTTACAAATGACAACATTATTGCAAATTACCCAAAATCTGACGAACATATATATATAGGAGCTACATCTAAATCTAAATCAATTTTGACCAAACTTCTTGGATATTGTGGTAGGCATCGAGGAAAGCGTTGTGCACAATTTTGGCAATATTGGTCAATAAAGCGCTTTCAGTGACCCAAGAAAAGAACATCGGGCAAAACACATGTATGGCAGCTACATATAAATCTGAACCGATTTCTGTGAAATTCACCAGGAATATTAAAAGACATAAGAAAATCCATCCTGCCAAATTTTGAGAGAATCGGTTTACAAAAGAGCACTTTATTGCAATATTAGTCCAAATCTGATGAGCATATATGTGGAAGCTACATCTAAATCTGAGGCCATTGTAGCGCAGAGGTTAGCATGTCCGCCTATGACCCGGAACGACTGGGTTCGAATCATTTTAAGCGATGCTTATCCCCTTCTAGTGCTGGCGACATTTGTGAGGTACAATGCCATGTAAAAACTTCTCCCCAAAGAGGTGTCGCACGCCGTTCAGACTCGGCTATAAAAAGGAGGCCCCTTATCATTGAGCTTAAACTTTAATCAAGCCGCACTCACTGATATGTGAGAAGCTTGCCCCTGTTCCCAAATGGAATGTTCATGGGCAAATTTGCATATCTAACTCTGTACCGATTTCTAGCAAACTTCTTAGAAATTGTGGTAGTTGTCGGGGAATGCGCTGTACAAAATTTTTGCAAGATTGGTCAATAAATGCGCTTGCAGTGGCCATAGAAGTGAAAATCGGGTGAATACATATATGAGAGCTATATCTAAATCTAAACCGATTAAAATGAAAATCACCAGTAATGGTGAGAGTCATAAGAAAATCCTTCCTGCCAAATTTCGAGAGAATCGGTAAACAAATGACCATTTTATTTCATTATTATTACCGCAAATCGGACGAACATATACATGGGAGCTATATGTAAATATGAACCGATTTCGAGCAAACTTTATAGATATTGTGGAAGTCATCGAGGAAAGCATTGTACAAAGTTTTGGGAAGACTGGGCAATAAATGCACTTGCAGTGGCTCTAGGAGTAAAAATTGGGCGATATATATATGAAAGCTATATCTAAATCTGAACCGATCTCCATGAACATCAACAGTTATGTTGATAATCATAACAAAATCCTTCCTGCCAAATTTCAAGAGAATCCGTTAACAAATGACCATTTTATTGCATTATTGCTGCAAATCGGACGAACATATATATGGGAGCTATATCCAAAACTGAACCGATTTTTTCCAATTTCAATAGGCTTCGTATCTAGGCCCAGGAAAATACTTGTGCCAAATTTGAAGATGATCGGAGGAAACTTGCGACCTGCACGTTGTACGCAAATTACCATGGACATGTGGACAGACAGACGGACATTGCTAATTCGAATCAGAAAGTGATTCTTAGTCGATCGGTATACTTGTCAAAGGGGGTATATCTTTTCCTTCGGGGTGTTACAAACAAATGCACCAAGTCATAACACCCTGTACCACAGTAGCGGTGTAGGGTACTTTCAGCCAATTCGATTGAGAATTGCACCCTTTAGGGGCTCAAGAAGTAAAATAGGGAGATTCAGACGACCTGTGACACGTATTGAAGTAGCCATTGTACAAAATGTCAGCCAAATCGGATAATAATGCGCCCTCTAGAGGCTCAAGAAGCCAAGATCCCAGATCGGTTTATAAGGTAGCTACTGGGTTGCCCAAAAAGTAATTGCGGATTTTTCATATAGTCTGCGTTGACATATTTTTTCACAGCTTGTGACTCTGTAATTGCATTCTTTCTTCTGTCAGTTATCAGCTGGTACTTTTAGCTTGCTTTAGAAAAAAAGTGTAAAAAAAGTATATTTGATTAAAGTTCATTCTAAGTTTTATTAAAAATGCATTTACTTTCTTTTAAAAAATCCGCAATTAATTTTGGGCAACCCAATAGTTGGAATTGCGCCCTCTAGAGGCTCAAAAAGTCAAGACCCCATATCGGTTTATATGATAGCCAAATCAGATTATAAACCGATTTCAACCATACTTAGCACAGTTGTTGGAAACTACAACAAAACACCTCGTGCAAAATTTGAGCCAAATTGGATGAGAATTGCGCCCTCTAGTGGCAAAACATGGACCGATTTAGCACATTTATAGTCCCAACCGATCTACACTATTAGGAAGTATTTGAGCAAAATTTCAAGCGGCTAGGTTTATTTCTTCGAACTCCTAGCGTGGTTCGGCAGACGGACAGTGGGACGGACGGACGGATAGACGGATGGACATGGCTAGATCGACTTCAAATATAATGACGATCAAGAATATATGCACTTTATGGGGTCTTAGACGAATATTTCGAGGAGTTACAAACAGCATGGCGAAATGGATATGCCCCCATCCTATGGGGGAAGGATGTTTCGAAGCGCATCTGGCTAGTTAGTAGGGTATAAAAGCCATTTTTTAATAGCATTTAATATCATTCCTTTTCGCATAAAATCGAACCTCCTCAACTCGTACCCCCTTCTTAAGTCAATTATATTGCTAACCAATCGTAAAATCATATGCCCAATAACCCAAATATGCTGAAAAGAATACGTGCCAAAATAACACTTGACTAACTTATGTGGCTAGAAGAAATAAAACTATTTGCAACCATTTAAAAACAATTTGTTTACGCTTAAGCCAATAACAAACGGCAACTAAAACAAATAGCAGAGAGAGAGAGAGGAAATCAAACGCAGCTGGAAACAACAGCTATGGAGCGGAAACGGAAATGAAGCAAGAAAAAGGCAATAGGAAAACTATTCTCATATCGTGAGTATCACACACATGTATGCCCTAAGGCTTTGTGTAAACATGGCATACACGCATGCAGGCAGATACAATGAAACACGACGACTCAATGCCAAACACACCAAACTCACACACACACACACCCAAACGCATATCAAGTAAATCACACCCATATTGCTGGCAAACACTTTGGAGCTTTGGTAGTATTGAAGAGAACACATATTAAGTATTTTACGGTTTTTACGTGTCATTTCAAACTAAACATACAGCAAGAGAAAACAAGGAAAGAGGAAAAGCGTCATACCACGAAAAAAAACATGTATGTGGAAAACTGAGTATAGGGTTATGGGAAGCAAGTAACCAAAGTAAGGTTAAAAGAATATTTTTCATGACCAAAGGAAGATTGAATCATTTGATGCTTCTGACACCCTAAGATTGGAAAATCTAGAAGGCTGAGTTTAGAAAGTACTACAGGGTAGATGACACGAAGTGTTACAATGGTATACCTGCCAAACTAGAAGGGTCATGGATTTCAATCCTATGGCTGGAAAATCACAATCAGCTATGGTTGGCGAACTCAAACACCTCAAATGTGGCACACAAATGGGTAAAGATCTGAGGATACATCTCAGGCCTCTAGACTAAGGTTCTAGACCTATTACGGTGGGGTATATTCAGAAGTCAGATAATGTATGGACAATGTCTAGTGGGGAAATACTAGAACTACTCGTTAATACACATTTCCCGCGAAACTCTCCAACGGACAACGTGGCGTGGCCAGAAGAGGTTGTCACTGATATCCCTTCGTCGGAGGCCATTAGGGAAATTGTGTTTGAGCCGAAAATTCTTTGGACGGTAAGAAGTCGCCTTTGAGTCGCCAAGCCCTGATGATGTATCAGCGGTTGGATTACAAGCTATGTCTGGATAGACTGGTTCCTTGGCTAAAGGTGAGTATTTTGTACAGTTTTTCAGGCGGAATGCTGTCAAAAAACACGTCAGCGAAACAATGGAGGAAAATGGGTGAAAAAGTAGTACTCTGTTTATAGTGAGGAAAATGGCAAATACAAATTTTAGTGACAACGGGCAAATTCCGCTTGCGGAACAATTAAAGATTTCCGACTTTTCCGAAAGCAGAATAGAAAACCAACCCTAATATACCTGTATGATGGAGGGACATGAATATAATTTTCATGCCGTAAGCAGGAGGAAAACCTTACCATACAAAGGCGAAAGATTTTCGTCCTATTAGTCTGTTATCCTCTATGCTGAAAACTTTTGAGGGGTTGATAGATACATATCTTAGGGCAAAGATCGCTGGAGATCGCCTGTCGCGGCAGCAGCATGCATATAGTAAAGGCAAATCCACCGAAACAGCTCTTCACGACCTAGACGGCTACATAGAGGGTTCTCTGGCTAGAAAATATTGGGTTGCCCAAAAAGTAATTGCGGATTTTTCATATAGTCGGCGTTGACAAATTTTTTCACAGCTTGTGACTTTGTAATTGCATTCTTTCTTCTGTCAGTTATCAGCTGTTACTTTTACCTTGCTTTAGAAAAAAAGTGTAAAAAAAGTATATTTGATTAAAGTTCATTATAAGTTTTATTAAAAATGCATTTACTTTCTTTTAAAAAATCCGCAATTACTTTTTGGGCAACGCAATACAATGGTAGCATTTCTTGACATTGAAGGTGCTTTCAATAATGTAAAAAAAATAATGAGTTGCAATTTCTAGGCATCAACTCTAACGTAAGAAAGTTTATTAATAACTTACTTACTTTTACTGCATTACGGCAGGCTTGGTATCTGTGGACCTAAAAAGACGGGTAAGCAGAGGAACACCTCAAGAAGGTGTACTGTCTCCTCTTCTCTTTTGGAATATAGCCATTAACAATATATTATTGTCTCTGGAGGAAAAAGGCGTAAAAGTGGTCGCATATGCTGATGACGTGGCAATTGCGGTTAGGGGAAGTTTCCCAGCACACTAAGAGATATACTTCAGGAAGCTCTATGTGCAACAGCAAAATGGGCTACCGAAAGTGGTCTAGAAAAAAATCCGTGCAAGCCAAAAGTAGTTCTTTTCAGCTGGAGACAAAGATGCCTACAGTGGCATCTGTCTTCTTGGAAGGAGAGAATGTTCCATTTACAGAAATCGCAAAATACCTGGGTGTTTTGCTGGACAGGAAATTGAACTTCAAATCCAATATTTTGGAAAGAGCAAGAAAGGCCACTCTTGCCCTATACACCCAAGAGAGGCACTGGCAAAAGTTGGGAGTTACAATAGCGCGTTATGCATTGGGTATATACTGAAGTTGTCAGACCTATAATGCTATATGGTGTTGTGGTCTGGTGGACGGTGTTTCAAAAGTCCACCTACTGCTCAATACTCAACAGGATCCAAAGGTTTGCTTGTTTGTGCATCACAGCCGCACTGAGAATGACACCTTCCGATGCATTGAATTTAATGCTACATCTAATGCCTATGGACAATGTGGCTAGACAAATTGCTGCGAGCATTGCTGTGAGGCTAAGGGAGCTTTCTCTTTGGTAATGTGGCGGCTACGGACACTGTGTTATCCTTGACACAATGTCCGATGATCCAGACAGTGTGGATTACACCCTACCTTAACCACTTTTTGATCAAAAGTACTTTACCACTATTCCTTGGAGGCCTCCATAGGGCAGAGGATAGCATGTCCGCCTGCGACGTAGAACGCCCGGGTAAGAATCCTGGCGAGACCATCAGAAAACATTTTCAGCTATGGTTTTCCCTTCCTAATGCTGGCAATATTTGTGAGGTTCTATGCCATGTAAAACTTCTCTCCAAAGAGGTGTCGCACTGCGGCATGCCGTTCGGACTCGGCTATAAAAAGGAGGCCCCCAATAATTGAGCTTAAATTGACTTGGACTGCACTCATTGATATGTGAGAAGTTTGACGCTGTTCCATAGTGGAGTGTTCATGGGCAAAATTTGATAGAACTAATTGGAATTGCGGAGGCCACCGTAGCGCAGAGGTACGCATGTCCGCCTATGACGCTGAATGCCTGGGTTCGAATCTTGGCGAGACCATCAGAAAAATTTTTTAGCGGTGGTTTTCCCTTCCTAATGCTGGCAAAGTTTGTGAGGTACTATGCCATGTAAAACTTTTCTCCGAAGAGGTGTCGCACTTCGGCATGCCGTTCGAACTCGGCTATAAAAGGAGGCCCCTTATCATTGAGCTTAAAACTTGAATCGGATGGTACTCATTGATATGTGAGAAGTTTGCCCCTGTTCCTTAGTGGAATGTTTATGGACAAAATTGGCAATTTTGCAATTGGAACTACGATATTCCTGGTAACAGAAGATACATAGATTTCTATACGGATGGCTCCAAACTAAACGACCAGTTGGGCTTTGGGCTGTACTCTAAATATCTAGAACTGGTCATATCGAAAAGGTTACCCGACCACTGCAGTGTGTATCAAGCGGAAATTCTTGCGATTAAGGTAGCGTTGGAATGGCTAGGATAAAATTTCATAGCGATGATTGGCGTGAATTTCTTCTCTGATATCCAGGCAGTCATTAAATCCCTGGAGAACGTATTTCTGGGCACAAAAACCGCCCTCGACTGTCGCAGATCTCTCAACGAGATGGCTGAACAGTTCAAAATTCACCTGTTCTGCGTGCCGAGCCACAGTGATATCCCAGGGAATTATAAAGCGGGCGAGATTGCGAGACTAGGTACTACCTTACACACTCCATGGAAACTGGAATCTGTGGATATGCCTCTAGCGACATGTAAGCTAAGTTTTGAGGATCAGGCCCGAAGGACAACGATTGATAGATGGTCACAAAGAGGAGGCTGTGGTCTACCCTAGACTCAAAGAGGTCTATCGCTTTGCTGTCACTGGCTAGAACAGACGTCTCAGTCTTTGTGTCCGTCATGACAGGTCACTGTCTAATCGGAAAACATGCTGATAGACTAAGGTTGCCAGCAACGACTTTTGCAGAAGCTGTGAGAACATCGAGGAAGAAGAGATTATAGAACACCTTCTGTGTGTGTGTCCTGCACTGGCAGTGAAAAGGAGTTCCACTTTAGGTTCTCATTTCTTTGAGAATTGATCTATTTTAGCGGATGTGAACATCCGCAAGATGTTGGCCTTTTTAAAGCGATCTGAATGGTTCAACGGTAGGAACTTGAAGGCATCATCCTTTTTCTGTTCCTATGGTATCACAATGAACGAAAACGTCTAAGACAGTCTGATGGCAGACTGCCACTTAACCATAGCCTAACCTAAGGGCTCAAGATGTCAAATCGGGAGATTGGTTTATATAGGAGATAAATCAGGTTGTGAACCAATTTGCACCGTACTTGGCACAGTGTTACGAAGTCATGACAGAACAGTACATGCCCATTTGCAATCCCAACGACCTACATCAATAGTAAGTATCTGTGCAAAATTTGAAGCGGCTTCAAGAGATTTCTACAGACGGACGGACATGACTCGACTCAGAGCATCGAGACGATCAAGAATATACATAAATATAAATGTAAAAATATAGGAGTAAAAGCGTGCTAAGTTCAGATGGGTCGAATCTAGGGAACCCACCACAATGGACTCTGCTATAAATTTATAAAAAATAAATTTAAGGGCATAATTTTATTTTATTCTATAAACTTCTAGAAACCGAACAAGGATGATCGTAGAGAGGTTTACATGGAACCTATATCAGGTTATGCACCGATTTGGACCGAACTAGGAACAGTATTTAGAAGTCATAACGTAACACCACATGCAAAATTTCAGCCAAATTGCGGCTGGTACGGGCTCAAGAAGTCAAATCGGGAGATCGGTTTATATGGGAGCTAAATCAGGTTATAGACCGATTCGGACTGTAGATGAAACAGTTGTTGGAGGTCTTAGCAGAACACTATGTGCAAAATTTCAGCCAAATCGGACAAAAATTGCGGTTTGTAAGGGCTCAAGAAGTCAAATCGGGAGATGCGTTTATATGGGAGCCAGGGACATAGCTAGGGGGGGCCCTCGGCCCCGAGAAGTCAAATCAGGACATGCGTTTATATGGGATCAGGGACATATCTAGGGGGGGCCCTCGGCCCCGAGAAGTCAAATCAGGACATGCGTTTATATGGGAGCCAGGGACATAGCTAGGGGGGGCCCTCGGCCCAGAGCCTGCTGCTCCTTGCGGCCAGGTTCGAATCCCGACCGTGCTCTGCCGAATTTCTATTTTCCAAACTGGGCACACGGAACAGCAGCAAGAGCCGCTGCCATTGTCTAGCGTTCAAAGCCATTAATACAACTTCCAGAAGATATTCGCAAAGACATCCATACTTTTAAGGTTTTGAAAAATTTGATTCGGCCTATAAATAGTGTATTGGCAATCAGTGCAATATTCACCTCTGACTTTATGACCGCCAATGGGTCAATTCCTGCAACCATTACCGACCACAATTTTAAATACAAAAAAAGGTATCTTTACCAATTTCAATTTCATTTTGACAATTTTCGATTTTGAAAAAAAGTGGGGTGGCGCCTTCAAAAAATAAAATCCTGGCTACGTCGTTGATGGGAGCTATATCTTAACCTTAACCGATATGGCCCATTTGCAATCCCCAATGACTTACATCAAAAGTAAGTATCTATGCAAAATGTCAAGCGGTTAGGTTTACGCATTCAACCGCTATCTTGATTTCGACACACGGACAAACGGACATGGCTCCCGATTTGACATTTTTAGCCCGTGAAAGCCGAGATTTTTATCCGATTTAGTTAAAACTTTGCACATTAAATTAGGGAAAACGGTTTATATGGGAGCTGTATCAGGCTAGAGACCGATTCAGACCCTATTTGACACGTATGTTGGAGGTCGTGGGAGGAGCCGTTGTACAAAATTTCTATTGATCGGTTTATAAGGCAGCTATATCAGTTTATGGACCGATTTGAAATATTCTTAGCACAGTTGTTGAAAGTCATAACAAAACACCTCTTGCAAAATTTCAGCCAAATCGGATGAGAATTGTGCCCTCTAGTGGCTCACGAAGTCAAGACCCGAGATCGGTTTATATGGCAGCTATATCAGGTTATGGACCGATTTCAACCATATTCAGCATAGTTGTTGGAAGTCATAATAAAACACCTCATGCAAAATTTCAGCCAAATCGGATAAGAATTGTTCCCTCTAGTGGCTCACGAAGTCAAGACCCGAGATCGCTTTATATGGCAGTTATACCCAAACATGGACCGATATAGCCCATTTACAATCCCAACCGACCTACACAAATAAGAAGGATTTGTGCAAAATTTCAAGTGGCTGGCTTTACTCCTTCGAAAGTTAGCGTGCTTTCGACAGACAGACGGACGGACATGGCTAAATCGACTTATAATGTCACGACGAACAAGAATATATATACATTATGGGGTCTTAGTCGAAAATTTCGAGAAGTTACAGACAGAATGACGAAATTAGTATACCCCCATCCTATGGTGGAGGGTATAAAAATCCATAAAATTATGCTCTTCAACTAGACTTATTTTTTATCTTGGGAACCACCATGTAGGGTTCCCAAGATTCGGCCCCGCCGAACTATAACGAAAAACTATAACTCCCACATTATAACCTTACATTGGCCACTTTGGACTATGGGAATACTAATAAAATGTTGCTGCCAACATTGCCTCTGCAGCCTGATCGCCTGATGATGCGTGGTATATTGCCGCCGCAACAAAAATGAAAACAAATATGGAAACACATCCTAATCGCTGCAATAAGCACTCATGCGTATGAATAATATTATTTATACGAGTATTGAGCACTACCCTCCGGAATGGCATGTCATATATGCTCGTACATATTTTATAAATGTATTGAATGCGGATATTCTCGACAGAGTGTCCCCTAGAGAGAAGAAGCCGAAGAGCAAGTGTGTGTTGGGTGTTGTGTTAGGGTTTCTGTCCTTCAAAATAAATAAAACGAAACGACAACACGACTTCTTCAAAGCCCAAAAGTGCTATGGTGTACTGTGTAAGTGTGAGTGTGTGAGTGTTTGTGTTTAATATTCTTATTGTGAACCACAATGGTAATATGTGGATATGCGATTTTTATTTTAGTGCTAGCCTCATTTCCGTTTCCTTCGACTGCATATGTCTTTTTCTTTGTGGCTCCACCATAATTGATTCATAAACATAAATGTTGTAAAAACTAATGTCACACTTAAACCTACAAGAGCTACCTACTAAGGTTTAATGGGTGGATAATAACTTTATGCATAGCTAAATTGTTTTGATATGAAATATAAAGTCATGTAGTTTAAGTACTATCTAAGTTTTGGTAATTCTGGACAAGACAGTGAGAGGGTTATACAAACAACATTTCAATTTTATTAAAATTTTGTCGAAATCGGCTGAAAAATTTTCTATAGATGAGGCCAAGGAGTTTTTTTTTTGGAAAACGGTTGCCCAAAAAGTAATTGCGGATTTTTTAAAAGAAAGTAAATGCATTTTTAATAAATAAAACTTAGAATGAACTTTAATCAAATATACTTTTTTTACTTCTTTTCTGAAGCAAGCTAAAAGTAACAGCTGATT
Source organism: Stomoxys calcitrans (assembly GCF_963082655.1). NCBI lineage: Eukaryota > Metazoa > Arthropoda > Insecta > Diptera > Muscidae > Stomoxys > Stomoxys calcitrans. Next base: position 96,420,278 of record NC_081556.1, on the reverse strand, counting down.
ACTGACAGAAGAAAGAATGCAATTACAGAGTCACAAGCCGTTGAAAAAAATTGTCAACGCCGACTATATGAAAAATTCGCAATTACTTTTTGGGCAACCATATACAGCCCGGTCGATACGGGATAACTATGAGCACCACACATCGTGGTGCTCGTTATCACGGTAAGCTTAGCTGAAAGCTACCGGGCGCGTCCATAGGTTGCGGATGGTGAAAAGCTGCGTTTTAATGCGGAGTAGCTGCAAATGCGGCCGCGGGCAGTCAGCGATTTTCGAGAGGAGAGTCTCAGTGAGGAGTCAGGTGGCACTGGCTCTTAGTTAAATACTGAGTGCCAATGATACTCGAGATGACAAGGCGAATTATTGGCGCCTTCAAATAACCAATGACCAACTGCAGCGTATGGTCTCAGATTAGGGGCAGCTGGAGGCGAGGGTCGGATCTTGGAGCAAGCGGCTCGCCACAACGAGGGATACATGCAATCCCACAAAACCCGGTTGGGGCGCTGGGCCAGTAAGCCGCCCCCGGAAAACTATGAGAAACAAAGGAATAGTAAAAACGGACGCCCACCCCTCAGTGCGGAGTCAGCCGGCACTGGCTCTTAATTAAATACTGAGTGCCAACGATACTTGAGATGACAAGGCGAGTTATTGGCGCCTTCAAATAACCAATGGCCAACATCAGCGTCTGTTCCCAGGTTAGGAGCAGCTGGAGGGGAGCGACGGATCATGGAGCAAGCGGCTCGCCACAACGAGGGATACATGCAATCCCACAAAACACATGCGGTTGGGGCGCTGGGCCAGTAAGCCGCCGCCCGAAAACATAGAACTACTATGAGAAACAAAACAAAGGAATAGTAAAAACGGACCCCCCCCCCACCGTTGACGACCCACACAAACCAAAAAAGGACCATGATTTGCGGATCTGCACCTGGAATGTCCGCACTCTTTATAAAAAAGGTCCTGTAAACGCTCTGGCGGATGTGTTAGAGAAGTAAAGGGTGATTTTTTTGAGGTTAGGATTTTCATGCAATGAACACATTTCGAACCGAACACTGATTTTGGTAATAAAATTCAATGATTTACAAGCGTTGCTCGTTAGTAAGTCTATTCATGATGAAATGTCAAAGCATACTGAGCATCTTTCTCTTTGACACCATGTCTGAAATCCCACGTGATCTGTCAAATACTAATGCATGAAAATCCTAACCTCAAAAAAATCACCCTTTACAAGGCAAATATTACCGCCTTACAGGAAATGCGATGGACTGGGAATGGCGTCACTGCAACGGTGACGAACTATACTAAAGCTGCCATAACACGAGGCATAAGTTTGGCTGTGGATTTATGGTTAGTCGGAGACTGAAACACCTTGTCTCCAACTTTACTCCGGTGGATGAGAGGTTAGCCACAATCCGCATAAAAGCCAAAATCTTCAACATCAGCCTTATTTGTGGCCATGCCCCGGCGAAAGACAAAGACGAGCAGACCAAGGATATTTTCTACGAGCGTCTAGAGAGAGAATATGACCGTTGCCCCGCCCATGATTTTAAATTGGTTCTGGGAGATTTTAATAAGAAGATAGGGAAGAAAGACATTTTTGATCGGAAAGTTTAGCCTCCACGAGATAACGTCTAGTAATGGGCTGAGGCTGATAGATTTCGCCGCAGCAAAAAAATAACATGGTAGTTAGTAGCACCAGATTTCAATATAAAAATATTCACAAAGCCAGATGGCTGTCACCCGATCACGAAACACGAGAAACCAAATTGATCACGCTGTGATAGATGGAAGGCATTCATCCAGCGTGTTAGATGTACGATCGATCCGTGGAGCGAATATAGATTCGGATCATTACCTTGTTGCAGCAAAGGTTGGCAACCGTTTGAACATGGCGAGGAAAGTACTATCTGACACTGCACGAAAGCTGGACATTGAAAAACTGCAAACAGAACAAATGGCAGCGGCATACTCCACTGGACTGACCCTCGACTCGATAAAAGCACTCCTTGTTCGGATGATATAATGGAGCATGGGCAATCCATTGAAAACATGGCAATTCATGGAAAATGCGGCGAAATCCGTACTTGGGTATCGGAAGCCTCCTCCAAGAAATCCATGGTACGACCAAGAGTGTCGAGACGCTACTGCAGCCAAGAATGCGGCATATAGAGCAACCCTGCAATCAGTAGCAACGCACCAGATCAAGGAGATGTATCGGTAGAAAAGGAGAGAGGAAGCTGGACATTGAAAAGCTGCAAACACATCAAATGACAGCGGCATACTCCACTCGACTGACCCAACTTCTTTGATGAAAGCAGTCCTTGTTCCGGTGATATAATGGCGCTGTGGCTAACTATTGCCCACTCCATGGAAAATGCCGTGAAATCCGTACTTGGGTATCGGAAGCCTCCTTCAAGAAACCCATGGTACGACCAAGAGTGTCGTGATGCTACTGAAGCCAAGAATGAGGCATAGAGAGCAACCCTGCAATCTCTAGCAACGCACCAGATGAAGGAGAGGTATCGGGAGAAAAGTAGAGAGAGGAGAAACGTCTATTGGTCCCACATTTGGATATCAGATTGGTATTCTACTCGCAAATACCTTTCATTTGAGTCCCATATTGCCATGGTCGGTAAATATGTCCGATTTAGGGGTGTTTTGGGGCTTGGGGGGTCCCCCTAGCACTTAGTCTGACAATTGGATATCAGATACGTTTTCTGATCTTGAATACCTTTCATTTGAGTCCCATATTGTCGTGATTGGTCTAAATATATGTTTGGTAGGTTTTACGGTGGGGCAGCCCCCCTAGGTACCCCATCCGAAATTTGGATACCAAATTTTTATTTTTAGGGTACTAGGCACATACAATTTCGCTTAAATTGCACCACCCATCACCGAGATCTGGCGTTTCTGAAAATTAGATTAAGGGGGAGGGTCCTCTCCCCCTTCAGATATCAAAAAATGTAGTACCCTATTTTCACAACGGGGTCATTATGCACCATCTGTGAAAATTTCAGGAAAATCGTTTCAGCCGTTTCTGAGTCTATAAGGAAGACACAAACAAACAAACAAACACAAATTGATTTTTATATATAAGATACGTGAAAAATTTCAAGCGGCTATCTTTACGCGTTCGGCATGTCGGAAAATTTTTACACTTTGGGGATGTTTTGGGGAAAGAACGGAGCCCCAAATACATGGTCCCACAGTTGGATATTCGTATTCAAAATCCCAAATACCTTTTGGTATTACTCCCGTATTGCGATGGTGAGTAAATAATTGCTGTTTGTGGTCTATTTTAGGAAAGGGGTGGACCCCCAGAAAATTGGTACCGAAAGTGAGTATCAATTTCATATGAGCCCCCACATTGAATTTGATACCCACCATGTTGCCATGGTGGGTAAAAATGACTTGGTCCGACAATTGGATATCTGATACGTTTTCTAATCTTAAATGCCTTCATTTGAGTCCCATATTGTCGTGATTGGTCTATATATATTTTTGTAGGTTTTGGAAGTGGAGCGGTCCCCCAGGTATCCCATCCGAAATTTGGATACCAAATTTTTGTTTTTAGGTTACTATAAGAGAGCACACAAAATTTCGCTTAAATCGCACCACCCATCTCCGAGATCTGGCGTTTCTGAAAATTATGGCAAGGGGGAGGGTCCGCCTCCCCCCTTCAGATATCAAAAAATGTTGTACCCTATTTTCGCAACGGGGTCATAATGCACCATCTGTGAAAATTTCAAGAATATCGGTTTAGCCGTTTCTGAGTCTATAAGGAACAAACAAATAAACAAACAAACACCATAGGATGGCGACATACCAATTTCGTCATTCTGTTTGTAACACCTCGAAATATGCGTCTGAGACTTCATAAAGTATATATATTCTTGTCGTGACATTTTAAGTCGAACTAGCCATGTTCGTTCGTCCGTCTGTCTCTCTATCGAAAGTACGCTAACTTTTGAAGGAGTAGAGCTAGTCGCTTGAAATTTTGCACACATACTTCGTATTGGTGTAGGTCGGTTGGGATTGTAAATGGGCCAAATCGGTGCATGTTTTGATACAGCTGCCATATAAACCGATCATGGGTCTTGACTTCTTGAGCCTCTAGAGGGCGTAATTCTCGTCCGATTTGATTGAAATTTTGCACATAGTGTGTTGATATCACTTCCAATAAATGTGCTAAGTTTGGTCCAAATCAATCCACAACCTGGTATAGCTGCCATATAAACCGATCTTGGGTTTTGACTTCTTCAGCTTTTAGAAGGCGCAATTCTCATCCGATTTGACTGAAGTTTCGCACATAGCGTTTTGATATCACTTTCAACAACTGTGCTAAGTATGGTCCAAATCGGTTCATAACCTGATATAGCTGCCATATAAACCGATCTTGGGTCCTGACTTCTTGAGCCTATAGAAGGCGGAATTCTTATCCGATTTGACTGAAATTTTGCACATAGCGTTTTGATATCACCTTCAACAACTATCCTAAGTATGGTTCAAATCGGTCCACAACCTGATATAGCTGCCATATAAACTGATCTTGGGTCTTGATTACTTGAGCTTTTAGAAGGCTCAATTCCTATCCGATCACTTCTAACAACTGTGCAAAGTATGGCTCAAATAGGTCCATAACCTGATATAGCTGCCATATAAACCGATCTTGGGTCTTGACTTCTTGAGCCTCTAGAGGGCACAATTCTCCTCCGATCGGACTGAAATTTTGCACATAGTGTTTTGATATCACTTCTAACAACTGTACAAAGTATGGCTCAAATCGGTCTACAACCTGGTATAGCTGCCATATAAAACGATCTTGGGTCTTGACTTCATGAGCCTACAGAGGGCGCAATTTTCATCCAATTTTACTGAAATTTTGCACATACCGTTTTGATATCACTTCCAATAACTGTGCGAAGATTGGTCCAAATCGGTCCATAACCTGATATAGCTGTCATATAAACTGATTTTGGGTCTTGACTTCTTGAGCCTCTAGAGGGCGCAATTCTCGTCCAATTTGACTGAAATTTTGCACATAGCGTTTTGAAATCACTTTCAACAGCTGTGCGAAGTATGGTCCAAATCGGTCTATAACCTGATATAGCTGCCATATAAACCGATCTTGGATCTTGACTTCTTTAGCCTCTAGAGGGCGCAATTCTTATCCGATTTGACTGAAATTTCGCACATAGCGTTTTGATATCACTTCCAACAATTGTGTGAAGTATGGTTCCAATCGATCCATAACTTGAAATAGCTGCTATATAAACCGATCTGGAATCTAGAGTTCTTGAGCCTCTAGAGAGCGCAATTCTCATCCGATTTGGCACAGATTTTGTACAACGGCTTCTCCCATGGCCTTCAACATACGTGTGCTATGTGGTCTAATCGATATATAGCTTGACACAGCTCCCATATAAACCGATCTCACGATTTTGCTTCTTGAGCCCCGAATCGGACTATAACTTGATATAGCTCCCCCTTCTCCACCTCCGTCCATATTCATTATTCTTTGTTTGCCTTAAAAGAGATACTGCGCAAAGAACTCGAGAGATGCGATCCATTGTGGAGGGTATACGAGATTCGGCCCCGCTGAACTTATCACGCTCTTAATTGCTATACGTAAGATAGGGTCGGAAATGAATATTTCATGAGTGAATGACAAAATGAATATACCCCCATCCTTCGGTGGTGGGCATTAAAATGGAGGCTATGGGAGGCTTTTCTATTTGCTATGAAATCTTCCTGCTTTACAGCGTGGGACAGTCTAATGTAAATGTTAACTTAGCATACTATATAAAGAAATTACATCACCCTTGGCTGTTATGTCTTTCTCAAATTTCACTAACTTGTACAAATTACGCGACATGTAGCTATGTCTTGATTCTTAATGTTCGAAACCACCAAGCAAGCTCCCACAATATTAACATCCACATATGGCTTAATGAACCCTTTTGTTAATATTTCGATTGCGGTTTCATTTGGGCCATACGATACCATTGCAATATGGAGCCGAAGTACAGTTGATACACATAACCACAGGAATGGAGGCAAAGTTGTGTTCCTTACTACGTTTGTAACATCGAAATATATTTCGCACCATGATAGCTTGAGCTGAGGGAGCTGTCCGTCCGTCTGCCAATTGTACGATGGATTTTCAACTTGTTGGGTGCCAAAGCTATGGCCTAGGCAATTTTGCTTCAATAGTAACAATTTTCCAAATGCTGTAGGGCATCAAAATTTCCACTTTTCTCTCTTATATAGCCATTTTTGTTGGCGGAAGAGCGAAAATGCCTAAAACACTTTAACTTTATAGCCTGTCATTATGAAGAGAAATCAATTTTTGGTTTCAAATTTCTGCTACATTTTAATGTACTGCGCAATATTGCGGTTATATCTGATCTATGGCAGGAGAAGGACGACGATAAGGGTCTGTCACTAAGCTACAGAAGAAATGCAAAATGAAACAAAAATGTTGCAGCATTTTATTCACCCTCGTTCGTGGGGTATTATTGTTTATTCAATTGTTAAATTGCTAAACCACAATCCAATGAAAATAACAACAAAATAAGATGAAAACATTGTCCGTCCCTACTTCCATAAATACTCTGGCAATAGTACAATAAATGCTAAGAATGTAATATGAGTATTACAAATATATTGCACTCTGATTCATTCATTTGGTCAGTCGTTTATTCATTCATTCAGTTATTGGCAATGTCTGAGCGATTTGTTACGGGTCGTTTGCTGACTGTCCATTCGCTCCTTCCACAGGGGGTAGATTTATGAGATTAATATAAATTGACAGTAGTTTGGATAATAAAATAGACCATGAAATCGATGGCTCGGAAGCTCTTACCATTTGATATGGACATTACAAAAAATAAAAGTATAACATGATGATTAACATTTGGTTGAAGCAAGGCACTAAACCCATATACATGCATTTCATTTATTGTATGTTCAAGGCTATTAGGTTATGTTTTAGTGGCAGTCACCAATCAGATTCCCTAAGACATTTCGTGATATCATAGGAACAGGAGAAAGAAGATGCCTTTAAGCAGCTCAACAACTAGCGAATGAGAGCCCAATGTTGGGACCCCTTCTCTTTACTACTTTAAGACACACGCCCATCAAATGTTCTATTGCAGCGATGTCCAGCCCTTTACGGTAGCGTTGATGGCAAGTCACATGTTTTCCTATTTTCTAAGTTTCAGTCGTTGTTGAGACTGCATCGAATGGATATGTGTATGGGTATACTCACTGTTTTTCTGGTTTTATCTTAAAAACCAGTAAAAAAGTGCTACGTTCGGCAGGGCCGAATCTTGGGAACCCACCACAATGGATTATGCTAAAATATAGGAGCTTTATCTGGTTAAAGACCGATTTGGACCGTATCTGGCACAGTTGTTGGAAGTCATAACAGAACATCATATGCAAAATTTCAGCGAAATCGAATAAAAATTGAGGCTTCCAGGGGCTCAAAAGTCAAATCGGGAGATCGTTTTATATGGGAGTTATATCTGGTTAAAGACCGATTTAGACTTGCACAGTTATTGGAAGTCATAACAGAACACTTTGTATAAAATTTCAGTCAATTCGAACAAAAATTGAGGCTACCAGCGGCATAAGAAGTCAAATCGGGAGATTGGTTAATATGGGAGCTATATCAGGATCTTCACGGATTTGAACCGTACTTAGCACAGTTGTTGAAAGTCAAAACAGAACACTATGAGTAAAATTTCAGCCAAAATGGTAAAAAATTGAGGCTACCAGCGGCTCAAGAAGTCCAATCGGGAGATCGGTTTATATGGGAGCTATATCAAGTTCTGGACCGATTTGAACCGTACTTAAAACAGTTGTTGGAAATCGTAACAGAACATTACGTGCAAAGATTCAGCCAAATCAGACAAACATTGCGGCTTCCAGGGGCTGAAGAAGTCAAATCGAGAAATCGGTTTATATGGGAGCTATATCAAGTTCTGGACCGATTTGAACCGTACTTGACACAGTTGTTGGAAGTCATAACAGAACACTATGTGTAAAATTTCAGTCAATTCGGACAAAAATTGAGGCTTCCAGGGGCTCAAGAAGTTCAATCGGGAGATCGGTTTATATGGGAGCTATATCAGGTCCAAGACCGATTTAAACTGTACTTGGCACAGTTGTTGGAAGTCTAAACAGAACATTACGTGCAAAGATTCAGCCAAATCAGACAAACATTACGGCTTCCAGGGGCTCAAGAAGTCAAATCGAGAAATCGGTTTATATGGGAGCTATATCAGGTCCCAGACCGATTTAAACCGTACTTGGCACAGTTGTTGGAAGTAGTAACAGAACACAGCATGCAAAATTTCAGCCAAATCGGTCAAAAATTGCCGATTCCAGAGGCTCAAGAGGTCAAATCGGGCGATCGGTTTATATGGGAGCCAGGGACGTAGCCAGTGGGGCGGCTCTCATTCATCGTAATATTCTCTTACGACAAAACTTAAGCACGGGCCGAATCCCCTCTCGAAATTTTTTCTTAAGATAAAAATTCTTTAAACTTTTTTCTGAAGACAAAATTTTTATAAAAAAAAATAATTTGATTAAATTTTTTCTTAAGACTACATTTTAATGAATTTTTTTAAGGACTAACTTTTAGCAAAAAACTCTCTAAAGACAACCTAACCTCGAGATTATTTTTTAAAACCAAAATTAAAGTTTTGCATAAACACTTTTTATGGTCTTTTTTTATGCTTATCTGTACCAAACAACAGTTTCCAAAATTTTTTTCTATAGAAAAATTCCAAAATTTTAACCCATTACACCTGACTCCTGCTTCCGTTGTCCGATTTTGAAGAAATTTTATCTCTATATATAAAAGAGACGCGTGATTGACTAATTGGCTGACTGATGGATTGATTAACTACCAGCCCAAATGGCTGAAGCTAGAGTCATGAAATTCGGCACGAATGTGGGTCATGGGTCGTAGGCGTGCGAAAAGACGGGATTTTGTGATATTCGTACGATTAGGTACTAAGAAGTACGAAGTGGTGACTTTTTACCGAGCGCGAACGGATGGGACTAGAATTATGATTATGGGATCAAATTAAAGAGCGTTTTGAAAAAGCAAGATTTGGTGACAAAAGTGTCCCACAATAGTTCCGGAAATGGGAAAAATGGTACATTTAGTACCGAAATTGGTACTTTTTGGTACCCTGTTTATTAATTGAGCTAGAGCTTTGTAGTTTTTAGAATTTAGGTACACTATGGCAACTTAAATGAGGATTTCAAAAGAAATTATCGGCATTTAGAAACAAACAAAGCACGGGATCTGGCCCGTGCTTAAGTTTTGTCATAAGAGAATATTACGATGAATGAGCCCCCCCCACTGGCTACGTCCCTGGCTCACATATAAACCGATCTCCCGAAAAAAGGTACGAAATAGGTGAACTTTGTGCAGGGCGAGCGGGTAGAGCTAGAACTTCCAAATTTTGCGCTCATCATTCACAGTTACGTTACGATTCGCATTATCTCTGAAGAAGGACGGTCCAATGATGCCACCAGCCCACAAACCGTCGGCACCGTCTTGTTTAAACCACATGCCACACAAGTCAAGCTCTTGCATTTTGGATATCATCACACGGTAGCGCTTATCATTCACAGTTACTTTACGATTCGCATTATCTCTGAAGAAGTGCGGTCCAATGATGCCACCAGCCCATAAACCGCAACAAACTGTGACTTTTTCTACATGCATTGGTAGCTCTTGCAATGCTTCTGGCTGATATTCAATCCAAAATCGGCAATTCTGCTTATTTATCCACGCATTGAGCCAAAAATGTGCTCCGACCATAAAATGGAAGAAGCGCGCGGTGAAGTTTCTTAAGAGAGCACGCATTTTGGTAATAAAATTCAATAATTTTCAAGTGTTTTTCGTTTGTAAGACACTTCATAGTTAAATTATAGACCAAACTGAAGATGTGTGATAGTGAAACAAAACACGAATTGTGCGTGAGCTGTTTCAACCAGTGTTGCCAAAAAGATAATAGCTGAAAAATCACCCCTTGGTTTTTTTGTTCCTCTGATAATGCTCTACAGTGTCTAGAACCGAATTTTATCTTTAAAGAAGGAGATTAAGGACTTACTTATTTATTAATGTATTTCATTTATTAAACATATGTTACCTGTAAAAAGAAAAGCATAATAACCAATTAAAGTTTTAATGTTAAAAATTTTATATATTGTGTTTTAAATATATATAAAAGAAATAATTAAAATTAAAAAATCATTTAAACATTTAAAAATTTCCTCCTTAGATTCTGCCTAAACTATTTGCAAATAAATTAACCCTTTTACATTGTGGCTAATTTTGAAGAAAATCTGCGGTTGAATAAGACTCAGTCAAATTTAAAGATTGGTATATATGTAGGCTATATCTAACAATCGAGCAGTGGGAGAAGTGTTTGAGGTAGATGTTGGTCTTCAGAAGTGAACTTTACATACCAAAATATAGCCGAATCGTATAAAAGTTATGGTAGCTAAGAACACAAAGAAGGCCCGGTCATAACCGGGCATTCTGCCATAGGCCGCATGGCGGTGCTCAAGGAAATACCGCACAATGACTTCTGTAGGAGTTGCCTCGATGAGGATGGGAGTTTACGTCCCTGCATATCCGGACATGAATACAGCAAGTGCTCAATATTCTCCTCTTGCTGTGTTCATGTCCGGGTCTGCAGGGAAGTAGGCTCTCCTTTCTGGGTAGCCGTTTCCTCTGTGATCTGGGTGAACTTGCGAACGTATCTGTGGTAGGTCTCCTAAAATTTGTTGAAAAGGATGGTTCCGAAGAGGGTGCCATAAACTCTGGCGTAGGTATATCGGTGCTTGCATGGGGATGGGCGTTTCTTCACCCCCCGCTCCAGTTCTTCATTCCTCCCGTTTTTCTTTCTTTATACCCACCACCATAGGATGGGGGTATACTAATCTAGTCATTCCGTTTGTAACACCTCGAAAAATTGATCCAAGACCCCATAAAGTATATATATTCTTGATCGTCTCGAAATTCTGATTCGAACTAGCCATGTCCGCCCGTCCGCCCGATCGTCCGTCTCTGGAAATCACGATAGCGGTCGAACGCGTAGAGCTAGCCACTTAAAATTTTGCACAGATACTTTGTATCGATGTAGGTCGTTGTGGATTGCAAATGGACCATATCGGTCCAGATTTGGGCATAGCTCCCATATAAATCTGCCCATTTGACTTCTTGAGACCATGAAAGCCACAATTTTTGTCCATAGAGTTCTGTTATGCTACATAGAGTTCTGTTATGCCTTCTAATAACTGTGCCAAGTAGGGTCCAAGTCGGTCAAGAACCTGATGTGGCTTCCATATAAACCGACCTCTCGATTTGACTTCTTGACACGATGAAAGCCGCAATTTTTGCCCGATTTGGCTGAAATTTTGCACATAGTGTTCTATTTTGACTTCGAACAAATGTACCAAGCACGGTCCAAATCGGTTATGAACCTGATATGGCTTCCATATAAACCGATTTCCCGATTTGATTTATGGAGCCCATGGAAGCCACAATTTTTGTCCGATGTAGCTGAAATTTTGCACCTAGTATTCTGTTACGACTTTCAACACATGTGAAAGGTACGGTCCAAATCGGTCCAGAACATGATATAGCTCTCATATAAACCGATCTCCCGATTTGACTTCTTGGGCCCCTGGAAGCCTCAATTTTCATCCGATTTGGCTGACATTTTTAACATAGCATACTGTTGTGTCTTCCAACTACGGGGCCCAGTACTGTCCAAATCGGTCAAGAACCTGATATAGCTCTCATATAAACCAATCTCCCAATTTGACTTCTTGAGACCTTACAAGCCGCAATTTTTGTCCGATTTGGCTGAAATTTTGCACATAGTGTTCTGTCATGACTTTCAAAACCTGTGCCAAGTACGGATCAAATCGGTTCAAAACTTGATATAGCTCCCATATAAACCGATCTCCCGATTTGATTTCTTGAGCCACTGGAAGCCACAATTTTTGTCCGATGTGGCTGAAATTTTGCACATTGTGTTCTGTTATGACTTTCAACAACTGTGCCAGGTACGGTCTAAATCGGTCGAGAGTCTGATCTCCCGATTTGAATTTTTGAACCCCCGGAAGTCCCAATTTTTGTCCGATTTGGCTGAAATTTTGCACGTAGTATTCTGTTATGACTTTCAACACCCGTGCCAAGTATGGTCCAAATCGGTCCAGAACCTGATATAGCTCCCATATAAACCGAACTCCCAATATGACTTCTTGAGCCACTGGAAGCCACAATTTTTGTCCGATTTGGCTGAAATTTTGCACATAGTATACTGTTGTGACTTCCAACAACGGAGCCAAATCGTTCCGGTCCAAAGTCGGTCCAGAACTTGATATAGCTCCCATATAAACCGATCTTCCAATATTACTTCTTGAGTCCTTACAAGCCGCAATTTTTGTCCGATTTGGCTGAAATTTTGCACATAGTGTTCTGTTATGACTTTCAATACCTGTGCAAAGTACGGTCCAAATCGGTCAAGAACTGGATATAGCTCCCATATAAACCGATCTCCCAATTTGACTTCTTGAGCCCTTACAAGCCGCAAATTTTGTCCGATTTTGCTGAAATTTTGCACATAGTGTTCTCTTATGATTTTAAATACCTGTGTCAAGTACGGTCCAAATCGGTCAAGAACCTGATATAGCTCCCATATAAACCGATCTCCCGATTTGACTTCTTGAGCCACTGGACGCCGCAATTTTTGTCCGATTTGGCTGAAATTTTGCACATTGTGTTCTGTTATGACTCCCAACAACTGTCTGAAGTACAGTTAAAATCGGTCGAGAACATGATATAGCTCCTATATAAACCGATCTCCCGATTTGACTTCTTGAATCCTTACAAGCCGCAAATTTTGTCCGATTTGGCTGAAATTTTGCACATAGTGTTCTCTTATGACTTTCAACACCTGTGTCAAGTACGGTCCAAATCGGTCCAGAACATGATATAGCTCCTATATAAACCGATCTCACAATTTGACTTCTTGAGTCCTTACAAGCCGCAATTTTCGTCCGATTTGGCTGAAATTTTGCACATAGTATACTGTTATGACTTTCAACACCTGTGTCAAGTACGGTCCAAATCGGTCCAGAACCTGATATAGCTCCCATATAAACCGATCTCCCGATTTGACTTCTTGAGCCACTGGACGCCGCAATTTTTGTCCAATTTGGCTGAAATTTTGCACATTGTGTTCAGTTATGACTCCCAACAACTGTCTGAAGTACAGTTAAAATCGGTCGGGAACATGATATAGCTCCCATATAAACCGATCTCCCGATTCGACTTCTTGAGCCCTTACAAGCCGCAATTTTCGTCCGATTTGACTGAAATTTTGCACATAGTGTTCTGTTATGACTTTCAACAACTGCGCCAAGTACAGTCCAATTTGGTCTACAACTAGATATAGCTCCCATATTTTAGCAGAATCCATGGTGTTAGGTACCCAAGATTCGGCCCGGCCGAACTTAGCACGCTTTAACTTCTTTCCAAGGTCTCACATCTCCTTTCTCTTCCCTTCCAAGAGTATTTTTCTATTCTCGAATATTCATAAAAATTCTCTTTAATTAACTTGGACTACTATTAAGTCACTTAAAATTTCACCTTAAACCTAGGCACGAGTACTTTACAAATTTAACTTCCGTTACACAATTTCCGGTTTTCGTAATACCTTAACCGATTAACAGCTTAATATGGAAAAGCCAAATTAGATTGAACACCATAGCCTCAATTATGGCTGTAGGTCGAATGCGATTACAAAATTTTCACATTAGGCTTAAAAACTTAATACGCACTCCTCACATTAAAGAAAGAAAAAAAGAGAAAAACGGAAGCAAACTGAAAATAATCTGATATAGAAAGTATTTCAAAGGGCTTAAGGCCGAACAAACAATTTCAATGATGTGCGTGGCAATGCCGGCCATGTTATCCCGGACAGCCTTTGCTTATAATGGGGTGAAAGAGAGGGAAGCCTAACATGCTGTATGTGGAGACATGTATGCCAGCTCTTGTGTTTATGCTCATCCGGTGTAACGTAAAAAATCAACACCTAACAGGAAACAAATATGTTTTAGTTTTTAACCAACATCCTCATTCACTAACATCTGCATTCCCATCTCCTCTGAAGTCTTCCTCAGCTAGACAAATTGTAAATTGTATAGAATGAGTGTTTGGCACCCATCTTGAGAATGTTTGCACCAGGTGAAACTGAATTATTGGCTTGAGGGTCCTTCAAATGCCCCCAGAGGCAGCCAACACAATTCCTGTAGATGATACAGCTTTGCTAAATGCTATGGCTTCCTTCTACCTTCCACCAACAAAAAAGGAACACCAGATATGGCCAGACTATTAGATATAAGGCACACAATGTGAACGTAGAAATTCGGCATACTCCCACCTACAATGGGTTTATCTTGGGCAAATTACATACCCTCCTGCGGTGATGAGTCTATCCATCTATCCTACCAACCATCAGCCTTAGCAAAATAAAGTCATAAGCTGCCTTTTATAGCCTTGCTATAATACTAGCCTTTTTTTTTTTGTTTTTGTTACACTCGGTAAGCTTTTGCTTGGTTACACCTTAGCAGCTCCAGCACACAACGACAAATAATCGTAGAGGCTTTCAACTGCCATCCTGGTCGGCAAGGCAAAAAATTGCTGGCAATAGTGTCGAGACTGACTTGCCATTATTATTATATTTTTCCTCTTCGTCCATTATAGCATAGGGCGTTACCGTAGGAGGAGTTTGATTTAAGACTCTAAAATACCCAAAATACTCTGCGTAGTGTTTTCAATGACCAAATTTTCCCAATTTCCTTTCTTTTGTTGGCCACCGCTTCGATGGTAAGAAGAGATAGCATAGGTGCGTAGCAAATTGTGTTTGTGTGTGGGGAATTTACGAGTATCTTTTTTTTTTTTGCACAAAAAACTCTCGCTTTTTTGTATTTGTGTTCCCTTGTCTTTAAAGGAAGGCAGTGCCCACACACAGTAACTTAAAGTGGGATAGATAAATGGTAGCATTGAGAAAAGAATGGTAACGTTCTTTCCATAAGTCCGTCCATCTGTATTACCTGCATCATGCTGTCATTTTGAAAAAAAGGATTTGAGCTGTAATTTAGGACTAATGAGTGTTTTTCAAAAACCTTTGTGCCCCTTCATCCCACAGGTATATATGACATTCTGATACAAGCAGAGTAGATCTCCCTAAGCCAGGGAACCAATCTATCACACACAGCTTGCAATTCAACCGGTGATACCTCATCAGGGCCCGGCGATTTAAAGGAGTCGAAACTTCTTAAGGGCCAAAGGATTTTGTGCCCCTCCATCCCACAGGTATATATGATATTCGGATACAAGCAGAGTATATCTCCCTAAGCCAGGGAACCAGTCTATCAGACATAGCTTGTAATTCAACCGGTGATACATCATCAGGGCCTGGCGACTTAAAGGAGTAGAAACTTCTTATCGCCCAAAGGATTTTCGGCTCAGACACAATTTCCCTTATAGTCTCCGACAAATACATACCAGTGACAACCCTTTCTGGCGTCACATTGTCCGTTGGAGTATTTCCCGGGATATGTGTATCAACGAGTAGTTCTAGTGTTTCCTCACTAGACATTGTCCATACAATTTCTGACTTCTGAATATACCCCAACGTAATAGGTCTCGAACACAGAATCTTTCTTAGCCCAGAGGCCTCAGATGTATTATACATGGAGTTGCAGAAATCCATCCAGGATTTCTTCTGAGCCTCAGCTCACCCTTATATTTTCTTAGCTCAGTCTTATAGATGTCCCATTCGTGTGGTGCTCTCGTGGCTTTTGCTCTGTTGAAGAGTTTTCTGTAGTCCTTTCTTAGACTAACCAGCTCTGGGGTCCACCATGGCGGTCGCTGTTTGCCCCTTGACTTAAAACTAGGACATGCTAACACAAGCGAGTCATTCAGGGCCTTCGTGATCCGCTTGACTACCGTGTCTATATCCTGAGCAGTTGCCACTTCCTTTTCTGGTCTAGAAGGGATAGATGTGCAGAATTTGTGCCGAAATTTATACCAATCCGCCTTTCTTCTGTTTAGTCGAGGGATTACTGCTGCAGTATTCTCTCCGTTTTGCTCCTTGACTTTAAACTAGAACATGCTGACACAAGCGAATCATTCAGGGCCTTCGTGATCCAGTTGATCACTATGCCTATATCTTCGCAGTTGCCACTGCCTTTTCTGGTCTAGAAGGGATAGACGTGCAGAATTTGTGCCGAAATTTATCCCAATCCGCCTTTCTTCTGTTTAGTCGAGGGATCACTTCTTCAGTATTCTCTCCAAGGCTGAAAATAATATAACAATGATCATAGAAGCTGTGGTCATCCAACACTTCTCAGTCGCATATTCTTCCACTTATGTCTTCTGATACATAGGTAAAATCTAGTACCTCTTGCCTGTTCCTGGTAATAAAGGTCGGTTTATTCCCTTCTATGACAAATCGCCAGACTCAAACTTTTAATATATTCGATAAGCAGCTTACCCCTTTCCTTGACATCCGAACTTGCCCATATCTGGTGATGGGCATTGCATTCACTTCTTTCACTCCTTCCTTACAGAAGCGGCTTCAACCAGCGACTTAAGGTTTCAAAGCGGCATATCTGAATCGTGTGTCATATACAGGGAAGCCAGCCAATAATGAGACTTGTTTATTTCAAGGCTGGCTACTACTAAATCTTCAGTGCTTAGCCACGGAAGAAGAAAAACCTTTAGACTACTATTTGCAAGAAAACAGGTTCTGTGTCCCCCATTCCCCGTACCCTTGAGTTGTTTACGTGTCGGAATTCTTAGTCCACAAAACATTTCTCCACACACCCATGGTTCCTGGATAAGAACCACGTCAAATTCCCCTGCTTTCAGAAGGACCTTTAGTGCCGCCGAAGCGGCCTTACAATGGTGGAGATTTATTTCAAGAAACCGCACCACACTCAGGATTCCGAACTTCCACCACTGTTGTGTTAGCCTTGTCTTCTGATTCCATCAGTAGTTCATCCTCACAACAGTCGTTAAAACTTGTCATGATGAGCTTCCGTACGCATACAGGGGCAGGTGAGAAAGCTGTGGAACCACTCTTCCTCAGGACACTAGACACCTGCGGAGTGGACGATTTTTCCTTAGATGCTTCACCAGCTGCTGCTGTCGAAGTACTTTTTGAGTTCCGTGCTTCTCCGCTGGTGCACACTTTGAGCCCAGTCAAAATTTGAGACCCACCCACACAAGGCTTGTCGGATCCCGTTTTGATGTCTTCCCCTGCTGTCTCGATTTTGGCAGGGGTATTTTCAGTCTCTTGAAATCCACCAGACTTTAGCGATGTGGTCGATAGTTCCTCAGGCAAGTTTTCAGTAACAACTACTGAGTCGTCTCCTGATTCCTTAAACCCACCGCTTCTATAGACATTCAGTTTCAACTTGTTGAATCCGTAGGACACAAATTCATCAGACTTGTTGAGGTCTGAGAGACCTTCGGAGTTTAGTACGAATACTGCATGTCTCCGGTCACCATCAGCCTCATCCAATCTACCAATCTTCCAGTCGGAAGTTGAAAGATTGGGTTCACATTTCCTTAGTCTTCCGAGTATCGATTCAGGATCTGCAGGAATCCCAAGCAAATCCCAGTAGGAATATCTTCCTTCTTGCCTCAATCTAGTGCTGCACCTGGCCTGATATCACCAATCGTTTTTAGCGCACAACAATACATTCCAATTGAGCGTTGAACCCGAAGAAAAATTAATTATCAGCCCCGATACCAGCTTACATAGTCGCAAACTGGAGGAGACCCAGGAAATTCCGCAAGGACATCGAAGTATACTAATGACAGTCCATAGACTATGCCACTCCAATTATTCCTAGGTATGCAGCCCTCTTCTTCTCCCTTGTCGACAATTGTCATCACCAAACTGTCCCTAGCCCATAGACTATCCCATTCCAATTATTCCTAGGTATGCAGCCTTGTTCTGCAGCCCTTGTCGACAATTGTTATCACCTGGTTCTTTTAAGCATGAGATGCCCTCCGGGTGACCGTAGTCTTTTGGCTGACTGCGGTGCCTGTGCAACGAATTCCCGAGCCCAATTTAGGGAGTCTCTCTCCCTTTTAGTGAGAGTCATTCGCACCAAGGCTCTCAATGAACCTGAGAGCGATGCGTCTGCTATTACTTCAGCCTCTTAAAGAACGTGTTGGTTGGCCGGGGAAGGCTGATGGCCTAGGCAAATTATAGGCATGCGAAGAAATAATAGGTTCGGCCTTGTCCTTAAGACTAGAACCATGTGACTTCGTCCAACGACCCTGCAGACCAGTCGTCTGTTGGCTGGAGGTAGAGGCTCGAGCAGCCGGTCCACCAGTCGAGGTTTCAGTAGCAGACAACATACAACATGCGAGCGATGCGTCTTCTATTATTCCAGCCTCTCAACGAGCGTGTTGGTTTGACGGGGAAGGCTGATGGCCTAGGCAAATTATAGGCATGCGAAGAAAGAATAGGTTCGACCTTGTCCTTAAGACTCGAACCAGGTGTCTTCGTCTAACGGCCCCGCTGACCTGTCGTCTATCGGCTAGTGAAGCCTGGAGCAGCCTCTCCACCAGTCGAGGTTTCAGTAGCAGACAGCATGCTATGGCCTGATACCACCACCGCAGCTATTGGGTCTTTGGAGTCCATTCTAAGCCTTCTGCAGATCTAAGCTTTAGATCTGCAGCTCCACTGAAAACTGATGCAGATCATCAACCGCCTAATGGATACCTCTATCGCAGCCATCCTTGAGTGAGTTAAATTTTTCTTCCAAAAATAATGACCTATTACGAGTTACAGGTAAATTCTTGTGGAGTGAAATAACAAAACGTCCAATCCGCCTAACGGATCAAACAAGAATTTCAAAATCTCACCCAAGTGCTTAAGAATTTTTGTTTGTTTCCGATGTCTGCAAAATGGGCAAAGTAGTCCCGCTACTTAAGCCAAAAAAGTATTTGAGCCAGTGAGAATTAAACAGGCCAATTTCCCTTCTCTCGCCAGTAGCTAAATCACTTTTCCCGACCATAGTTGGAGAATTTAGATGAGCTGAACATATGAACCGCTGCATATATTAACAGAGTTCTCAACCAGGTCAAGTCGTGCCATAGGACGCTCCTTGTGGGATCTTGAACCTATTCTAGGCTTGGCAAGGTAACAGAAATCGATTTTAAGGACTTTGACAACACGTCCCCCCGGTCGGGCCTTTTCATCGTTCACTCAGCAAATATCCATCCCAAGGAGGAAGAGTATTGCCACTGATCCTTGAACTTTGCCTAAGTGAGTAAGAAAATTCATCATGAGAAGATCATGCAAATCGTTTGCGGATAAACAGTGGCGAAAAGTGCCATCCCAGTGCATTTCCCAATCGGAAAGAAAACGAGTGCTTCAGAAGCTCATGAAGTCAAGGGTACTTCAGGAGTAAATAATGCATCAAATTCTTGCCTTACAGAAGATTATGTCGAAGTATTCTCAAAACTATAATCAAGTTTAATTTTCACTTCATTCCACTGTGCAGAACCCAGTATCTTCACGTTATTCCAAAAAAAGAAAAACGAGAAACACAAATCTTCAAAAAAAAAGCCGAATCTAAAGGTTCAATTAGAAAAGAGCTTAAGTTTGTTTGGTTTCCTGGTAATGTTGCTTCCCTTCTTCATCGCCTTTTCGGCAAAAGCTGCTGGAATTGTACCAAAGGAACCAACAAGATGCAATAGAGGCCAATAGCCAGCGACAGTCAAACGTTGGGAAGGGAAACGTAAATGTTTTCTCATCTAATCTGTCAAATTGGTTTTGAATTGAATTGAAGAGGATTTAGACGTGAGTGCTTACCAACAAAGCGGCAAAAACGAAAAAAAAAAAATGAAAATACAAGACAACTTCCCAATGATGTTGACGAAACCTGTGAGTTTTCCATTTCGTTGGGAAATGTAAATGGCAAATTGTCAAAAAGATAAACAAGTTTTTTGCTGCTCCTCAGACGGACATATTTTGAAAACAAACTAATTTTGTTTGGCTAGCAGCAGGATATGAAATGACAAAGAAAAAAAAAACAGAAAGTATTGAAGACTTATGTTGTCAAGAGCAACATTTTAGTTTAAGGGATCAAGGTAAGCTTTGGAGTTGGAAACTCAATTAATGAAAGTTGATGCTTCTGAAATATGTCAACGGATATTTGTAAAATTGCAAATTTTGCCCATGAACATTCCACTAAGGAACAGGGGGCAAACTTCTCACATATCAATGAGTGCAGTCCGATTCAAGTTTAAGCTCAATGATAAGGGGCCTCCTTTTTATAGCCGAGTCTGAACGGCATGCCGCTGTGCGATACCTCTTTGAAGAGAAGTTTTACATGGCATAGTACCTCACAAATGTTGCCAGCATTAGAAGGGGAAAACCACCGCTGAAAATTTGTTCTGACGGTCTCGCCAGGATTCGAACCCAGGCGTTCAGCATCATAGGTGGACATGCTAACCTCTGCGCTACGGTGGCCCGGATATTTGTAGAAAAGGATGTTTAGACAAAAATTAAGAAACAAATTTATGAATTAAAAGTTTTCAATATATACTTATGCACCTTATTTGTCAAGAAGAAAGATATTCCTCATGGACCAAAGGCACATGCAGCGATGGCAAGAAAACCTTGAGATCCTGAATTCATGCTTGGGAAACGAAGGGACTGTAAACCCAATCATTCAACCTCTGACTGAAAGATTGGTAGATTAGATGAGGATGATCGGAAACGGACCGATGTGGCCTATTTACAATCCCAACTAACCTTTACTAATATGAAGTACTTGTGAATAATTTCAAGCGCCTAGCTTTACTCCTTCGAAAGTTAGCGGGATTTCGACAGACGGACGGACATGGCTAAATCGACTTAAAATGTCATGACGATCAAGAATATATATATACTTTGTGGGGTCTTAGATGCATATTTCGAGGTGTTACAAACGGAAACACTAAATTCTATATAACACCTTATGCCTCTGGATATTATGTCTAGACAAATTGTTGCGACAACTGCTGTAATGCTAAGGATGCTTTTTCTTGGTCTTGCGACGCTTGTGGTAACAGCGTTATTCTTGATACAATGACAAGACAGTGTGGACTTCACATTGATAGTAACGCTCTTTGTTAAAAAGGTTCAGTGCCACTATTCTTAATAGGACGGGTTGGAACTACAAGATCCCTGGTAATAGCAGGTACGTAGATTTCCATATGAATGATTCCCGATAAGACGACCAGTTGGTCCTTCAAGTAGACTCTAAAAAGCTAGGACGGGTCATATTGAGAATGTTAATCGATCGCTTTAATTTGTATCATGCGAAGACCGTTTCAATTAAAGAATCGGAATTGCTTGGATTTAATGTCAAGATAATGATTGTCGCAAATATCTACTCAGACAGCTAGGCCGGCATTAAGTCACCTGGGAAAATATTTCTGAATTCAAAAACCGCCCTCGACTTTTGCTGATCTCTCAACGAGATGACTGAATAATTTAAATTCATCTGTTTTGGGTGCCGATTCACAGAGGTCCCAGGGTACTATAGAGTAGACGGGCATGAGAGACCTGGAACTTCAGGTGTACTGGAACCTGTAAGTTTGCCTCTACTGGAACCTGTACGTTTGCCTCTGAGGCTCGATAACTTCTTGCTGAAGGCATTATGATAAGGTCCGCCAGTGTGAGCACCACACAAGCTGGAAAATTGAGGTCCAATCTGTGTGGTGTTCATTGCATAGCTGCGAGCTACCGGGCTCGTTCACAGGTTGCGTATAGTGGAATGCTCCATAAGGAGTAGCTGCAACGGCAGTCGCGGACAATCAGTGGTATCGAGCGGAGAGTCTCAGTGAGAGGTCGGGCGGCACCGGCTCTTGTACAAATACTGAGTGCCTGTGATGCTCGATATGACAAGGCTGGGTTTTGGCGCCTTTAAATAACCAATGCCTACCTTTTTTTCCACGGCGATCGGTCGCTTGGACCGGAACGAGCTTGTTCACCCAGAGGAGCTTGACGAGGGTTGCCACCTCCACATGAAAATATGGCTTCAAAAACAACAATAACAGGATAAGGCCCGAAGGTCAACGAATGATAGATGGTTGTGAACGCTCCCTTTATTAGAGAGCGGTGGTCTCATTCATTGTGTCTGTCATGACAGGTCACTGTCTGATCGAAAACATGCTGATAGACTGAAGGTTGCAAGTAACGACTTTGATTTATAAGACAGCAATATCAGCTGCCATATAAATCGCAGAAGTTCTGAGGACATCGAGGAAGAGGAGGTTATAGAAAATCTTCTGCTGTGTGGGTCCCACAAGCTGAAGGTGTTCCACTTTAGGTTCTTATTTCTTTGAGAACTTGTCTGAATTGGCAGATGTGAATATTCGCAAGTTGTTAGACTTTTTAAGCACGCCCCGTAGCTCGCCGTAGTTGAGTTGGTGCTCGAATTACCGGTCATGGGTTCGTTTCCCTCCAGAGGCTTAGTCTGTCGCTACTTAGGTATCACAATGGAATGAAAAGGAAATAAAGGGTATCTTGCTTCTCGTGTTCCTATGGTATCACAAGTGACAAACATGTCGGAGTGACAAAGATAGCAGACCTCCACTTAAAACTAACCTTACCTATCAGGCCCAATCTAAACTTAAGGAAATCTTAAAAAAAGAGGTCTTTAAAGAGGAGGTCCTTGAAGAAGAAGTCTTTGAAGAAGAAGTCTTTAAAGAAGAGGACTTTGAAGAAGAAGTCTTTGAAGAAGAGGTCTTTGAAGAAGAGGTCTTTGCAGAAGAGGTCTTTGAAGAAGAGGTCTTTGCAGAAGAGGTCTTTGAAGAAGAGGTCTTTGATGAAGAGGTCTTTGAAGAAGAGGTCTTTGAAGAAGAGGTCTTTGAAGAAGAGGTCTTTGAAGAAGAGGTCTTTGAAAAAGAGGTCTTTGAAGAAGTGGCCTTTGAAGAAGAGGTCTTTGAAGAAGAGGTCTTTGAAACAGCGGTCTTTGAAGAAGAGGTATGTGAAGAAGAGGTCTTTGAAAAAGAGGTATTTAAAGAAGAGTTCTTTGAAGAGGAGGTTTTTGAAGAAGAGGTCTGTGAAGAAGAAGTCTTGAAAAAGAGGTCTTTGAGGAAGAGGTCTGTGAAGAAGTGGTCTTTGAAGAAGAGGTCTTTGAAGAAGAGGTCTTTGAAGAAGAGGTCTTTGAAGAAGAGGTCTTTGAAGAAGAGGTCTTTGAAGAAGAGGTCTTTGAAGAAGAGGTCTTTGAAGAAGAGGTCTTTGAAGAAGAGGTCTTTGAAGAAGAGGTCTTTGAAGAAGAGGTCTTTGAAGAAGAGGTCTTTGAAGAAGAGGTCTTTGAAGAAGAGGTCTTTGAAGAAGAGGTCTTTGAAGAAGAGGTCTTTGAAGAAGAGGTCTTTGAAGAAGAGGTCTTTGAAGAAGAGGTCTTTGAAGAAGAAGTCTTTGAAAAAGAGGTCTTTAAAAAGAGGTTTTTGAAAAAGAGGTCTTTGAAAAAGAGGTCTTTGAAAAAGAGGTCTTTGAAAAAGAGGTCTTTGAAAAAGAGGTCTTTGAAAAAGAGGTCTTTGAAAAAGAGGTCTTTGAAAAAGAGGTCTTTGAAAAAGAGGTCTTTGAAAAAGATGTCTTTGAAAAAGAGGTCTTTGAAAAAGAGGTCTTTGAAAAAGAGGTCTTTGAAAAAGAGGTCTTTGAAAAAGAGGTCTTTGAAAAAGAGGTCTTTGAAAAAGAGGTCTTTGAAAAAGAGGTCTTTGAAGAAGAGGTCTTTGTAGAAGTGGCCTTTGAAGAAGAGGTCTTTCAAGAAGAGATATTTAAAGAAGTGGTCTATAGGTTCTAATCAGTAGAATTTTATCAAAATTAATACGAAGTTGTTTGTTTTTAAGTCTGGTTTCCTTTAGTTTCCTTTCCCAATCTTCAACTGCTTAACGTAAATTTCAATAACCACCTAATTTAAGAGCCATTGCCTCCTACTTAAACACAATGAATGCAATAAGTAAAGGAAAGAAAAGAAAAATCTAAGGGGAACTAAGCTTTTCCCAAAGTACTATGCACATAAGCTGATTTTCAACACTTTCCTCCACCCGCCACATATAAACCTATCAAACTGAGTTAAATATGGGAGGCGAGGGTATTGGCGCAAAAGTCCTTTGTGAAGTTCTAATCCTGGTCTCAGCATGTGTTTTACTATTGTGGTAGTTTTTTCCTATTGTTATGCCAAGTTGGATGGGAGTTGGAATACAACAAAGTGATGCCAAAATAAAAAACGAATCGTAAGAGTAGTGCATTCAGTAACCACAGACCATAATTTTTCATATCAGTATAACAATAATAATGCAACTACAGCCATCATGAACAACAGCAACAACGCCAGCACGATAGACTACAAAAAAACTACTTAGTGTGGTTTAAAGTGTAGTAAAAAATCGGTTATGTTATTTCGTTTCATACATTATGCTTTGAAGGGATCCAGTGCCACAGGATGAACGTACGAATCCTTTGGTATTAAATTGCTGCTTTAGTGTACAACTCTGGCCGACACTTCAATGTTGGTCCCGGTGATATGTTTTTTGTTTGTTTTGCTAGCACACATGCATAAACCAAACATCGATTTACTTATGCTCTTTGGTGTTGCTTTTACTGTTATTGTTGTTTTGTTTGTGTTGCGTTTCTTCACAAGCAACACAAAGAAGCTTTGTCTGAAAGTCTTGTTATGAGGGAGGCATCAAAATGAGTTGGTTCGATTCGGAACAATGTATAGTACCCAACACCATAGATTGTTTGAAACCGATGCTCACGACATTTGGTTGGGTTTTGGAAGTAACAGGCTAAATGATACAATTGATTCCAAGTTCACACTGGTATATCTGTCAAACAAGAAATTACAGATATAAGATATTTTTTTTTTATTAACAGCTTATTTAAGTTCTTACAAGCCACCAAAAGCATTAGCTGGTGTGTTTATTGCAAAAGAAAATTATTCGTGATGGAGTTCAAGCGTAATAGTGTAGCTTGAAAATCACAACCGACTATTGTTGGCGAACTTAAACACCCTAAAGTGAACAAAATGTTTGTGTGTCGCACCATAAATCGTTTTAATGATACTGTAGCGTTGCAAGCGTCATTATGGTGGCCCTAAAAAAAACTGCGCAACAACATATGAAGTGATTCTATGAGTGATTGCAATGCAAACCACGCCGAAGAGACAATGAAATGAATACAGATCTGAAAACATCCGTTAAAAATTCAACATCTGTATATTGAAAAACGATCTCAAGGTTAAACCTTACAAGATCCAAAAGGAACTGGAACCTACACCAAAGCAAAAAAAATTGTTCACTCAAAAAAGCGATGATACTTCTAGGCTTGGACAAACGTGGTGTCCATGTAAACCAAGCGCACATGCGAGCAATTAAACCTGCGAACGGCCATCTAAAGTAATTTTTCATCTCAAGGTGGGTAGCTGGGACCGGCAATGTCCGCTCTCCTATCTACCTTATGCCACCACTACGGACCTTCGTGGCTCAGAGGTTAGCATGTCCGCCTCTGACGCTGAACGCCTGACTTTAGATCCCGGCAAGAACATCAGAAACAAGTAAAAACGTGATTTTCGGCCTGGCCGAACTTCATATACCCTCCATCATGGATCGGATTGTAAGATCTTTGCTCGATATCTCTTTATAGGCAAACAAATTTTCAGCCAAATAAGACAAGAACTTCGAACTCTAGGAGTTCAAAAAGTGCATTCGGGAGATCGGTTTGAATGCGAATTATATCAGGTTGTAAAATGATTCCAGCTATACCGTAGCGCAAAGGTTAGCATGTCCGCGTATGACGCTGAACACATTCTCAACGGTGGTTTCCCCTCCGAATGCTGGCAACATTTGTGAGGTACTATGCCATGTGAAACTTCTCTCCAAAGAGGTGTCGCACTATGGCACGCCGTTCGGACTCGGCTATAAAAAGGAGGCCCCCTATCATTGAGCTTAAACTTGAATCGGACTGCACTCATTGATACATGAGAAGTTTGCCCCTGTTCCTTAATGGAATGTTCATGGGGAAAAATTTGCATTTCGCTCTTTAAAGGCTCAAGAAGTATAGTTGGAAGATCAGTTTATATGTGAGCCATATCCAAAAATGAGGAGACCACCGTGGCGCAGAGGTCAGCATGTCCATCTATGACGCAGAACGACTAGATTCAAATCCCGGCGTGAACATCAACAACATTTTCAGCGGTGGTTAGCCCTTACTCATGCCGACAACATTCGTACGTATCCTGCCATATTAAAACTTCTCCACCAAGTGGTGTCGCTATGCGGCACGCCATTCAGACTCGGCATAAAAAGCAGGCCCCTTATCATTGAGCTTAAACATTAATCGGACTGCACTCGTTGATATGAGAGAAATATCCCCTGTCCGTTAATGGAATGTGCAGGGGAAATTTACTATGTTTAACAAGTAAAAGCGCGGTAAGTTCGGCTGGGTCGAATCTTTGGAACCCACCACCATGGATTCTGCTAAAAATGTATACAAAAACTAGTTATAGACCGAATTGGACAGTTCTTGGCACAGTTGTTGGTAGTCATAACAGAACACAATGTGCAAAATTTCAACCAAATCGGACAAAAATTGTGGCTTCCATGGCCTCAGGAAGTCAAATCGGGAGATCGGTATATATGGGAGCTATATCTTAATCTGAACAGATATGCCCCATTTCCAATCCCCAACGACCTACATCAATATTAACTATTTGTGTAAAATTTCTAGATGCTAACTGTACGCTGTCGACCACTATCGTAAACTCGACAGACAGACGGACGGTCGGACGGACGGTCATGGCTAGATCGACTCAGAGCGTCGAGACGATCATGTCCGTCTGTCCATGTTGAATTCACGCTACAGTCTTCAAGAATTGAGATATTCAGCTGAAACTTCGAAGAAGGGCCATATCGGACTATATCTTATTATAGCCCCCTTATAGACCGACCGGACGATTCACGGTCATAGGCCCACAAGAGACAGAGAGTTGTGATAGGCTTGCCGACATCCTTCTTCAATTTTGCCCCGATCAGTCCAGATTTGGATACAGCTGCCATATAGACCGATCACTCAATGAAAGGTCTTGGGACCATTAAAGGCGCATTTATTGTCCCATTTTGCTGAAATTTGGGTCAGTGAATTGTGTTAGGCCCCTCGATACCCTTCTTCAATTTGGCCTCGATCGGTCCAGATTTGGATATAGCAGCCATATAGACCAAACTCTTGAGTTAAGGTTTTGGGCCCATAAAAGGCGCATTTATTGCCCGATATCGCCGAAATTTGAAATAAAGAGTTGTGTTAGAGTCTCCAAAGCCTTTCTGCAATTTGGCACAGATCGGTCCAGATTTGGATATAGCTGTCATATAGATCGATCTTCCGATGTAAGGTCTTGGGCCCATAAATGGCGCATTTATAATCCGATTTCTCCGAAATTTGGGACAGTGAGTTGTGTTAAACTCTTCGACATCTTTCTTCGAATTGGCCCAGATCGGTCCAGATTTGGATATAGCCGCCATATAGACCGATCTCTCAATTTAAGGTTTTGGGCCCATAAAAGTGGCATTTATTGCCCGATATCGCCAAAATTTGGGATAGAGAGTTGTGTTAGAGTCTCCGAAGCCTTTATGCAATTTGGCACAGATCGGTCCAGATTTGGATATAGCTGCCATATATATCGATCTTTCGATTTAAGGTATTGGGCCATAAAGGGCGTATTTATTGTCCGATTTCTCCGAAAGCTCTTCGACATCCTTCTTCAATTTGGCCCAAATCGGTCCAGATTTGGATATCGCCGCCATATAGACCGATCCGCAGATTTAAGGTCTTGGGCCCATAAAAGGCGCATTTATTGTCCAATTTCGCCGAAATTCGGAAGAGTGAGCTGTGTTAGGCTCTTCGACATACTTCTTTAATTTGTCCCTGATCGGTCCAGAGTTGGATATAGCTGTCATATAGTCGATCTCTCGACTTAAGGTCTTGGCCCCATAAAAACCACATTTATAATCCGATTTCGCTGAAATTTGCCCCAGTGGCTTAGTTTAGGTTTCTCGACATCCGTATCGTATGTGGTTCAGATCGGTCTTTATTTGGATATAGCTACCAAAAAGACCAATATTTTGAACGAAATTAAACAATGCCTTATTCTTATTAGACCACTCAATGTCCGTGGCGAATTTGGTCCAAATCGGACCATATTTCCATATAGCTGTTATGGGGGCATAAATTATGCATTTTTCACCGGATTATGACGAAAGGTGGTTTACATACACACCCGAGGTGGAAAGTATCCAAAGTACGGCCCGGCCGAACTTAACGCCTTCTTACTTGTTTATATATAAGAAGATGTCCTCCGTTGGTGGGACCTATAGTGCATTATTTCTAAGTTGGTTGTATCCTAGAAATTCAACTACCAGACCTATATTGCTTTAGAGTATACCTGAAGCAGTTTTGCAACATTTTTGTCATTTGTGATTCTCCCTAATCATCATGTTACCAAATTCTTTTAAACTACCTCCTACAACAGATGATAACAATGTGCATGCTCTATGCTGTGTTGGAACATTAGTAAGGTGTGTAATATGACTACACACTCTACCACAACTTCTTGGAACTTTTCGCATTGAGTACCTTTCCGTTTCCTTTTCTGCAATGATTTCGATACGATTCTGGTAAACTTAGAAAAATGAAAAATAAATACCGCTTGAATGAAGCTGTTGTTTACTTTTGGATATCTGGATTTATTGTTGTGCAATCTTTTCGCTTTGGTAACTTTTCCGCATTGCAATTCAAAAAGAGTATTAGTGAATTGGATGGGACTGGAAGACTCAACTAAAGATGGAGTATTTAGGAAGAACTAAAGCAGTACTAAAGTAGCTTTCAAATGATTTTTTCCGACAATAGCTTCAAGTTTGGCATACGTTAGGTTTAAGGTCTTGGCCATCGTAAGATGGTGGCATACTATCTGGGTGTTTCTGTTCGTAGCATTTTGAAATATAATTTTCCGTTTGATGACCGTCTGTCAGAAGCATGCTTTCTAGCAAAGGAATACAGCTATTTACTCCAACTTAGGCTCAACTAGTTCTCGCCGATATATGCCACTCTTGCCCTATACATCTGCAAGAGAGCCATAGGCAAAAATTGGGGACTTAGACCGCGTGTCATGCATTGGGTATATACTGCAATTGTCAGACCTATAATGCTATATGGTGTTGTGGTATGGTGGACGGCGCTACACAAATAATGCTATTGGCTATTGGGACAATGTTTGATATTGCTTCTGCATAAATCGTTATGCATTTATGATTTCTCGCGCTTCTGGATTGTACAACTCGAAATTCTCATTCTTGTGAAAAATTGTGTTTGTTATACCTTTGATAATATTATCCCAACTTAGTCTTTCCGTCAACAGAGGAACTCCCCAAGGAGGTGTACTGTCTCCTCTATTTTGGAATATAGCATTAACAATATATTATTGTGTCTGGTAGAAGAAGGCGTAAAATTGGTCGCGTATGCTAATGACGTGGCATTTGCGGTTAGAGGAAAGTTTCCCAGCACTCTTAGAGATATACTTCAGGAAGCTCTACGTGCAACAGCAAAGTGGGCTACCGAAAGTAGTCTGGGTATAAATCCATGCAAGACAGAAGTAGTTCTTTTCAGCAGGAGATACAAGTTGCCTACAGTGAAACCTGTCTCCTTGGATGGAGAGAATGTTCCATTTACAGAAAGCGCAAAATACCTGGGTGTTTTGCAGGACAGAAAATAGAACTTCAAATCCAGTATTTTGGAGAGAGCAGGGAAGGCCACTCTTGCCCTATACACCTGCCAGAGAGCCATTGGCAACAATTGGCGGTTTAGACAACGCGTGTCATGCATTGGGTATATACTGCAGTTGTCAGACCTATTATACTACATGGTTGTTGTTGTTGTTGTTGTAGCAGTTTATTGTGTTCTATCATTCGTCTTCTTGATTCTGTTGAATGTCAAGACCCAGGAACTCTGCGACAAAGAAGGGGTGCGTCCACAGGGATCTGGGTCTGAGTCGAGTGGGTCTGGCAGGGCAGTTAAACAGGTGACGTGTATCGCGCGGTACCTGGTTACGATCGGGACATACATCTTACACATCGGCATTAATCCTAGCTCTGTGGGAATTGAGGCGTCTGCATCTGCCGGAACGTAATTGCGCCAGAACTACTCTGGTTTGCCGGGGAGGTCGATTTCTTCAGGTGCAATGGGTGGTGGTCGTTCCCCAAGGACTACATTCACCCGGTAGCCAATTACCGCATCTGCAACCGTGTCTGTATGAATTTTGTCTATACCAGCTTGATATGCCACTTGATCTAGAGGTTCTCTCTTGTAGCGCTGAACCTCACGCTCTAGATCATGTAGATCTACCTTAAGGCTTCTGGGCGATGGATATCTCTCCACAAGATGATGATTTGGATGGTCTCTGCGATAACAGCCCAAAAGGTATTGCTTAGACAGCATGTAGTTATGTCTTCGCACTGGTAGGATCTTTGTCTCTTGATGGAGGTGCTCCACATGAGAACTGAGGAGACAGCCTGTCTCAGTTCGGAGGGCGGCATTCTGACAAATCTGAATATTATTCCACTGCATGTCACAAAGTTGACGAGACCACACTGGCACTGCATAATTTACCTCAGACGGGCCAATTGCCGTGTAAGTCAACAAGGTTTCTTTGTCTGCACTCCAAGTGCTGCCAGCAAGTGACTTGAGGACCTTGTTTTTATTTTTGACGCAAATTGCTGTGTCAAATGTGACGCCAAGTACTTTGGGACACTTGAAGGTCAGAATAATTTCTCCATCGACCATCACAGTCAGCTCAGTATTCACCTCACGCGTATTTGTAGTGAACAATGTGACTGAAGATTTGGAGGCGGATATCTTCAGATTTCTTGCAGCGAAATATGAGGCAATTTTGTTGAGGTAGACCTTCAACCTATCGCAGATGTCATCAATGGGTGGGGGGCCTGATTCCATGGTCGTACAATCGTCCGCATATCATACGATCTCTATGCCATCTGGAGGGGGTGGAATGGAGGATAGGTAGAGGTTAAACAGTGCCGGAGATATCACCCCACTTAAGGGAACTCCCTTTTTCACTCTTCGCGACCCATCGTTTCAGGCCTAGCTGGAAGGACGTGTTGGCGATGTCCTCAAATAATTTGGCATCGCTGACCATGTCGAATGCCTTCGATAGGTACAGTGCCACGAGGACCGTCCTATCACATGGCCTGTGCTGGTTGATGCCATGTCAAATGTGTGCGGTGATGGCATGCACAGCTGTTGTTGTGCTGTGCAGTCTTCGAAATCCATGTTGATGCTCAGAGAATGGAAATTCTCCTACGAGGCTCGGGAGGAGTAATGCCTCAAGCGTCTTTGCCACTGGTGAGAGAAGGGGTATCGGTCTGTACGACTCCCCCAAACTCGGGTCTTTCACGGCTTCAGTAGCGGGATCACCTTGCCCATTTAGCAGACATCAGGAACTATAAGAGTGTTCAAAGACAGGTTGAGGACATTGGTAAGGTACTCAACTGCAGGTGAATCGAGATTCTTCAACATCAATGCAAAGATTCCGTCGGGGCCCAACACCTTAGATGATTTGGCGCCACGGATGACATTCGAAACTTTGCCAAATTCTAGATTCAGCTCGCTGATTCTAGGGTTAGCGGGGTCCATAGCACGAATACCATCACGCTATATGGTGTTGTGGTGCGGTGGACGACACTACAAAAATCCACCTACTGCTCAATACTTAACCGTATCCAAAGGATGGCTTGTTTGTGCATCACAGCCGCACTGAAGAACTACCTTACACACTCCAGGAACACTGGACTCTGTGGGTATACCTCTGGCGATATGTAAGCCAGGTTTTAAGGACCAGGCCCGAAGGGTAACGAATGTTAGATGGTCACAAAGAGGGGGCTGTGAGCTTTTCAAAACTATGTGGCCTCATCTAGACTTGAAGAGGCCTACTGCTTTGCTGTCATTAGCTAGAACAGACGCCTCAGTCATTGTGTCCCTCATGACAGGTCACTGTCTAATCGGAAAACATGCTGACAAACTGAAGGTTGCCAGCAATGACTTTTGCAGAAGCTGTAGGGACATCGAGGAAGAAGAGACTATGGAACACCTTCTGTGTGTGTGTCCCGCACTAGCAGTCAGAAGGAGTTCCACTTTAGGTTCTCATTTTTTTGAGAATCTGTCTGATTTAGAGGATGTGAACATTCGCAAGTTATTGGGCTTTTTAAGGCGATCTGGATGGTTCAACGGTAGGAACTAGAAGGCATCTTCTTTCTTCTGTTCCTTAGGTATCACAATGGATGAAAACGTCAAAGTGAGTCTGATGGCAGACTGCCACTTAAACCTAACCTAAGTCTTTGCATTTGTGACCCCTTGAATATTTGATATAACATATATCGCCATTACATTTAAAGAACATCTGTTGAAGGCATGCTAGCTTCCAAGCGAATGAAGAGATATCGACTCCAGAGATTGTCACAATTCTTCTGATTATTGTAGATGGGTTGGGTTCTTGAATTCGCCCTTATAACCCGATTTTCCAATTTGACTTTTTGAAAGGGGATGGGAGTATTTTTTTCGATTGGTTGGAATGTTGAGCATGTTGTGAACTTTACTTTAATTCAAAATTTATTTATCCATATGGAGTTAGATCCAACTACATACCACCTACAGCTATAGAGTTGAGTGCTTTAAGCTTAAGAACCAAATCAAAGTTAGCACTAACACTGGTAACGGCATACAAACGAAAGATAGGAGTACAGATATTGTTCTTCCTTTCCTTCTTCGTATTCTTCTTCGTTCGAAATAATTTTATTTATATGCATTTCCGTATAAATTCTTATCACTGGCCAGTGTTATAAATTTCCTTTAGAATTAATGTGCTGAAAGGCCAGAGCAATCCAAAACGAATAATAATTTTAAAAGCTATGTGCGATACGAAAAAAGAAAACTTCAGTTCACAACGATAAAAAGATTCACTTGCAGTATGCCATGGTACCATGGTGTCTGAGGTATTACAAACAAAATGCACTGACTCTCGGCATTAGGACTATAATCACTAACTGCATTTTATGCTTGAAGATTGCATCAGCATTGTTTTGGGAAAAGGGATGCTGGACACTTTCGTTAGAGAGTTTGATTATAAATTATTGCTAATGCCAAGAAGAGCCATTGGAATGGAGGGACTGCATTAGCTAAAGAAGTTTGTAAAGAAGTTTTAATGTAAGACTTGTTTTCTGCAAAGGAAACAGAAAAGAATTGGCCAATATACTCTCCCAAAATGATTAGTGGTTGACATGCTGGAATAACATCACAACAACGTATCTTTATATTAGTAGGTTTCCTATACTCGAACAATTTTTGTCCTAATTGTAAAGATTCCAGCCAAAGATTAGCAAACTTAATTTAAATATAATTCGTTTTTCAATATTAAAGGGAACATTGCCTTTGGAGCTCGTCTCGAAACAGACGAAAATTGTAAAATTTAATGATTTTCGCCCTAACAGGCAAAAAACTGTGATTCGAACCTGGGCACCGGTGCAACAGCGGAAGCCGCTGCCATTGTCTAGCGTTCGAAGCCATCAATACGACTTCCAATAGATGCACAAAATCATGAGTACTACGGAAGAAGTGTGATTGCCATAGAAAAAAGTCTGTCATTACACAAAAATACACACATTGGG
Organism: Stomoxys calcitrans; assembly: GCF_963082655.1. Taxonomy (NCBI): domain Eukaryota; kingdom Metazoa; phylum Arthropoda; class Insecta; order Diptera; family Muscidae; genus Stomoxys; species Stomoxys calcitrans. Next base: position 96,386,431 of record NC_081556.1, on the reverse strand, counting down.
AAAAAGTACAGCTAATAGACAGGGTTGTCGAGCGTGGTTAATGTGGTAATTATATCATAGTTGCGTTTTCGCAATTAATACGATTCAAATAAAACGTACCAACGCACGGCCTTTGAAGCCAACACACCTAATATGGTTGAAAAGTCTTTGGAACCAAAGACGATGCTGAAGACAGCATCGTTATTTTAAAGTTTTGGTTCTGGGTTATTAAGGAGAAATCATAAATTTTGGGTCAGCTTTTTTCAGTGTAAGCAGAAACAGACTCAAAGCACTCTACAAGTGCAAATAACACCATTTTTATAGCAAATACTACGCAACAAAATACTATCACTAGTACAATCATGATTATGATAATCTTATTGGATTGCCCAAAAAGTAATTGCGGATTTTTTTAAAAGAAAGTAAATGCATTTTTAATAAAACTTAGAATGAACTTTAATCAAATATACCTTTTTTACACTTTTTTTCTAAAGCAAGCTAAAAGTAACAGCTGATAACTGACAGAAGAAAGAATGCAATTACAGAGTCACAAGCTGTGAAAAAAATTGTCAACGCCGACTATATGAAAAATCCGCAATTACTTTTTGGGCAACCTAAATTTATCAGACATGGAGCCTAATCCAGCTGAATCATTTCACGTGTCGACGGATGTGGACCTAGAATTAGAATTTATTGAATGCCTTCACAACAATTTAGTGAAGAGTTCACATCAAACTTGGAACCAGGAAGGTTTGCGCTCAAATGGCTCGGTTTTCAATTGAAGTGAAGGAGTGTGTGGCCCGCAGCACCCAGCTTGGCATATGTTTGATCGACAATGGCATTCACATGATAAGACCAACACAATGTCTACTGGGTCTGACTTCGAATCCGATCTATGCGTTCGCGGATGATAGCAAACTCTGTCATTCATTTTCATTCGATCATTGGCTGAGTCTTCGAGAGATCGAGAGATTGAAGGAGGTGGATTATGGACGTAACACTCTGCTAGGATTTGCTGCGTATTTCTGAATGGGGTTGAATGAGTAGATTTTAATGTACGCAAGACGCAGTGCTGTTTGTTGTCCCACAAACGATTCACTGGGACTTTACAATCGTCAAAAGATATCAAACGGTGTAGATATCAGTCAGAGGCTCTTAATTTTCTGGGCATGAAGATTCAATGTGATGTCGTCATGTATGCGAAGTGTCGAAAGAAGCATTCAATGGCTTGGGATTTCTTAAGCGGTGTAAGATATATTTTACTCCCTTTGATCTTCTTAATATCTACACTACGTACATCAAACCGAAGATGGTGTCCAGAGGTGGGCGATGGTGTTGGTTGTATTGTAGATGGTAGGGTATCCAACTCTTTTGTTTCCCTTGAGCATTATCGAAATGTGGGTTTTGTGGCGCTGTTCTGGCGATTTTTCCACAGTGTGTGTTCTTGGAAAATCAGTCTTTTGATTCCTGACTTGAGGTTGTCTGTCAGCAATACAAGATTTTCTAGAAACGCGCAACGGTTTTTAACCGCCTGACCAGCTGATCGGACCATATGTGGAATCGACTTCCGGCGGATGATTTTCCTGCTACTTACGACATCTAGAAATTCAAAGCAAGTGTCAATAAACACTACTCCCTCTCTCTTCCTCCTATCCTCAACTATACCCTCCAACTCAACGCACTGCATATATAGGGGACATCCCGTGCGTGTTGAATGATTGAAAAAAAATAAATTTGCATCCGGATGTAGTGATCATCGTCAAACTCTTATAGGTAAGCAATCTCTTTCCGGTCCATAAAACCCATAGCCGAGGGAACGCAATGGTCATGGGATCTTTAAAGGCGTCAATAAATCGCCTTGTCATGTGAAGCATTACGCAAATGCAAATTTTCCCCAGAACATTCCATTAAGGTACAGGGGCTAACTTCTCACAAATCAACGAGTGCTGCTCAATTCAAGTTTAAGCTCAATGATAAGGGAGTCCAAAGAGTGTGCCGCACTGCGTCACCTATTCAGGATGATGTTTTTACATGGCACTACCGCACCTATTCGGGGAGATGTTTGTGCATGGCATCTCACAAATGTCGCCAGCTTTAGGAGAGGATAACCATCGAAAAAAAAAGAAAATCTAATGTTCTCGCCATGATTTTAACCCAGCGCCTGCGATACTGAACGCCTCTGCGCTACGGTCATAAGACTTCGAATAGCCACGACTAGTATGGAATATATCCCATGCAATCCATGTTGAAGGATATATGAGATACGATCTGGCCGAACGTATGGTGTAGGTTATAAAAATGTTTGCCATCACTCAAACTGTCGAAAATGTTTTTTTGGAGCCGCAAGGTCTCCACGTTCTTCAAGTCCAGAATAGAAGTCTACACATTTTCTATAACCACAGATGTTGTTCTGTACTTTCTATGAAATAGCAGCTCAGACAATGTATGTCTCTTTCGGGCATTGTATCAAGGATAACACAGCGAGCATTAGAGAAAGCTCCTGAATGCTCACGGCATCGGAGGAAGTATTTTATCAAACCACGATATTCTAAGGGGCCGCCGTGGCGCAGAGTTTAGTATGTCCGCCTATGACGCTGAACGCCTGGGTTCGAATCCTGGCCAGAACAACCGAAAAAAATCTTCAGCGGTGGTTTTCCCCTCCTAACGCTGGCAACATTTGTGAGGTACTATGCCATGTAAAACTTTTCTTCAAAGAGGTGTCACACAGCGGCATGCCGTTCGGACTCGGCTATAAAAAGGAAGCCCCTTATCATTGAGCTTAAACTTGAATCGGACTGCACTCATTGATATGTGAGAAGTTTGCCCCTGTTCCTTAGTGGAATGTTCACGGGCAAAATTTGCAATTTACGATATTCTAAGGCATTAACTGAAGATTAACATTTAGTGCATCAGATTGTATGGTCCCCAATAGGACTGTTTTGTATAAACAAATCATCCTTTGAATCCGCCTGAGTATTGAACAATAGGTTGATATTGAAGCACCGTCCACCAATCCACAACACCATATACCATTAATGGTTTGATAACTACATTACACAGCTAAAGCATGACATGCGGTCTAAGCCCCAAAAGCTATAGAACAAAGATTGAAGATTGATTGAAGAAGATTGAAGTTAAATTTCCTATCTTGCTGAATATTTAACGGACAAAATTTTTGTCTGTCGGACCTCTTGAATTCCTAAATGACTTCCATCAATTGCTTGGTGCCACATCAAATACTATGTGATTTGGTGACATTCTAATCAGCTCTGTGGTATTAAAATAGGCAAACAATTGTCTAAGAAAACCCATTACGGATCGCCATAATGCCAACCTAGCCAAAATCAGTAGAATTTGGGAGTATAGTCATATTGTTGCCCTTTAAAGTTTGCCACTGTTCCTAAATCGAATGTTCATAGGCAAATTTGCATCTTGCATATTTCTTCAAAAGATTTGTTGGTTTCAGTTGGGCAGACAAAGGTAGGTTCGCCTTTTTCTGAAAACTTTAGCTTGACAACTCCTATGCGTTTCAAACATTTGCCCAAAATTTTTCACTTCTCAATTATCCCGTTTGTCTATATACTTGTAAGTCTCTATGAATATTCTTGCCAAATTACATTTCATTTTTAAACAAACCTAAGACATGTCCACTTTACTGCTTGAGGCACCAACCTTAAATGCCTCAAATAAATCTTAAGCTACAGTAACCACAACTTGCTTCACACTTCACCAGAAGCCAAAGAACAAAATATACTCATACACCATGCTGTCATTTCAAGTGAATGGAGTCCTTCGCGTTTCCATATGTTTTGCGGTGATTTCATTTTGTTTTGCAACATAATAACTCGAGTCATTTGTAAGATTGTCTTTTAATAATGACTCATAATGGTTACGAATGATGCGATGCACAGCCAGCGAATAGGTAGGTAGGTAGGTTGATCACTTGCCTGGTTGGTATTTTTATATCCTCAGTTTTTGTTACCTGATAATACATGTGTTGCCACTTAAAAGGCCATAAATCTAAGTGAGAAGAAACAGCAGAGGCATCCAACAAACGGCAGCATTCAACCGCCACAGTGTTCAATGTCAGAACACCGGCAGATGGGGAACCAGCGGTCATGCCCGACATGCCAGGGCAGCGCAGAGCATCCTGCACATTGTAGCATATAATGGACAAGCCACAATAAGCTCTCTCACCCCAAATGGCTAGAATGAATGAAGGAATGATAAAGTTTTAAAGGTGCTAAAGATATGAAACAGGGCAACACACCGATAGGGGCAACTAAAAATGAGACTTTATTTCATTGTGAAACATAGTCGCGGCGTATTATGGCCATAGACGAGCTTTTGGCATAGGAAAAAACTGATGTTGAGTTCCATTCCACCATGTTGGTTGTTTGCTTGATGGCAGGTGATGGCTATGATAAAATGCCCAGTAAATAATGTAATAAGTGTAACTAGAGTAGCTCACCCACCTACACTGGGGATAATTTGAATATGAGCACTAGCAACCATTTTCTTGACATCCAAGAAAATCCAAATTACAAATATTTTCCAAGAATGATAAGGGAACTAATGACTCACAGTGGGATAGATAAAGTCAAAATAATGTCATTTGAAAATTAATAGGTATAACACTTTTAAATTTAAATGGTTATAGCTGAGGTGCTACCACAAAACATGTGCAAAATGTCAAGGCGCTAGGGGGTCCGGGAGGCCACCGTTAAGAGGCATAAGTTAGAATGTCCGCCTACGACGCTAAACCTGGATTCGAATCTTCTTGGGAGCGAAATTTGAGGCAAGACACTGCAGACAGCATGCCGGGCGAAATCCTTGTCAGGTACAGAGGATGGCTGTTCTTAGGGTCATAACATCCAACCGGACAGGGGCCCTGCAGCCCTCCAAAGCTGGAATGGGCTGCAGATAGAACTACAATCCATGGTCTACACCGCGAAGTGCAACACTCACAGAGATGAGGGTGAGATTTCAACGGATCATACACGGACCTACCAAGAGGCAACTATCGAGAAATGGCAACAAAGGTGGATGAATGAGAGTCGGGGCAGTTGGACGAGATGGCTTATCCCCGATATAAGGATGTGGAGAGATAGTAAAAATATCGGCTGGGCCGAACTTTGGATACCTACCACCACGGGTATACACGAATGTCGTGTTTAACACAGATGCCAGCCATCGTGGTCCAAACTTGCGAGACCCAAGGCCCAAGGATGAATACAACGCCCCCACATGTGGTTACCCACACATGAAAACCAATTTGATCCCACGTATTTGGAGGTGTTCATCTCCTTGGTTAGTAGCGGAGCACTTCCTAAGACTCCTTCCAATCCATGCGTCACGGCACCTGGTTATAAACTCAACTCCACGCCGATCTTATGCTCTACCCGCGATTTTGTACAAACTACAGCCACCACGTTGCACCCCACTGGAGCCTCACCATTGTCAGGCTGGAACCGTAGTTCCAGGAGCTCCTGACACCTGTGGTGCCAGATTTAAGTCTCCCGTCAGACTTCGTAGCCTTAATAGACAGCTACCAGTTGAACCCCAAACAGTTACGGACTAGTCAACTGGGAGAAAGAAATCGCCCTAAGCGGATCAAAAGCCAGCATACGAAGGTATGCACCAAAACAACAAAGATCAGGATAATATACACAAACAGGACTCGGCAGCCCTCACGGGCTACGCCACACATATCCGCTCTAAAGGTTGTACTACATTCGTTTTTCACATTTTTGAAACACTACAAAAATCTCAATGAAAACATAATTAATGAGAAAATGTCCTATGGAATGAAATTAGCAAATTTTTTGCTTCAAAATCTTTTATCCAAATAAATAGTACCAGCCATAACATAGGACTCAACAATCAGCGCGGCCACTCTCAAGGATGACCGAACGCGACCACAAAAGCTACGGGAAAAAACGATGGACAAACGCCGCAGCATCAACATAGGCAAGGCAGGTCTCTCTCTCGGTCCCAACAGTACAGCAACACCTCGTCATGGATAACTAGCGTGTATTCATGCCTCCACCAAGTCTCTCTAGTCCGTCTCCTAATAAATACTTCCCGGGAAAAGGTGGCCAGCCTTGCAACAGTCGTCTAGTCTTCAAGGGCCCTACTGAAATCCCACACCGCCTAGTAAATCCCCATCGCCCCTATATCTCTAATATCTGCATAGTACGGGCATTCCGTCAGTACATGCCTCCAGTCTTCAAGTCCCCCACAGTCGCACAGATCAGTCGCATACGAGTTCCTATAAAGCAAAAGTGCATAAAGGAGCCATGTCCTGGACTTTGGCTTAGGCCTAAGTCCTGGCGGTTCGGTACGAACGTTGCGTCACGAATAAATTCGTAAGTCACTCGACCATTGTCACTGATCGTCCAACTAGTTTTCCACCTTTCATCAAGACGCACCAAAAATGAGTGCCTTGAGCCTCCTAACAACTGCCAGCTCACAAGCAGTAAGCCAATCCGCTCGCACTAATGGAAATTCCCTTTTTCACACTATACAGAATGGCCATGGAGCTCACGAGTAAATTAAGCGGGGGCGCGCCAAGCAATACCTGTAGTGCATCTGTCGAAACCAGCATTGCCATTCTCTGACATGAGACTGTCCGTTCTAAGACTGTCGCAGCAATTCCGTGCCTTACAATACCTGTAGTGCATCTGTCGAAGCCGCGCGAAGCAATACCGAAGCCAGCATTGCCACCCTCTGACAAGAGAATATCTTCTCCCGTCCTAAGACTGTCGCAGCAATTCCGTGCCAAACAAGTGCTCCATAAGTTGTGCAAGCAACAAATAGACCACCATATATGGACCAAACAGCGCGACGACTAAGACCCCAATTACTTCTCAGAACACGCTTTACCATTCCGGTTACCCCGTCAGCTTCTCATTCACCCGATCCAAATGGACCAGGAAACCCCTTCTCTCTGAAACAAACACTCCCAGATATTGAACGAACGCTTCGTTCCTGATGCTAGCTCCACCAGATCGAATCGTGGATGGACGATTCCGCAACAAGATGTCCTCGAGCAACATTGTCACGGTTTTGTCCTTCGCGACGTCAACGCACTACTCGCGCACAATGCCCATGGCATGCTCACCGCGAGTTTCCAGCTTAAATCTGGAATCTCCTTCAACCAGGATGAATAGGTCATACGCATATGTACTGATATGCAAGTTGTCAATTATGTCTTACAGGTTATAAAGCCAACATCTGTGATAAGGCTTTAATCCGAATTTTGGAACTCTCTTCTAAGAAGTCCACTGCTTGATGAAAGCATTCCTTGTCTCGATGATATAATGGCGCAGTGGTAATCCATTGCCCACTCCATAAAAAATACCGCGAAATCCGTACTTGGGTAACGGTAGTCTCCCCCAAGAAACCCATGGTGGGATCAAGAGTGTTGAAATGCTACTGAAGCCAAGAATGCGGCATATAGAGCAACTCTGCAATCAGTATCAGAGTGCCGGATGAAGGAGAGGTGTCGGGCGAAGGGAAGAGAGGAGAAACGTCTATTCCGCAGAAAGAAAAAGGAAATGGAAAGATGTGAGTGTTAACGAATTGAGATGTACAGGAGTCAGTATGAAGTCCGGGAATCCTACCAAAAAACTAACAATCAAACCGATGGCTTTGTTGCAGGCACATCCATCTGCAGAGACAAAGTAGGAATCTGGTTACTGTCACAGATAGTGTGCTGGGAACGTGGATATAACATTTTACCCAGCTGCCAGTGTCCGACGTTGGCGGCGAAGAGGATACCGCAGAACCAATCACTTATGATGGTATAGAATGATTACCTCCAAGTCAGAATGAGCAGTAACACAACTGAAGAGCAACACGGCAGCAGGAGCCGACGGGTTGCCCGCTGAACTATTAAAGACCGGAGGCGATACACTGATAAGGCGTATGCATCAGCTTGTCAGCGCAATCTTGGTAGAAGAACGCATACCCGAAGATTGAAACCTTAGCATACCATGTCCCGTACACAAGAAAGGAGACAAGATGTAATGTGCCAACTACAGAGAAAAAAGTCTCCTCCCCATCGCATACACAATTCTCTTGAACGTACTGTGAGAAAGATTAAAACCTGAAGTCAGTGAAATAATTGAACACTATCAATACGGATTTAGACCTGGTAAATCCACCTTAGACCAGATATTCACACTGCGCCAAATCGTGAAAAAGACCCGAGAAGAACAAATCAACACCTACCATCTCTTTGTTGACTACAAAGCCGCTTTCGATACTCCTTTACGTTCAAAGGTATTTCAAGTCATGTTTGAGTTGGTAAGCCTGCAAAATTAATAAGACTTTGCAGAATTGCACATGCTGATTAACGTTTCTCAGTACGAATAGGAAAGAATCTCTCCGAACCATTTAATTTCAAACAAGGTTTCAGACAAGCAGACAGCCTATCGTGTGATCTCTTTAATATCCTGCTGGAGAAGATTATACGAGATGCAGATGTGAATAGATATGGCACACTTATCACAAGAGAACACATGCTACTCGCCTATGCCGACGACAACGATATCATAGGTCGGTCATCGGAAGAAGTAACTGCAGACCTTGAAAGAATCGAAAGGGGATAAATGAAAATGGATCTGGCAGTAAATGGAGATAAGACGAAATGGATGGTTTCAACTCCCAAAACGCCTTGTAAAGGGTGATTTTTTTGAGGTTAGGATTTTCATGCATTAGTATTTGACAGATCACGTGGGATTTCAGACATGGTGTCAAAGAGAAAGATGCTCAGTATGCTTTGATATTTCATCATGAATAGACTTACTAACGAGCAACGCTTGCAAATCATTGAATTTTATTACCAAAATCAGTGTTCTGTTCGAAATGTGTTCATTCACCGTAACGTTGCGTCCAACAGCATCTTTGAAAAAATACGGTCCAATGATTCCACCAGCGTACAAACCACACCAAACAGTGCATTTTTCGGGATGCATGGGCAGTTCTTGAACGGCTTCTGGTTGCTCTTCACTCCAAATGCGGCAATTTTGCTTATTTACGTAGCCATTCAACCAGAAATGAGCCTCATCGCTGAACAAAATTTGTCAAAATTTGAACACATTTCGAACCGAACACTGATTTTGGTAATAAAATTCAATGATTTGCAGCGTTGCTCGTTAGTAAGTCTATTCATGATGAAATGTCAAAGCATACTGAGCATCTTTCTCTTTGACACCATGTCTGAAATCCCACGTGATCTGTCAAATACTAATGCATGAAAATCCTAACCTCAAAAAAATCACCCTTTACAAGCGATCAGGTAAAGAAAATGGAGAAAGTTGGGAACCACCACTTTGAGATAGTCAGTAACTTTATCTACCTCGGCACCGCCGTAACCGAAACGAATGACACCAGTTTTGAGATAAAGCGAAGAATAATACGGGCAAACAGATGCTACTTTGGACTAAGTAAGCAGTTTAGAAACAAGGCCACCTCTCGACAGACGAAGATTACACTTTACAAGACACTGACACTACCCGTGCTGTTATATGGTTCTGAAGCATGGGTACTTGTGAAAGCAGATGAGGCAGTACTTGAAGTCTTTGAGAGAAAGATTCTTCGTAAAATATACCAGTTTGCGTTAATGAAGAATATAGGCGACCAATTCGAACATTCTTCAAAAATATGTTGGAAGTTAAAAAAGAAGTCATCATGCAGAATTTCAGTCAGTCGAAAACTTTTAAATAATTTTCAGCGGTGGTTATCCCAGGGTATTGAAGTATGCGGAGGTTGTTGTTGTAGCGTTATAGTGTGTTGTTTTCTATCTTTCGTCTGCTTAATTCTATTGGGTTGCCCAAAAAGTAATTGCGGATTTTTTAAAAGAAACTAAATGCATTTTTAATAAAACTTAATAAAGAATGAACTCTAATCAAATATACTTTTCTTACACTTTTTTTCTAAAGCAAGCTTAAAGTAACAGCTTATAACTGACAGAAGAAAGAATGCAATTACAGAGTCACAAGCTGTGAAAAAATTTGCCAACGCCGACTATATGAAAAATCCGCAATTACTTTTTGGGCAACCCAATACTATACAGGACACTGCTACTATCCGTTTTGTCATATGGTTCTGAGCCATGGATACTTTTGAAAGCAGACGAGGCAGTACTTGGAGTGTTTTAGAGAAAGATTCTTCGCAAAAGATATGGACCATTTTGCGTCAATGGAGAATACAGGCGTCGTATGAATCACGAGCTGTATGACGACGATTGCATAGTTACACGCATCAAAATAATACGGCTGTGTTGGCTAGCTCATGTTGTCAGAATGGATGAAGAAGCTCCAGCAAAGAAGTTTTTTGAAGGCAAGTAAAGTAAGTACGCCTTCCAACAACTGTGTTAAGAATAGTTCAAATCGGTCCATAACCTGATATAGCTACCATATAAACCGATCTTGGGTTTTGACTTCTTGAGCTTCTAGAGGGCTCAATTCTTATCCGATTGGAATGAAATTTGTCACGAAGTAGTATTTTGTTATGATATCAAACAACTGTGCCAAGTATGGTTCAAATTGGTCCATAACCTGATATACATACCATTTAAACCGATCTTGGGTTTTGACTTCTTGAGCCTCTAGAGGGCGCAATTCTTATCCAATTTGAATGAGATTTTGCACTAAGTATTTTGTTATGATATCCAACAACTGTGCCAAGTACGGTCCAAATAAGCCTACAACCAGGTATAGCTCCCATATAAATCGGTCTATCGATTATACTAGAAGCTTAAAATTTTGCTGGTTAGACAGAAGTTTGGTTTGTAGAATAAAATTATGCTGATGGGCATAATTTTAATTTATTTTGTATAAATTTTTAGCCGAATCCATGGTTCCCAAGAACTTTGCACGCTTTAACTTGTTATGATGAACCCAAGCTTTCAGCGTCGTAGGCGGAAATGCTAATCTCTGCGCTACGGTGGCCTCTGACTACTGTGGCCGCAACTATTGGGTTGCCCAAAAAGTAATTGCGGATTTTTTAAAAGAAAGTAAATGCATTTTTAATAAAGCTTTGAATGAACTTTAATCAAATATACTTTTTTTACACTTTTTTTTTAAAGCAGGCTAAAAGTAACAGCTGATAAGTGACAGAAGAAAGAATGCAATTACGGAGTCACAAGCTGTAAAAAAATTTGTCAACGCCGACTATATGAAAAATCCGCAATTACTTTTTGGGTAACCCAATACTATACGATAAGGTGTTTACTATCCACTCCCATGATATCAGCTTGTTGTTGAGACTGCTTTAAAGGCTGTTCATCCTATTTCATTATAGACATAGACTCATTTGAAAATTTTGGAAGAGGTCTTTCACCCTTGAAACATAGATATTGTGTGTATTCCGGCTCTAAGGGCCATGAATTCGAGTACGGCGAGGTCAAAGCGCCTTAGGAAGTGTATGGTGTAGCTAATTAAACTTCAAGTTCATGGTAAATTCGAAGTTTCTGCCTATAAACAGAAACCATGCGAAAATTATTCGGCCCAGCAGAAATTATGATTCCTGACTATAAAATCCCACCATTAAACATTGTCCAAATTTGCCCTATGTCTTCCAAAAGATTTCCTGTATAAGCTGCTATAGTAAAAACTAGCAAAGTGAGGAGAGAGGCGGACCTACCATTTAATCCTAAAATTTGTGAAATATTCTTATTTTATTTCATATATATAATGTGTGGCTATTAAAATTGTAAAACATTGTTCAAATTGTCCCCTGATCCCTATACAAATGATTTGCGGTGTGCAAGTTTGCCACAGTACAAATGAGGAATGTTCCATGGGGACCTTGAAGGGAACCTGCAAACAACAAGGCCAGTTCAGTGATAGATATACGAGCTGAACACAACATTCCCAACAACAAAAACAATAACAACAACATCAAACCAATGAAAGGAACTGGAGAATACTGAACAAATACATGGCCATAAACAACTAATGAACTTCAATCGCCCTCTTGATACACTTGAGTTTTTTTTACCTTTTTTCGCTGCTTTTTTCTGTGTTCTTTATCACGATTTGTAGCTTCTGCTGGATAAGAAGTGCCTAATTCTATGGCCTACCTTATCTGGAGCATTCTCGGCTAGCGGCCAACCAGAACAACACCACCAATCACCGGTATCTGTTCCATGCTTTGTTGTGGGCAAAGATGATGCTACTGTTTGGTCGTTTTATTTTTTCTTGTGTTGTTGTAATTTATGATGCTATTTTTCACCTTTTAAATGTAGAACAATTAAATATGCTTTTTTCAATGCTTTGTTAATTTTTGTGTGTGTCTCTCGGCGTGTGTTCTGGTGTTTGTTCGTTTTTTTTTCCATACTTTATTAGTCAACCTTTTGAGATTAAGATTTTATTCTTCGCCCTCTTAATTCTACACTTCCCTAGTTCCAATTGACTGAATAATGTGATTGGAATTGTGGGGTTGACTATTGAACAATCGGTTTTTTTTTCTTTCAAAGAAGGACGGACGATGGCTTTTAAGAGGTTAATTGCTTGGTTACTTTTTAATTTTTTTAAGTGCTTTAAATGTTTGCTGTTCTATGCTAAGATCTTAAGTACCTACAGGTCTTCAATGTGGTTTAAATAATTTGGAAAATTTTTAAAGTAATGCTGCTGAGAATGAGGGGGCAGAAAAAAATAGGAAAAAACAAGTAAAAAGGCGTTAAGTTCGGCAGGGCCACCTCGGGTATGTGTGTAAACCACCTTTCATCAAAATCCGGTGCAAATTGCATACCCATAGCAGTTATATCGAAATATGTTCCGCTTTGGACCAAATACTAATAAGTACAAGTCATTGTTCAATTCTGTATAACAAAATATTGGTCCTTTGAGTAGCTGTATCTAAAAATAAACCGATGTGAACCATATACAACACAAATGTCGAAAAGCCTAACATAAGTCACTGTGTAAAATTTCAGTGAAATCGGATTATAAATGCGTATTTTATGGGGCTAAGACTTTAAATCGAGATATCGGTCTATATGGCAGCTATATTCAAATCTGAACCGATCTAGGCCAATTTGGAGAAGGACATCGAAGAGCCTAACACAACGCACTGTCCGAACAATAAATGCGAAATCGAACAATAAATGCGCTTTTTAAGAACCCAAAACCTTAAATCGAGAGATCGTCTATATGGCAGCTATATTCAAATCAGGACCGATCAGGGCCAAATTGAAGAAGGATGTTAAAAGGTCTAACACAAATCACTGTACCAAATTTCAGCAAAATCGGATAATAAATGTGGATTTTATGGGTCTAAGACCCTAAATCGGATGATCGGTCTATATCGCAGGTATATCAAAATCTGAACCGATCAGGGCCAAATTGAAGAAGGATGTCGAAGGGCCTAAGACAACTCACAGTCTCAAATTTCAGCAATATCGGACAATAAATGCGCCTTTTATAGGAGCAAGACCTTAAGTCGAGAGCTCGGTCTATATGGCAGCTATATCCAAATCTGGACCGATCTGGGCCAAATTGACGAAGGATGTCGAAGGGCCCAATACAACTTACTGTCCCAAATTTCAGCAAAATCGGGTAATAAATGTGGTTTTTATTGACTTAAGACCCTAAATCGGAGGATCGGTATATATGGCAGCTATTTCCAAATCAGGACCGATCTGAGCCAAAGTGAAGCAGGATGTCGAAGACCCTAAAACAACTCACTGCCTCAAATTTCGGCACAATAAATGCGCCTTTTATGGCCCCAAAACCTAAAATCGAGGGATCGGTCTATATCGGAGATATATCCAAATCTGAACCGATCAGGGCCAAATTGAAGAAGAATATTGAATAGTCTAACACAATTCTCTGTCCCAAATTTCAGCAAAATCGGATAATAAACGTGGCATTTATGGGCCTAAGACCCTAAAATCGAGAGATCGGTCTATATCGCAGCTATATCCAAATCTGAACCGATCAGGGTCAAATTGAAGAAGAATATCGAATAGTCTAACACAATTCTCTGTCCTAAATTTCAGCAAAATCGGATAATAAATGTGGATTTTATGGGTCTAAGACCCTAAATCGGATGATCGGTCTATATCGCAGGTATATCAAAATCTGAACCGATCAGGGCCAAATTGAAGAAGAAGGGCCTAAGACAACTCACAGTCTCAAATTTCAGCAATATCGGACAATAAATGCGCCTTTTATAGGAGCAAGACCTTAAGTCGAGAGCTCGGTCTATATGGCAGCTATATCCAAATCTGGACCGATCTGGGCAAAATTGACGAAGGATGTCGAAGGGCCCAATACAACTCACTGTCCCAAATTTCAGCAAAATCGGGTAATAAATGTGGTTTTTATTGACTTAAGACCCTAAATCGGAGGACCGATATATATGGCAGCTATATCCAAATCAGGACCGGTCTGAGCCAAAGTGAAGAAGGATGTCGAAGAGCCTAAGACAACTCACTGCCTCAAATTTCGGCACAATAAATGCGCCTTTTATGGCCCCAAAACCTAAAATCGAGGGATCGGTTTATATCGCAGCTATATCCAAATCTGAACCGATCAGGGCCAAATTGAAAAAGAATATTGAATAGTCTAACACAATTCTCTGTCCCAAATTTCAGCAAAATCGGATAATAAATGTGGCATTTATGGGCCTAAGACCCTAAATCGGAAGGTCGGTCTATATGGCAGCTATATCCAAATCTGGACCGATCTAAGCCAAAGTGGAGAAGGATGTCGAAGGGCCTAAGACAACTCACTGTACCGAATTTCAGCAAAATCGGATTATAAATGTGGCTTTTATCGGGCTAAGACCCTAAATCGGAGGATAGGTCTATATGGCAGCTATATTCAAATCTGGACCGATCAGGGCCAAATCAAGGAAGAATGTCGAAGGACCTAACACAACTCTCTGTCCCAAATATCAGCAAAATCGGATAATAAATGCGCCTTTTTTGGGCCCAAAACCTTAAATCGAGAGATCGGTCTATATGGCAGCTATATCCAAATCTGGACCGATCTGGGCCAAATTGACGAAGAATGTCGAAGGACCTAACAGAACTCTCAGTCCCAAATTTCAGCATAATCGGATAATAAATGTGGCTTTTCTGGACCGATCTGGGCCAAATTGACGATGAATGTCGAAGGGTCTAACACAACTCTCTGTCCCAAATTTCAGCAAAAACGAAAAGTAAATGTGGCTTTTATGGGTCTAAATCGGCCGATCGGTTTATATGTGGGCTATATCAAGATATAGTCCGATATAGCCCATCTTCGAACTTAACCTGCTTATGGAAAAAAAAAATCTGTGCAAAATTTCACCTCAATACCTCTATTTTTAAAGACTGTAGCGTGATTTCAAAAGACAGACGGACAGACGGACGGGCAGAAGTACGGTCCAATGATGCCACTAGCCTATAAACCTCACCAAACTGTGACTTTTTCTGAATGCATTGGTAGCTCTTGCAATGTTTCGGGCTGATTTTCACTCCAAAATCGACAATTCTGTTTATTTACATACCCATTGAGTCAAAAATGTGTTTCGTCGCTGAATGGAAGAAGCGCGCGATGAACTTTCTGAACAGGGCATGCATTTTGATAAAATTTGCAAGCGTTGTTCGTTTGTTAGACGATTCATGGTTAAAATAAGGACCAAACTGAAGATGTTTGACAGTTAAACAAAACACGAAATGTGCGTGAGCTGTTTAAACCAGTGCTGCCAAAAAGATAATAGCTAAAAAATCACCTTTCATTTTCACAAATGAACTTGAATTTGAAGGGAATATGTGTACTATACGTACCGAATTTCTGCTAAATAAGGCAAAAATTTAAGCTTCTAAGGGATCGTAGAAGAAGACTACTCGAGACATCGGTTTATGGTTGTTCATACCATGTTGGAAATCATAACAAAACACTACGTGCAAAATTTCAGCTAAATCGGGAAACAATTGCTACTTTTAAGGGCTCAAGGTGTCTAGTCGCGAGTTTGATGCGGTTTATGGGCTGGTGGCATCATTGGACCGTACTTCTTCAAAGATGAAGCGAATCGTAACGTAACTGTAAATGGTGGTGAGCGCTATCTTGAGATGATATCCAACTTTAAATTATACGGGCCATACTATTGATTCAAATAAAGACTTCATGCATTTTTGTGAATTTTATGGATTTTATTTTTCGAAAAAATTTCCTATAGCTTTTAAAAAATCATCCTTAAGTTCCACTTTAGGTTCTCATTTCTTTGAGAACATGTCTGATTTAGCGGATGTGAAGCTTCGAGAGTTGTTGGGTTTGTAGGAACTAGAAAGCATCTATCTTTCTTCTCCCGTTCCAGTGGTATCACAATGGACGACAATGTCTTAGTCTGACTGCAGACTGAAATTTATACTTCACCCATACCTGACCTTTCATAAGGGCTACCAAAAGTAAACACCTTTCTCACATTGCCGTATTTATCTTTAAAAAGAATTTACATTACAAATGCAAACATATCATGGGGTCCTTGTTGATCATCGCGTTAGCCGAAAAAGCTCATTTCATAGAAATACTTGCCCCTTAGTAGGTCCTTAGTGTTTACCTTTCGTTACAGTTTTAATTTTGGGTTTGTTTACCAGCTCAACAATGAAGAAAAACAAAACTAGTCTTATTTCTCTTTTAAGCGGCCCAGCCCTGGGCTGCTAATTAAATTAAGGCATAGCAATTATTTTTTTCCAGCTCCTTGCCATAGGGACAGCATGAAAGAGTAAAAGAAGGGCAAACAAACACTAGGGAATCTGGGAAACTAAGAAAAACTGAAGCTTTTCCTTTCGCCGTTTTTTTTTTCTGTTGTCCTTTTGGATGTCATAATAATACCTTCTTAGGCGGAAGCACATCCAAAGCAACACTTTGGCAGGGTATGATTATAATACAGCTTGGCAGCTTCCATATAGCCTGCCTCATTCAATAGAGGCAAGTTGTATGACTTGTGATGTCGTTGTGGTTCTGCTGACCTTAGCTATCCTTACTCATTTGCTTTCATTAAGCCCTTCTTACAGCAAATCCCCAGACATAACTCGGATGGTCTTTTCTTCGCAAATGTGTTTCTGTGTTTTTGCCATGGTTTTTTATTTAGTTTTTTTTTTTTGCATGAAATGGTAGAGTAGCCTTATGTGTGGGCACAAACAATCAAAATAGATTTTTTTAATACCCCTCCCCAGGGTCTGTTTTTGTTAGCTTTTGCTCAGTGCTTGGAGTAGTCAAGCTAGATTTTTCGTTAACCCGCGTTTTTAATTTTAAGTTCCTTTTCAACAAATCCTTTGCTTGGCAATTCTGTTGATTCCAAGTAGCAAAATGGGAAACTCAGAGTCGTACTTTTCGAATGGAGTTGAATCTTTGGCTTTTCTACCCATTTTAGGGTTGGAGGTGATGCCAAGTCCTTTCTAAAGGTCCACGTAAATGCTTGCAAAATAAGCTACTCATCCGCTTAAACAGGATTAATTTATGATTTTTATTTGGCTGTTTGTATACAAACACTTTGCTTCCGGCGGTCTTTTCAGTTGTCTGCTACATACTACTGTTGATGTTCCATGGGTCGCGATGACCGCATCAGGGGGATCTACAGTTGTGGTTGTGCATATAGCAGCAGCAAAAATCAAAGTAACATTTTGATATATATACACAATAATAAATGACGATAATAATGATTTGGTACCTTTCATTTGAAACAATCGAGCGAAATCAGAAATTTACATACCTGAAATAAAAAGAAAAGTTTTATAAGTTAATATCGTGTAAGGTTTTTATCAAAAGAAACAAACAATGTTAAGCAAAAAAGAAACAAGTAAAAAGGCGTTAAGTTCGGCTGGGTCGAACTTTAGATACCCACCACCTCGGGTATATATGTAAACCACCTTTCTTCAAAATCCGATGAAAAATGCATACCTTATGCCTCATAGCAGATATATCCAAATATGTTTCGATTTGGACCAAATATTTATAAGAACAAGTTATTGTTCAATTGGGTATAACAAAATAGTGGTCTTTTAAGTAGCTTTATCTAAAAATAAACCAATCTAAACCATATACGTCACGGATGTCGAAACCCCTAACATAAGTCACTGAGTCAATTTTCAGTGAAATCGGATTATAAATGCGACTTTTATCGGCCCAAAACCTTAAATCGAGAAATCAGTCTATATGGCAGCTATATGCAAATCTGGACCGATTTGGGCTAAGTTTCAAAAAAAAGAAGGGCCCACCACAACTCACTGTCCCAAATATTGGCAAAATCGGACAATAAATGCGCTTTTTATGGTCCCAAAACCTTAAATCGAGAGATCGGTCTATATGGCAGCTATATCCAAATCTGGACCGATCTGTGCCATATTGCAGAAGTATGGCGAGGGGCTTAGCTTCACTCTATATACTAAATTTCGGCGACATTGGACAATAAATGCGCCTTTTATTGGTTCAAAACCTTAAATTGAGAGATCGGTCTATATGGCAGCTATATCCAAATCTGAACCGACCTGAGCCAAATTGAAGAAGGATGTCGATGGGCCCAACACAACTCACTGTTCCAAAATTTCGCCGACATCGGACAATAAATGCGCCTTTTATGGGGGCATGACCTCAAATTGAGAGATCGGTCTATAGGCAGCTATATCCAAATCTGGACCGATCGGGGCCAAATTGAAGCAGGATGTCGAAGGGTCTAACATTACTCGCTGTCCCAAGTTTCAGCACAATCGGATAATAAATGTGGTTTTTATGTTCGCAAGACCTTCAATCGAGAGATCGGTCTATATGGCAGCTATATCCAAGTCTGGACCGATCTGTGCCTTATTGCAGAAGTATATCGAGGGGCTTAACCCAACTCACTATCCCAAATTTCGGCAACATTGGACAATAAATGCGTCTTTTAATGGTGCAAAACCTTAAATTGAGAGATCGGTCTATATGGCAGCTATATCCAAATCTGGATCGATCGGGGCCAAATTGTAGTAGGATGTCGAAGGACCTACCACAACTCACTGTCCCATATTCTGGCAAAATTGGACAATTAATGCGCCTTTTATGTTCGCGAGACCTTAAATTGAGAGATCGGTCTACATGGCAGCTATATCCAAATCTGAACTGATGGGGCCAAATTCAAGAAAGATGTTGAAGGGCCTAACATAACTCGCTGTTTCAAATTTCAGCAAAATCGGATAATAAATGTGGTTTTTGTGGGCCTAAGACCCAAAATCGGCGGATCGGTCTATATGGCAGATATATCCAAATCTGAACCGATCTGGGCCAAATTAACAATTGATGTCGAAGGGTCTAACACAACTCACTGTCTTAAATTTCAGCAAAATCGGATAATAAATGTGGCTTTTATGGGCCTAAGACCCTAAATCGGCGGATCGGTCTACATGGGGGCTATATCAAGATGTAGTCCGAGATAGCCCATCATCGAACTTAACCTGATTGTGGACAAAAAAAAAACAATAATCTGTGCAAAATTTCAGTTCAATATCTCTATTTTTAAAGACTGTAGCGTGAATTCAACAGACAAACGGACGGAGATGGCTAGATCGTCTTAGATATTTACGCTGATCAAGGGTATATAGGGTCGGAAATGGATATTTCGATGTGTTGCAAACGGAATGTATCGCAATTTTCAGTTGGCTATAATGAGCTCACAAATATTATATTTTACCTGAAAGTTGATAGGTAACATGGGAGCGCAGTCGACCTGAGTCTTAGTTCTGGAGTCAAAGTTGCAGTCCTACTTGAAGTTGAGCAGGCTTGCTTCGAGGATTGAAGTCGAAGTACGACTCCGCAGCCCTGGTTTGTAGTCAAAACACATACAGAGTTGGATGCAATTGTGCTGATCTAGGAACTTTTCATTTTGTGCTGCGTTATGAGTTTCAATGTCCATATGAAATAGGGTCCAAAAAAAGTTTTAAAACCTGATGCAAGTCGCTAAAACGGCTTGCATGCGATTTTGCTGAAGTTTTGCATATATATTTCATTTATGTCTTTCATCATATATTCCAAACCATCATCCTGAGCACTTGCCATATGCCATCCATGGTGGAGTTAAATAAAATTCGACCCTGTGGTACGAAACTCCTATAAACTTGTTCTAACCATTAATTTCTAAAAACTGCTGCTATTTCTTCGCCCTCTACTGTGCATAGCCCACACCCAAATGAGGATATATTTAACGACAACAACACTCACTTTCAGACTTTGGGGTTGTCGTATTTAAATAGCACTGAGGTTAAGTCAACTCCAGGTTTGGTTATTTTTGTTCTTTTGTTTGGCTTGCTTCTCCTTTTTTTTTTGTGACTTGTACCAACTTGGACTATGTCCCGTTGACTCTTTGTTTTTTTGTTTCTGTCTGCAGCCATCCTTATTAGCGCTTACATTCATTGTACCATGGTTACGTACCATGGATAGGTAGATATCCTTTTATGAACTAACATTACATTCGTGTAGCCACACAAATGTTTATCCTGCTCATGTATGATGTACTTTAGTAGTATTTGTCTTTTCATGTAAAGCTTTTTGGTGTTTTTCCTCACATGAAGGGGTTTGTTTTTGAAGTGTGGGTGTGTGAGATATATTCATTGAAGGCTGGGAAGTCAACTAAATGTGTCATTGGGTTTGTAACACCAGAAAACGATCTGATGTGATCTAATAGATAACTAAATTATGAATGAGTGCTAAAGACTACCATTAGAAAGGGGTACTAAAACTGCCGATAAGAAAATGCTATTAAAATTGTCGATTAGAAAAGGGTACTAAAAATGACGACAAGAAAAGGGTATTAAAACTGCTGAATAAACTGCTGGTATTACAACTACCCTTTTTCTTGGGAAAGGGTATAAGAACTAACAATTTCCTTTGGAAAGAGTACTAAACTACACTCTAGTAAAAGAAAAGTGAGGTACAACTAACCTCTACCTTCGGAAAGTGTACTACAACTACACTTTCGCTTGAAAAAAAAAAATCGACACTTTCCCTTGAGAACGGGTGCTAAAACGACCTATTACATTAAGAAGGAATGCCTATCACTTGGAAAAGGGTACTAAACTTTTCCCTTGGGAAGGTATACTAAAACCATCCTTTCCCTTGGGAAAGCCTTCCCTTGGGAAAGGATACTAAAACTACCTTTTTCTTTGGAAGAGAGTACTAAAATTTAACTTTCCCTTCGGAAAGGGTAGTTTTAATACCCTAAGGGTATTACTAAAACTACCCTATCCGTTGGGAAAGGAACTAAAACTACCCTTTCCCTTCGGAATGGGTACTTAATCTACCCTTTCCCTTCGGAATGGATACTTAAACTACCCTTTCAATTGGGAAAGGGTAATAAAACTACTCTTCTCCTTAGGAAAATGTACTAAAACTACCCCCTGGGAAAGGGTACTAAAACTATCCGTTCCCTAAGGAAAGGGGACTACAACTGCACTTTCGCTTGACAAATGGTAATAAACTACCCTTTCCATTGGGAAAGGGTACTAAGGGTACCATAACTTCTCTTAGGAAAGGGTACTACAATAACCCTTTTCCTTGGAAAAAGGTACTAAAACTACCCTTTCCCTTAGGAATGAGTGTTAAAACTACCCTTTTCTTTGGGAAAGGGTGCTAAAAGAAACATTTTACTAGGAAAAGGGTACTAAAACTACCCTTTCCCTTGGGAAAAGGTACTGAAATTACCCCTCCCCTTTAGAAAGGGGAGACGTAGTACCTCTCCCTTGGGAAAGGGTCTTAGAATTACCCATTTCCGAAGACAATGGTCTTAGAACTACCCATTTCCTAAAAAAGGGTATAAGAAATACCCTTTCCCTCGGGAAAGGGTATAAAACCTAACATTTTGCTTGGGAAAGGGTACTAAAACTACATTTCACATTGGGAAAGGGTACTAAAACTACCCTATCCATTAGGAAATGGTACTAAAACTATCCATTTCTATGGGAAAGGAACCTTAAACTACCCTTACCTTGGGAAATGGTACTAAAACTCAAACTAAAACTACCTCTTTCCTTAAGAAAGGGGAGACATGGTACCCCTTCCCTTGGGAAAGGATATTAAAATTACCCATTTCCTTGGAAAAAGGTATTGGAAACACCCTTTTCTTAGGAAAGGGTATAAGAACTACATTTTTCCTTAGCAAAGGGTACTAAAACTTCTTTCCTCTGGGAAAGGGTACTAAAAATACCTCTCCACTAAAGAAAGGGTACTAAAACTACCGTTTTCCTTAGGAAAGGATAAAAAAACTACCCCTTCCCTTGGAAAACGGTACTAAAGCTACCCTTTCCTTTGAGAAACGATAACAAAACTAACCTTTAACTTGGGAAAGGGTACAAAAGATACCCATTCCCTTGGCAAATGGTACTAAAACTACGCTTTCTCTTGGGAACTGTTACTAAAACTACCCTTTCCCTTAGGAAAGAGTACTAAAATTACTTTTACCCCTCGGGAAAGGGTATTAGAAATACCCATTTGCTTGGGAAAAAGTACTAAAGCGGCCCTTTCTTTAAGGAGAGGGTACTAACACTACCCTTTTCTTTGCGAAAGGGCACAAAAACTACCCTTTCCCTTGGAAATAGGTACTAAGATTCCGTTTCCCTTGAGAAAGGGTACAAAAACTACCATTTCCCTTAAGAAACGGTACTTAAACTATCATTTCCCTCCAAAAAGGGTACGAAAACTGCACTTTCCCTAGAGAAAGGGTGCTAAAACTACACTTTCTCTTAGGAAAGGGTACTAAAACTACCCTTTCACTGAGAAAGGGGACTAAAACCACCCTTTCACTGAGAAAAAGTACAAAAACCACCCTTTCACTGAGAAAGGGTACTAAAACCACCCTTTGCCTGGGAGAGGGCAATGATTTCTATGATTTCCCTTGGGGAAGGCTATGATTTCCCTTGGGGAAGGCTATGATTTCCCTTGGGGAAGGGTATTAATACTAGCTTTCCCATTGGGAAAGGGTACTAAATCTACCTTTCCATTAAGGAAAGGTTACTAAAACTACATTTTCCCTAGGGAAATGGTACTATAACTACATTTTCCCTAGAGAAATGGTACTAAAACTACCCTTTTCCTGGGAAAGAGTACTAAAACCACCCTTTCCCTGGGAAAGGGCAATAAAACTAATTTCCCTTGGGAGAGGGTATTAATACTACCTTTCCCATTGGGAAAGGTTACTAGAACTACCTTTTTGCTTGGGAAATGGTGCTAAAACTACCTTTTTGCTTGGGAAATGGTACTAAAACCACCCTTTCCCTGGGAAAGTGTACTAAAACCACCCTTTCCCTGGGAAAGTGTACTAAAACCACCCCTTCCCTTGGAATGGGTAATAAAACTATAATTTTCCTTGGGAAAGGAAAGTTTTAAAACTACCTTTCCCATGGGGAAAGTGTACTAAGACGTTCTTTTCCCTTGGGAAATGGTACTAAGACGTCTTTTTCCCTTGCGAAATGGTACTCAAACTACACATTTTCTTGGGAAAGGGCACTTAAAATACCCCCTACCTGGGGAAAGGGTACTAAAACTACCTTGTCCCTAGGGAAAAAGTACTAAAACTACCCTTTCCCTGGGAAAGGGTAATAAAACTAATTTCCCTTGGGAAAGGGTATTAATACTACCTTTCCCATTGGGAAAGGTTATTAACACTCCCTTTCCCATTGGGAAAGGGTACTAAAACTACCTTTTCCCTTGGGAAATGGTACTAAATCCACCCTTTCCCTGGGAAAGGGTACTAAAACCACTCTTTTCCTGGGAAAGGGCAATACAACTATCATTTCCCTTGGGAAAGGGTAATAAAACTAATTTCCCTTGGGAAAGGGTATTAATACTACCTTTCCCATTGGGAAAGGTTATTAACACTCCCTTTCCCATTAGGAAAGGTTACTAAAACTACACTTTCCCTAGAGAAAGGGAGCTAAAACTACACTTTCTCTTAGGAAAGGGTACTAAAACCACCCTTTCACTGAGAAAGGGGACTAAAACCACCCTTTCACTGAGAAAAAGTACAAAAACCACCCTTTAACTGAGAAAGGGTACTAAAACCACCCTTTGCCTGGGAGAGGGCAATGATTTCTATGATTTCCCTTGGGGAAGGCTATGATTTCCCTTGGGAAAGGGTATTAATACTAGCTTTCCCATTGGGAAAGGTTACTAGAACTACCTTTTTGCTTGGGAAATGGTGCTAAAACTACCTTTTTGCTTGGGAAATGGTACTAAAACCACCCTTTCCCTGGGAAAGGGTGCTAAAACCACTCTTTCCCTGGGAAAGGACAATAAAACAATCATTTCCCTTGGGAAAGGGTATTAGAACTACATTTCCCATTGGGAAAGTGTAGTAAAACTACCTTTTCCCTTGGGAAATGGTACTAAAACCACTCTTTTCCTGGGAAAGGGCAGTACAACTAGCATTTCCCTTGGAAAAGGGTACTTAAACTACCTTTCCCATTGGGAAACTGTGCTAAGACATTATTTTCCCTTGGGAAATGGTACTAAAACTACCCATTTTGAACAGATCGCTTAAGCTGCCCTTTGCGTAGGGAAAGGGTTTTAAACCTTTCCTGTCCCTTGAGAAAGATACTAAAACCACTTTGTGCTATGGGGAGGTATACCTAATCTACCCTGTGCCTTGTCGAAGGTCATTGAGTCTACCTTGTGCTTTTGGGAAGAATACCTTATCTAACCTGTACATTGAGAAAATGAACTTAAACAACCCTGTACCTAGGGAAAGAAAACTTCCTATGCCTGAAAAAGGTTACCCAAACTACCGTTTGCATTGGAAAGAGGGTAGTAAAGCATCCACTTATTTGTATTACGAATGAGTACTAAAACAACCGCTTGCTTTAGGACAGGTAACTAAAAGTGTCCTTATACTTGAAAAGAATACGAAAGCAAGGTTTGGCAACTAAAGGAATCCATTACCTTGGTAAAAGTAATATAACTATCCATTGCCTCTGCCAAAATTTCCGTTTGCCTTCTAAAGCACACCAAAACTCATTTTTGCCAGGTGAAAGGACTCACTCCAAAACTACAATATGCCTTTGTAATGCAAGAAATGCAAATTTCCCCATGAAGATTCCATTTAGGAGCAAACTTTTCACATATCAATGATTGCCGGCCAATTCAAGTTTAAGCTGAATAATAAGGGGCCCCCTTTTTATAGGAGGGTCCGAACGGCGTGTCGCATTGCGACATCTCTATGAGGAGAAGTTTTTACATGGATTCTATGCATGGCATAGTACCTCACCAATGTTTCCAGCATAAGGAGAGAAAAACTACCGCTGAAAAATATTTTTTCTGATGTTCTCGACACGATTTGAACCCAAGCGTTCAGCGTCCTAGGCGAACATGCAAACCTCTGAGCTATGGTGTCCCCCATATGCCTTTGTAGGGGACCTAAAGTACTCTATTCGTTGCGATGTGAAGGACACTTATTGCTCTGTAGTTTGTGCATAGGGTCTTGACTCTTTCTTGTGTTAGGAAGATCTACGCTGTCTTCTAAGCAGATTGCGTTGACTAGCAGACAACTGCACCATATCCGCGGATCAACGCAGGCCTAAAAGGATTAGGCTGATAACGTATCGCAGGTCTAAAAGCGTTAAGCTGATAACATATCGACTCCTGCTGCTTTGTTGTGATTCAGTGGGAACATTGCTAAGCTGACCTGATTCTGACCAGGAGGTTTACTCTCATCTATGGACAATTTAGTGCAGGGTATACAAAATTCTGCTGGGCCGAAATACTGCTCGTTTTATACCTACAACTTTTGTTTTCTTTGCCGACAACCATTATTTGTTTGTGGCGGCATATTTTTTTGTAGAATTCCTTTCACCGTTGAAGTATGGGCGGACATTTTTCATTATCAGACGCCTGCGTTTTTTTCCTCCCTGCGTTTTTTTTTTCTTAATTTTTTTTTGGAGGTTTTGGTCCAGTCGTAATGGAGAAAGGACATGCACTGTTATTTGTTTGCTCTGATGAATGTATTTGCGTTGTTTTAAAAATTCAGTGTTGATGTTGATTTTTGATTTTTGTGCAATGCAAAGAGAACAAAGTTTGACTAAAACAAACGTTGAACGTCGACAATCAAATTAGTGAAAAAGTTTGCGAAACCAAAAACCCAAAAAAAAAATGAAAATTGTAGTCGGGCTTCATAATGTGTAAAGATTTGCAGACTTTGCATTGTGCTTTGTATTTGGAGAACATGTATGCATATCAAACAAATGGTTTACCAAATCCATAGAGGAAAAATCAAAAGCAGACTAGAAAAGATTTTTCGTTGTTTTTGGTCTGAGACTTTATATGTGTTCATATTTTTTTTTTTTTTGTTAGTGTGTGTTTTGGACAACAAAAAAGATAGGCAAAGATTTAATTATAGGATTATTAGTTTGCAATGTTAGAGGGTAAGGAAAAAAGGTATTTGAAACCTTTTAAGGATTTTATTTGTGAACCAAAGGGAACTTGAATTTTTATGTAACCGTTAAGCTAACTAAGGTTATTTGTGGTTGTTGATGTTGCTTAACGCAGAGGCTCAAAATCCTGGTGGGAACATTATGCCGTTTTTCTGTGCTGGTTATGCCCCAACAAGAAATTGAAATAATTGGACCGCTTGTCATCAGCGCCTGAACTACAGGTGGGTATCCTGAACCGGAGCAATCCTGAAGGCTGGCAATCCACTGAAAAATGGTCATTAGATAACGATCAAAGACAAGATTCTCCGCGATCTAACGGAAGCCTCTGGAAAGGCGAGGATGACTAATTCGCGGCTTTCGATGGCGCCAAGTGGCAAAAGGGCGTCAAGTTCATCGGATGCGGTAATAAAAATGCTCTGGATTTTCTTTCGAACTGAATCGGTGGCCTTGACCCTCTTTGGCCTGGCATGAAGATAGAGATGGCCCCGATTGATCAAATCCCCCACTGTACGACGCTGCTGGTGTGGATACCCCCTCCTGGATTGGAGGACGAAGCTATACTCAGGGCAGAATAAGTATCTGCTAGGGGACGAGCGAGGGATAAAGGTAATGGCAAGGAAGGGTACTAAAACCACCCTCTTCCTTGGGAAGAGGTACTAAAACTACCCTTTCCCAGGCAAAGGGTACTAAAACTACCCTTTCCCAGGCAAAGGGTAATAAAACTACCCTTTCCCTTAGGAAAGGGTAATAAAACTACCCTTTCCTTTAGGAAAGGGTAATAAAACTACCCTTTCCCTTATGAAAGGGTACTAAAACTACCCTTTCCCTTAGGAAAGGATACTAAAACTACCCTTTCCCTTGGGAAAGAGTACTAAAGCTACCTTTTCCCTTGGGAAACGGTACTGCAACTAGCTTCTCCCTTGGGAAATGGTACTAAAACTTCCCTTGCCATTGGGAAGGGGTACTAAAACTACCCTCTCCCTTGGGAGAGATACTAAAACTACACCATTCTTTGGAATTGGTACTAAAATAACCAATTCCCTTTGGAAAGGGTACTAAAACAACCCACTTGGGGAAGGGTACTAAAACTACCCCTTCCCTTGGGAAAAACGACTAAAACTACACCATTCGTTGGAATCGGTACTAACACGACGACGAGCGAGGGAGTAAGGTAATCGCAAGGATCTTTGGATCTGGATCCCCTTGCTGGGAGAGGGAAAGGGTACTAAAGGGAAAGGATACTAAAACTACCCTTTCCCAGGGAAAGGGTAGTCTGATTTCCTTTAGTACCCTTTCCCAAGGGAAAAGGTAGCTTTAATACTCTTTGCTAAGGGAAAAGGTAGTACCTTTCCGAAGGGATTGAGTAGTTTTAGTACCCTTTCCCAAGGGAAAGGGTAGTTTTAGTACCCTTTCCCAAGGGAAAGGGTAGTCTGATTTCCCTTTCCCTTGGGAAAGGGTACTAAAACTACCCTTTCCCTTGGGAAAGGGTACTAAAACTACCCTTTCCCTTGGGAAAGGGTACTAAAACTACTCAATCCCTTCGGAAAGGTACTACCTTTTCCCTTAGCAAAGAGTATTAAAGCTACCTTTTCCCTTGGGAAAGGGTACTAAAGCTAGCTTTTCCCTTGGGAAAGGGTACTAAAAATTCCCTTACCTTTGGGAAGGGGTACTAAAACTACCCTTTCCCTTGGGAAAGATACTAAAACTACACCATTCGTTGGAATTGGTACTAAAATAACCAATTCCCTTTGGAAGCGGTACTAAAGCAATCCATTCTCTTGGGGAAGAGTACTTAAACTACCCCTTCCCTTGGGAAAAACAACGAAAACTACACCATTCGTTGGAATCGGTACTAAAACGACGATGAGCGAGGGATAAAGGTAATGGCAAGGACCTCTGGATCAGAGTTGGTTCAGAATCCTTGTCACTCCTGAAGTCCTTGCTGAGAGAGGTCAAGTTCGGCTTAAACAATTTGAGAATGGTCCTGCCCGCCGATGAAGACGACACCACCCCGGGTACTAGTGGGCATGGGCTGCCCGAAGCTAGTGCAGATTAAGCTGCACCACACGGAGGCAGCCAGGGGTCTCTGGATGACGCAAGGAACTGGAGACCGTAGTACAACCGGATCAGGGAACAGGGTGTAGATATAACGCTTGTGACGAATAGTGACTCGGTGAAGGTTTTGGACTGGAACATTTCCACCGAGTGCTCCTTTACGGATCAGTATAGGATATGAGGAGGATACCACACAGAAACCCGAGGAGGACCGACTGGGAAAAGTTCAGGGAACAGATGCAGAAATTGGGGCTCTCAAGAGGGCCTCTGGATGACGCAAGGGAACTGGAGACCGTAGTCGATTTTGTCACGAGATGCCTGAAGGGGGTACTTATTGAAGGCATGTCCCAAAAGAGTACCGCCATGTAAAACCAGCTAGTCATGGTGGTCATAGGAACTGAAGGTGCTCAAGAGGGAGAGCGGAAGACTTTTTAATAAGGCCAAGAGAAAGAACACGGCATAGATCTGGGACCTGTATCGTGACGCCCTTGGCAAGTTCAAGAAAATGACGAGAAATGCGAAGAGGAGTCCTGGGCGAAATTTGTGTGGGGAATTGGAAAGCACTGGTGTCGAAGGCTCCCATCACGCCTAGCTCCCTGAGGAGGGAGGACGGAACTTAAACTGAGAGTGGGCAGGAGACGGTGGAACTTTTGATGGAGGCTCCTTTCCCAGGTGGCCAGGAAGAGGTCGGCGATCAACACATCGCAATTCCTACATATGGGGCCTTAACCGATGACCTCATCAGGTACATCGTTGAGGAAAAGAAGATAGCGTGGGTGGTCCGCACTTTACGGCCATTTAAATCTGCCGGACCTGACGGAATTATCCCGGCACTGCTGAAGGAGTCCCTTTAAGTCACCCTGCCCTGGGTTGAGCGGATCTTCCGAGCAAGTCTGGCATGGTCCTGCATACCGAGGGCATGGAGGGAACCACAGTACGACGAAGGATTATAAGCCTATTAGTCTGTCATTGTTTTTGCTGAAAACACTGGAAAGATCTGAAGGTGAGATGGGGACTGACGCCGGAAAACTTTAGTGGGGCAAAACACGCATAGCTGAAAGGCGGGCCGGTGAAGACGGCCCTTCACGAGGTGGTACAGGAAGTCGAGACGTCTGTCCGACAGAAGGAGTACACTTTGGCGGCCTTCTTGGACATTGATGGGGCCTTCAATATTGTGGAGATAGGGGCGATAGTCGCCGCACTGGATCGCACGGGGATTCATCCCTTAATCTCGCAGTGGACCAATTATATGCTTTATGGCAGGATTATTAATGCGGGCCTGAAAGGTGAAAGGTGGACTGACGCCGGAAAACTTCAGTGGGGCACAGCACGCATACCTTAAAGCTTGATGGATCTGAGGCACGAGGATTATCGCTTATGCGGACGACGTTGTGCTGCTGGTACGAGGCAGGTTTCTATCGACAATCAGCGAGACCATGGAAAGGTTACTGAGGAGGTTGCCGTGATGGGCTATCAGAAATGGGAAGACGGAACCCAGGGAGACGGAGCTGGTGCTCTTCCCGCGTAGATATAAGATACCGGAGTTCAGACTCCCGTCCTTGGACGGGGTCACCCTGCAGCTGTCGAAGGAGGCGAAGTACCTGGGCATAGTCCTCGATTCGAAACTGTTCTAGAAGGATTATCGCTTATGCGGACGACGTTGTGCTGTTGGTACGAGACAGGTTTCTGTCGACAATCAGCGAGATCATGGAAGGGTCACTGGGGAGGTTGTCGTGATGAGCCACCATAAATGGGAAGACGGAACCCAGGGAGACGGAGCTGGTGCTCTTCCCCCGTAGATATAAGATATCGGAGTTCAGACTCCTGTCCTTGGACGGGGTCACCCTGCGGCTGCCGAAGGAGGCCAAGTACCTGGGCATAGAACAGGAACACCGAGGAAAGAAGCTGTAAGGCGGAGGATGTTCGGTAGGAAGTGAGGTGTAACTTCCAAGATGATTTATTAGATGTACAATATTTGGCCACAATGAGACCAGTACTGAGTTGCCTCGATGAGGATGAGCACTTGCTGTGTTCTTGTCCGAGTCTGCAGAGACATAGGTTCTGCTTTCTGGGTAGCCGTTTCTTCTGTGATCTGGCTGAACTTGCGCACGTAGCTATGGTATGTCTCCTGTGGTTTCTTGAAGGAACAGGATGGTTCCGACGGGGCGTGCCATAAGATCGGGCGTAGGTACATCGGTGCATGCGTGGGGACGGGCGTTTCTTCACCCCCTCTCGGGTTCACCATTGTCGCTGTCTTTATTTTATGCGTGTATAACCTCTAGTCCGAGGTCCGGCATCTATTTTATTTTATTTATTTATGGTTTTTCGGTTGAAAGTGTGGGGATGCATATGGCCATAGTGAGACCAGTACTGACTTGCCTCTATAAGGATGACGAGGAGACTATTGAGCACTTGGTGTGTCCTTGTCGGGGTCTGCAGAGACGTAGGTTCTCCTTTCTGGGGAGCCGTTTCTTCTGTGATCTGGGTGGAGTTGTACCTCTGGTATGTGTCCTGAGTTTTGTTGAAGTAACAGGATGATTCTGCCATAAGATCGGGCGTAGGTACATCCGTGCTTGCGTGGGGACGAGCGTTTCTTCACCCCCATCTCGGGTTCTCCATTGCTCCTGTAATTCTTTTATTCGTGTATAACCTCTAGTTTGAGGTCTCACATCTTCTTTCTCTTCCCTTTCTCTCTCTAGGGTACCACAATGGGCCAAACTGGCCTCCGAGGAATCTCACCTTTGGTGGGCAACCCTTTCAACCTAACCTAACTCTAACAGAATGCAGGCGAAATTTCTAAAAATTTCAGTCTTGTAGAACCCCTACAAAAAGTGGTGCCGCTATTCCTAAAGCAGTTCGAAAGCCATTGGAGGCCACCGTATTTATAGCCGACAGCGTCATGCTGCGACGCTGTCGGTTATAAATAGTAGGTTGGTATGAATGAATTCTTCCCACTGTCCTTATAAAAGGATGCTAGTGGGAAAGTTGGCATTTGTGTTGCTGTTGCATTTGTACTGCTGTACTGCTGGGTGGGTTCTAATACTTAGGCGTACAATTTAATACTCCTTTTATGAAATAGAAGCTAATATTTGAAGCGGCCTTTCATTTAAAGTTATTCAGCTATCTAAACTTGTTTGCATTTGGGATTAGTTGGAGAAAATCTTTGATTATTCCAATGTATCAGAGAACCGTTTACTCACTTGCAAGTTTAATTATCTTGCTTCTGCACCTAATCGCTGAAATGAAGTGTCAAAGAGCTTTGCATATCACCTAGACATGTGAAAATCCCAAATAAATCTACCTTTTAATTATGATTACCATGTGGCTTATTTTATCACCTGTGTTAATTATTTGGTTGATAATCTTCAAATGTTCGAACAAATGTATGATAGACATTAAAAGCAGAATGTATTTCAGGATTAAGTCGAAGCAATATTAGATTGGGTTCCAAATGTGTGAAGATATTGTATTATGTATATAAGAAGGCCATCGATATGCAGAGACTAGCATGTCGGTCGGACGTCTAGTAATCAGGAAACGGAATCAGTCACTACAAGACACAACTTTTTGCTACAATATCCGATTTTTGTCCGTCCGTCTATCTAACCTTCACAATCAAGCAAACTTTCGGAGGAGTTAAAGCAAGCGTACCAAAATTTTCTGTGAAATCAGACCGAGCAAGTAATGAACTAAATCCCATGAAACCTAAGGTCATCCAAAGCTCTAAAATAACAACCATGAACCTGCCGGAACAAGGTCAACGGCCTGTGGGAAAATTATTCTTCGCGGTTCAAAATTAACAGAAAAAAAAGCCAAAAGTTCGGAAGGGCCAAATCTCCCTCCCATAATTGGCACGGTTTTTGGAAGTCGTAACAGAAGCCGTTGTAACAAATTTCAATCAAGTCGGTTGAAAATGGAATTTTCTAGGGACTCAAGAAGCTAAATCCAGGAGTCGGATTATATGGGGGTTATATCAGTTTAAACATCGATTGGATCAAAGATGGTACAAACTTCCCGCCCAAAGAAGTATGGCCCTTTGGCATGCCGTTTAAGCTATGCTATAAAAAGGGGCCTTATCATTGAGACTAAACTTGAGTCGGACAGCACTCAATGGTACATGAGAAGTTTAGGCACTGTTCATTTATGGGACGTTCCTGGGAAAATTTACATATTTGCTCATCGCTATCAATCACACTGGGAATATCGATTCAACTCTCCCACAATGGAGACTCCAGAGAGTATTCTATGGAGTAAGAAAAAGTTGGAAAAACTAGGAAGGAAGCGAGTGCGGCCCCCGTATCTTCGCAGAAAGCTGTCGTTCACAAAAAGACGCCACAGTCATTGCAAAAGATGAAGATGGTCATTGAAGAGGTAAACAGCAGTCATCTTACGCCAAAGAAACAAGGAGGCACAAGAGAGACGAGACGTACGCAATCATCAACATTAGCAGTGCATTCGGTAAGATTCCATCAGGTCATCAGAACCAACAGCAGGATGCATTGATACCCTCAAAAAGCTGGTTCGGTACCCTCCCCACTCGCTGAGAGGGTGCAAAATTCGACTTATGGAGGAAGAGGATGATGGTGCAGCAAGATCGCGACGTAGCGTATGCTAAAATGTTAGCCAAGCAAAACAAAGAATTGGTCGAGGAGGAAAGGGAGGTCATCCACAAGGAGGAAAAGGACGAGGGAAGTTTCCTTGTGGTGGGCCTTGACCTAGACTCCAAGTGTTTCCAAGACTAAATGAATTTTTTGCTGGTATTCCCCCAGGAATTTGAATGCAGAGTCATAGACGAAGCTTTTTTTAAGACAGACAGAGAAAAGGGAGTTCGTCCACAAGGAGGTGAAGGATGAAAGAAGTCTCCTTGTGGTGGGCCTTGACCTAGACTCCAAGTGTTTTCAAGACTAAAAGGGTTTTTTTTCTGGTGCTCCCCCAGGAATTTGAACCTAGGTATGCAGAGTCATAGACGAATCTTTTTTAAGACAGACAGAGAAAAGAGAAGTCATAGACAAGGAGGAAAGGGCAGAGGAAAGTCTCCTTGTGGTTGGCCTTGACCTTGACTCCAAGTGTTTTCAAGACTAAAGGGATTTTTTTCTGGTGCTCCCCCAGGAATTTGAACCTAGGTATGCAGAGTCATAGACGAAGCTTTTTTAAG
This sequence comes from Stomoxys calcitrans, assembly GCF_963082655.1. Lineage (NCBI taxonomy): Eukaryota > Metazoa > Arthropoda > Insecta > Diptera > Muscidae > Stomoxys > Stomoxys calcitrans. Next base: position 96,352,853 of record NC_081556.1, on the reverse strand, counting down.
ACAAACAGAAAAAAGGGAGGTCATCCACAAGGAGGAAAGGGACGAGGGAAGTCTCCTTGTGGTGGGCCTGACCTAGACTCCAAGTGTTTTCAAGACTAAAGGGATTTTTTTCTGGTGCCCCCGGTCGGTTGACAGTGCCCTTCGTGGTGTGGTTGGCTACGTCGAGGAGAATTTGAGTGTGGGCGACTTCACTTTGGCTGCGTTCTTGGACATAGAAGGGGCTTTTAATAGCGTGAAGTGGGAGTCCATATATGGCGCTCTGATGGACATAAAAGTCTTCCTCATTTGGTAAATTGGGTTGATAGGATGCTGAAAGGTCGGATTATACAGGCATTTCTGGCAGAGGGCTTAATAAGGAAGATTGTGACTAGAGCAACTCCTCAAGGAGGGATAGTATCTCCTCTATTGCGGCTTTTGGTGATCAAAGGGATTCTGTGGTCCTTCAAGAGGGAGAGGGTTAAGGTCATTGTCTACGCGAACGACGGCGTTATCATGGTGGTTGGCAGTATCGTCTTTACTATAACGGACCTCGCTCAGGTAGCTTTGAGGAAGCTGTCCGAAAAGGCGAAGGCCAACGGGCTTTGCATTAACTCCAGAACTTTTAAACTGGTCCTTTTTACCAGTAGGAGGAAGTTGGTTGTTTTTAAGGGACCTATCTTGGAAGGGATGGAGTTACCGCTCTCTTCGGAGGCCAAGTACTGGGGCATTATTTTTGACCAGAAACTAATTTGGGGAAGAAATGTCGAAGGAAAGTTCAAAAGGGGACTGAAAGCGCTCTACTCCTGTCGCAAGTCGACTCTTGGGCGTGAGTCTTGGCCAGAAATCGTTATAATGGTAGAAAGCAGTTTCGTCTCTACTATAACGGACCTCGATCCTTGAGCTTTGAGAAAGCTGTCCAAATGGACGAGCGCCAACAGGTTTGGCATAAACCCCAGAAAAACTGAACTGGTCGTTTTTACCAGAATGAGGAAGCTAGATTGTTTTTAAGTGACATGTCCTGGATAAGTTAAAGTTAACGCTTTCATCGGAGGTCATGTATTTGGGCGTTATTCTTGACCAGAAGCTAAGTTGGAGAAGAAAAGACCAAAAGGGGACTGAATGCTACTCTATGGGGACGTTGCACCGGATAATACCGGCGGGCGTTCGGTCAATTCTCACCCATGATTGTCTGGGTTGGCACAAAGCTATGGATAACTGTGCCCTTTGCAGGATGACCAAGAAGCTGCGGGGTACCGCGGTAGTGCTAATTTTTGGGGCAAGGAGAAATGGCCCAAGAGAAGCGGTGAATGCTATTCTCGATATCATGCCTTTGCGCCTGTATGTTGGGCGCGTTGCAACAAAGATCGCCATGAGACCAAAGTAAGTCTGGTACATGAAGCTTCTCTAATTTAGGCCATTTTTCTATTCTTTATGAGAATGTTGATGCCGCATGGCGCTATGATAAATGCGGCGCAGCTGACTAAATACCAGAGGAGTCTTTCCCCGTTGATAGGTTGGAGTTGCTCTGGTTTGGAGGCACTCTGCCCTTCCCGGGACCCTGTGTATACACGGGTGGGTTTAAATTGGATGGGGGCACTAGAGCTGAGGAAGATACGCCAATGAACATTCCATTAAGGAACAAAGGGACAAACTTCTCACATATCACTGAGTGTTGACCGATATAATTTTAAGCTCAATGATAAGAGAGATCTCCTTTTTATAGCCGAGTCCGAACGGAGTACCGCAGAGCGACACCTCTTTGGGGAGAAGTTTTTACATGGCAAATGTCGTCAGCATTAGGGGTTAATCATCGCTGAAAAATTTTTTCTGGTTTTCTTCCCAGGATTCGAACTCAGGTGTTTAGCGTCATAGGCGGACATGCAAACCTCTGCGCTGCGGTGGCTCTGAAGTCTTCATTGGAGCAGAAGTCTTGATTGAATCTCATAGACTTCTAGACGAGCGCAGCGTCTTTCAGGCGGAGGTCTATGCGATCCTGTCACGATATACGTGGGCAGTCAGGCGGCGATGAATGCTCTTGCATTGGGCCGCGTGAGGTCAAAACTATTTAGAAGATGCAATGAGTTTTTTTGAATCCTGGGAAAGGTTGTCAGGCTCTGTTGGGTTCCAGGCCATCAAGGTGTGATGAGGAACAAAGCGACTGACGATCTGGCCAGGAATTGATCGCTGATTGCCGCAGATCTTGCTATGGAATCAGTGAGACCTCCACTGTGAAATTTTCTCGCTAAGTTGGACGCCTACCACGATGACTGCGCCACTAAGGAGAGGGCTGGTGCTGTAGGTTATAGGGTGTCAAAGTCCCTGTGGCCATGAATTTCGCGAAACAGGACATCGCTTATACTGGGGCTGAGAATGCGTGACGTAGGACTGCTAATACGATTTAATGACGCGGTGGGCGCAGTGAGAGATAGACATTTGCAGGATATGCGATTACGAGGAGCAGTTAGAGGCGTTCGAACAACTATTGTCCCTCAATTGCGAGGAGAAGACTCATAATAATGGTTATACACCTCTTTCTGTATCTGGATTCCCCACAGGCTTCTAGCCCTCTGAAGTTCTGCAGAGCCTGGAATGGGTTTGATGAGACGTTGGAGCATTTCCTATGTCATTGCCCGGCTTTCGCGTCTAACAGATACCGGTACAAAGGTAGGGTCACAATACCAGACAGAAACCAACATAGGGGCGTGGAATGGAAAACAATTAGGGATTTTGTATTCGATTTTATACGGGCCATAGTGTAAATTTGCTGTGTGATAACAATAGGCAGGACGGACGGACATGGTTAGATCATTTTAGAATTTTTGAATGACATCCACTTCGGTATATTGCTTACCCACTTTAATGTTTATGTCTTCTAATCTACATTATAAGAATACATTAAAGTTGCCATTACACTCATATGGCTTAAGGACGATAATTTACTTCACAGTTCATAAATGTATCTTAGACTAGTGCCTTGTTATTTAGCATCCTACAATTCTAGAAAGTGGTTTAAAAACTTTGGATTAGAAGAGGGCGAGTTGTTGCCTGTGTTAACTGTTTGCCATGCATACATTTAGGCTTACATATAGTCATATATTGCCTTTAATGTAAATGTTACATTTAAAATAGGTTGTTAATGTTTATTTATGCTGATGTTTAATACTCATCCTTTTTAAGCCACTAGGCTGGCATTTAAAAATAGACTCATATAAAGCTCTAAATAATGTACTTCAATAATAGCAACAGCAACAACATCAATATTATCATTCCCAAAGGCAGTGGTAGTAGTATTGATGATGGTGGTTGCAAAGATGGCACCAGCTTTTAAGCAAAATTGGAAACAACCAACTTTTATTTCAACGAAACAAAGTCAATAAGTAAATCTTCTCAAACCAGTCGCTTATTTGAAGTACTGCCAACCATTTAAACATTAATGTCTTTGTGTCCCTTTTTGAAAGCTAAGAGCCCCAGCTTCTTCACTCTGCCTTTCTCCCTTCCCTTATAATGGAAGTGGCACACTAAGCCTCTTTTACCACTTTGCCTGTTGCGAAATTGAAAAAAAGGAACGACTTATAGGAACAATCTTAAGCTTAAGGCTTAAACATAAATTTCAAGCAAACGCACACGGACACACACACACACACCAACACTTGCCAGCGTATAAATTACCCACAGATACTGTGGGGGGAAACCTAGAAGTGTACTGTGCACGCACACACACATAGGCAGTTGTCTCTTCTTTCATCATGAATACATTTATGAGGCGGTTTGAGGAAATTTTTAAGTCAATGTTGAAGTTTTTCATTACTTTTTAGTTGGCAATTTATAAAAGTTGCTGTTGTTGTACTAGGACGAATTGTATCTATGCCAGCTCAAGGCTTATTGTAAGCACATGATGATGAATGCAATGGTGGTAGTAGAGTACACATAAACAAATATTGGGGGATTCATAGGCATATCAAGAAGATGTAAAGGCATTAATAGGCCAGGTCTAATTTGAATGTTCACATCGTCATGGATGTTTGAAGAAAGCAAAAAATGGAGATTGCTTTACATGGCGTAGAGAGCCTATGTGAACAAAATTCAGATCTAAGTCAACCTTACTAGGCACAGCTGAAGATGGGACAAAAAAAAAACGGGCTCGATAAATTTGCCCTTGATTCTATCTTTCCAGTTTTAAGAAAATAGGTAAATCAAGAAAGGGAAGAAGGCAGGACCTACATCGGGCTGAGCCACCTACCCTGTACCTATTAACTAGGTGATATCATTATATCTAAATCCAAACCGATTTTTGGACTTCCGCAGAGGTGTTTAGAAAGGCAATTGAACAAATCTTTACCAAACTTCTTGCAAATGTGGCAAAATGTTTTGTAAATGGCGCCCTATAAGAACAAGTAAAAGGTGCTAATTTCAGCCGGGCCGAATCCTGAGAACACACCACCATCGATTCTGCCAAAATGACGATTTCTACTAAAAAGGGCAAACATATAAACATCTAGGGGCCGTAGAAGACTAATCGAGATATCGGTTTATATAGAAGTTATATCAAGTTATTGACTTATTTGCAAAATTCATACCATGGCTGTTGGAAGTCATAACAAAACACTATGTTCAAAATTTCAGCTAAATCGGATAAAAAATATTGACTTATAGGGACTCAAGATTTCTTAAGGGGAGATCGGGTTATACGACTTATATATCGGGGTAAACGCCAATTTGGACCACACTTATCATGGATGGTAAAAACACAACGAATAAAAGAGCCTCAAGATCGGCAGATAGGTTTATATGGATGCTACTTCAGGTAATTCAAAAGATTTGGTGTATGACGGCGCAGACGAACCCCTCCTGAAGCATTCGTCCGCCATCTCATTTCCAAGAATCCCTTCATATCCGGGTGCCCATGTCGGTGTTAAGTCGTGGACTTGGAGCCTACACAGGGACTCTAAACAATTCGCCACACACCTTGACCTCACCGTCCTTCAACCCATGACGCTTAGAGCCGCCATAGTGTCCACATAAATTCTGAAACTTGAGGGCGGAGGCCACCGTAGCGCAGAGGTTAGCAAGTCCGCCTTTGACGCAGAATGTCTGGGTTCGAATCCTGGGGAGAACATCAACAACATTTTTCAGTGGTGGTTATCCCCTCCCAATGCAGGCAACATTTGTAAGGAACTGTGCCATTTGAATAAATGGTATGACAGCCATGTAAAAACGTTTCCCAAAGAGGTGTCGCACTGCCGCTCGCTCTTCGGACTCGGCTATTAAAAAAGGAGGCCCTTGTTATTGAGCTTAAACTTGAATCGGACAGGATTCATTGATATGAGAAAAGTTTGCCCCTGTTCCTTAATAAAATGTTTATGGACAAATTTGGCACGTCCGAAAATCTCAGAGACTTACCGATATTGAGTGCGTCGGAGTAGAGTAGCCAATCCAGTGAAGATCAAGTTCTCATCCTCCTCAAACACAGCATTCGCCCACCATTCATCCCTAACGGGAAAACAAATCCTGAATGTCCTTATACCAATCGGTAACGGGATACTCCATAACATACAGAATAGAACTGTGACAGCACCTGGGTACCATCAACATGCAGAGCTCGCTCAGCCTAAGTGCAACCTTGTCCGCACAGTTCCGTATATAGACCCCAATGAGATGTATATCCAGCATCGCTTCCAGGCCTCCCTGCAGTGTCAGAGTAGACCCCTAATCCAGTGAAGATCACGGTCTCATCCTATACAAACGCAGCATTCGCCCATCATTCATCCCTCCCGGGAAAACGAATTCTGAATATCCTTATGTGATTGGTAACGGGATCCTCTGCGTCCAAAACATACAGAATGAAACAGCACCTGTCCTCCTTCAGCATGCCGAGCCCATGAAAATTGCAAATTTTGCCCATAGCCGAGTCCGAACGGCGAGCCTCAGTGCGACACCTCTTTGGAGAGAAGTTTTACATGGCATGGTACCTCACAAATGTCGCCAGCATTAGGAGGGGAAAACCACCCCCTGAACCCTGGCGTTCAGCGTCATAGGCGGACATGCTAACCTCTGCGCTACGGTGGCCTCCGAACACGCTCAGCCTAAAAGCGCATCGCTCCAGCATCGCTTACAGATCTGCCTGCGATGCGAATCTCAGTAACCTTGTGACTCCGACGAAGGCCAGTCTCTGGACCTTATCGAATTCCCTAGTACGAGTCCTTTTACCCACGGCCCTCCACCATAGCAGCGGCACATAGGTCAGTACTGGTTTCACCAAGGCCGTACACATTCAAAAAATCATCTTGGGGTTTACCTCCCACTACTCACCGAACTTGCTCCTGCAGGAGTAAAAAGCGCACAGTTCATTACGGCTTCTCTGTATTTGTTTTCTTCGAATCGAGGACTATGCCATGGTACTTCGCTTTCCTCGACAGCTGGAGGATGATCCCGTCTAAGAACGGCATTCTGAACTCCGTTATATTGTGTCTGCGAGTGAAGAGCACCAGCTCCATCTTCCTTGAGTTGGTCCTCAACCCCATTTCTGGTAGTCCATAGGGATAATCTCCTCAGTGACCCTTCCATGATTTCGCTAATCGTCGAAGAAAACCTGCTTCGGACCAGCAACAGGACATAGTCCGTATTAGTGACTTCTTTCGTGCCATCTCCGCCGAGACTAATAGAATTTCATCCATCACGAGATGCCACAGAATCGGCGAGAAAACCTTTACCTGGGGCGTTTCTCTTGACCTTAGTAGTAATCATTGTGTGAAGTGTCAGCCAAAACAATAAAAATTACGTTTTCTAGGGGCACAAGAAGTACAACAGGGAGATCGCTTTATATGGTAGCTCTATCAGGCTTTTAAGAAGCCCATACCTGGCATGGATATCAAAGAGTTGGATAGTACTCTCAGTACCAGATTTCAGCTAAATTGTTAATCATGTCAAGTGCGATCCAAATTGGCCAATGACCTGATAAAGCTCTCATATGTACCGATCTCCCTATTCCACATCTCTTGCCCCTAAGAGCATAAATTTTTGTACGGTTTGGCTGAAAATTTACCAGGGTGCTCTGGTACGAATTCCAACAAACATGTAATGAACGGACCAAATCAGCCTATAACCTGATATACTAACTACTTAATTTCCCATGAACATTCCATTTAGGAACAGGGCATAATATGGGGCCTCCTTTTTTATGTCGAGTCCGAATGGCGTGCCACATAGCGACATCACTTGGTAGAGAAGTTTTAGCATAGCAGCATGCCAGCATACAAATGTAGCCAGCATTAGTAAGGGGATAAACACCGCTGAAAACTCTTCTGATGTTCGCACTGGGATTTGAACTCAGGTCCAGATTTGGATATAGCTGCCATATAGACCGATCTCCCGATCTAAGGTTTTGGGCCCATAAAAGGCGCATTTATTGTTCGATTTTACAGAAATTTGGGACAGGCCCTTCGATATTTTTGTTTGATTTGGCCCTGATCGGTCTAGATTTGCATATGGCTGCCATATGTACCGATCTTCCGATTTAAGGGCTTTTGCAAAATTAAGGTGAGATTATTAACCAATTTTGATGAAATTAGGCACAATGAGTTGCGTTAGGCCCCTCGTGTTGCGTTAGATCCCACCGAGTATAGTTAAGATCGATCGGTCCATAGAATTGTCATACATACCGATCTCTCAATTTAAGGTCTTGGGCCCTTAATAGGTGCATTTGTCATCTGATTTCGCTGAAATTTGGAACAGCGAGTTGCATAAGACCACTCATTATCCCAGTTAAATACGGCCCAGACCGATCCAGATTTGAATATATTGAGTTGCCCAAAAAGTAATTGCGGATTTTTCATATAGTCGGCGTTGACAAATTTTTTCACAGCTTGTCACTCTGTAATTGCATTCTTTTTTCTGTCAGTTATCAGCTGTTACTTTTACCTTGCTTTAGAAAAAAAGTGTAAAAAAAGAATATTTGATTAAAGTTCATTCTAAACTTTATTAAAAATGCATTTACTTTCTTTAAAAAAATCCGCAATTACTTTTTGGGCTACCCAATAGCTACCATGTAGTCATATCTCCCGATCTAAGTTCTTGGGACCATTATAGTACGTTTATGATTCGATTTAGCTGAAATTTGGTACAGTGGGCTGCGTTAGGCTCTTCGATATTCGTGTTCAATCTGACCCAGATTGGCCTATATTTAGATATAGCAGCCGTATAGACCCATCTCCCGATTTAAGGTCTTGGGCCTATAAAAGTCGCATTTATAAATCAATTTCGCTGAAACTTGGCACAGTGAGCCCTGTTAAGCTCTCCAATAGCCGTGCACTATATGGTTCAGATCGATGCATAGTTGGATATAGGAACCACACACATGTACCGATTTTCAGATTCAGGTTCTCCAGTTCAATGATTTTGGTACCATAAGTTGTGTTGGACCTTTAGTTAGGTTAGCATGTCCGCCTATGACGCTGATCGCTTGGAATTGAATCCTGCAAGAAACATCAGAAAATTTTTCATCGGTGGTTATCCCCCCCTAATGCTGGCAACATTTGTGAGGTACTTTGCCATGTAAAAACTTCTCCCCAAAGAGGTGTCGCTCTGCGGCACGCCGATAGGACTCGGCTATAAAAAGGAGGTTCTCTATCATTGAGCTTAAAATTTAATCGGACAGCACTCATTGATTTGTGGGAAGTTTGACCCAGTTCCTTAATGGAATGTTTATGGGTAAATTTACAGGTGGTGGGTATTCAAAGTGCGGCCCGGCCAAACTTAATGCTCTCTTTTTTTTCGGTGTAAAATCTTTTATGGGTTTGAAAAACACAGCCTAGATATGCCATGTCACGGTTCTGTTTCCTGATAGCTTCTTTGGCACAGCCATTGTCTCAACTGTGGCTGCGCGTAATTTGGTTGCTGGTCTTCGTTTTAAATGAACAATGATGCCTTTACATGCAACTTATAATGGGATTTATATGTTTAGTGTCATTGGTTGTTTGCAGCGATTTTTTTTTTTGCAATACAGCCCATGTTAATGCCATTCAACCATGGTAATGTAGGAATTAACATTAGGGTGGAATTTGATAGAAATTTATCAAGAATAGAATAAACTACTTGAAAACCTTCAACGTACGAGCCAAATACGGTCTGAAACGATCCCAAACCTGATATAGCTCCCATTTAAATCGATCTCTAGATTATACTTCTTGGGCCCCTAGATGGCGTGATGGTCTGAATCGGTCTATAACCTGATGTAGCTCTCATATAAACTAATCTCTAGATTTTACTTCTTGAGCCCCTATAGGACCCAATTCTCATCCGATTTGGTTGACCTCTAACATATAGCCGCCATATTTACTGATCGCCCGATTTAAGATCTTGGGCTTGTTAAGATTTAATTTTTACCGATTTTGCCGAACTCTGTTATATGCTCTTAGAAATGCATGCCCTAAATTCTCCAGCTGTGGAAGGTGTTTTGAGGGTAAGCAACCTCCTATCACTTTAACCTGGTTTTAAGCACCATATTTGTAGTCTACTCGCGAATACCTTTAATTTGAGCCCCATATTATTATGTTCGTCTAATATGCCCACTTGGGACTGTTTTGGTTTTGGGGCGGCTCCCTTAGGTAATTGCACCCAATTTTTAATATTCGAAAATCACACTCGTGCTTTACTCTCAAGTACCTTTCAAAGGAGTCCCATATTGTCCCGATCGGTCCACTTTTGATTTTGGGCGGTACTTTTGGGGCGGACTTAGGACGGCGCCCTAGATATTGTACTTGGATTACATTTCTGACTTCAAATTCGTATTCTACTCCGAATGACTTTCATTTGAGTACCATATTGTCCCGGTTGGTTCACTTTGATATTGGGTGGTACCTTTGGGGCGGTTTTGGGCTTGGGACGGCTAACTAGATACTTGGGTCCTTTAATATCATATTCGTATTCCACTTCAAAATACCTTTCGTTCGAGTCTTATATTGTCCCGATCGGTCCACTTTTTATTTTGGCTTGTATTCTTGGGGCGACGTCCTCGGTACTTGAATCCAATTTTTAACACCATAATCGCATTTTACTCCCAAAAACCTTTCACTTGAGTCCCATATTGGCCCGATTGATCCACTTTTATTTTTGGCAGTACTTTTGGCGCGGTTTTGGCTTGGGACGGCTCTCTAGGTACTTAGACCCAATTTTAAATATCATATTCATACTCTACTCTCAAATACCTTTCATTTGAGTCCCATGTTGTACTGATCGGGACGACTTTTGATTTTTAACACTACTCTTGAGCGTTTTTGGGCCTGGGACGGCCTTCTAGGTATTTGGACCCAACGATTAATTCGATATTCGTTTTTAACTCCCAAATACCTTACATTTGAGTCTCATAATGTCCCAATCAAAAAATATATCCTGCTGGAGGCTTTTGGGGCGTGGGGAGGCCCCTCAGATACCTGGGAATACATTTTTGTGTCAGATGTGTACTCTGCTCTTAAATACCCTTTTATTTGATACCTATATTGCCCGGAGCGGTAAAAGTGTCCTATTGGGTGGTATTTTTAGAGGTGGGGGACCCCCCGACACTTAGGGTGCCATTTTTAAGACAATTTCGCACTCTACTCTCAAATACCTTTCATTTGATACCCATATAGTCCCAATCGATAAATATGTCCGCTCGAGTGGGTTTTGGGATGGGGCGTCCCTCCGGAATATTTTACCCCAAAGGTTTATATTTCGTGTTTTTGGGGTGCAATAAGGAGGCATACAAAATTTCGCTTAAATCGTTACATCCATCTACAAGATCTGGCGTTTTTGAAAATTGTGGTAAGGGGGAAGGTCCGCCCCCCTTTGGATATCAAAATAGTACTCTATTTTTACCAGGGGCTCGATCTCTACCACTTGTAAAAATTTCATTAATATTGGTTTAGCCGTTTTTGAGACTTCACGGAACAGAAAAACAAAAAATGCGCAACAATTTCATTTGTATACCCACCACCGAAGGATGGGGGTATATTCATTTTGTCATTCGGTTTGCAACACATCGAAATATCCATTTTCGACTCTATAAAGTATATATATTCTTGATCAGCGGAAAAATCTCGGACTATCTAGACATGTCCGTCCGTCTGTCTGTTGAAATCACGCTACAGTCTTTACAAATAGAGATATTAAGCTGAAATTTTGCACAGATTCTTGTTTTGTCCATAAGCTGGTTAAGTTCGAGGATGGGCTATATCAAACTATATCTTGATATAGCCCCCATATAGACCGATTGGCCGATTTAGGGTCCTAGGCCCATAAAACCCACATTTATTATCCGATTTTGCTGAAATTTGAGACAGTGAGTTGTGTTAGACTCTTCGACATCGATTTTCAATTTGGTCCAGATCGGTCCAGATTTGGTTATAGCTGCCTTATAGACCGATCCTCCGATTTAGTGTCTTAGGCCCATAAAAGACACATTTATTATCCGATTTTGCTGAAATTTGAGACAGTGAGTTGTGTTAGACCCTTCGACATCCTTCTTCAATTTGGCCTAGATTGGTTCAAATTTGGATATAGCTGCCATATAGACCGATCCTCCGATTTAAGGTTTTGGGGCCATAAATGGCGCATTTATTATCCGATTTTGACGAAATTTGGGACAGTGAGTTGTGTTAGACCCTTCGACATCTTTCTTCAATATGGTTCAGATCGGTCCAGATTTGGATATAGCTGCCTTATAGACCGATCGGCCGATTTAGGGTCTTTGGCCCATAAAAGCCACATTTTTTATCCGATTTTGATGAAATTTGAGACAGTGAGTTGTGTTAGGCCCTTCGACATTTTTCTTCAATTTGGCCCTCATCGGTTCAGATTTGGATATAGCTGCCATATAGACCGATCTCTCGCTTTAAGGTTTTGGGGCCATAAAAGGCGTATTTATTGTCCTATGTCGCCGAAATTTGAGACAGTGAGTTAAGATAAGCCCCTTGACATACTTCTGCAATATGGCCCCGATCGGTCCAGATTTGGATATAGCTGCCTTATAGACCGATCCTCCGATTTAGTGTCACAGGCCCATAAAAGCCACATTTAGTATCCGATTTTGTTGAAATTCGGGACAGTGTGCTGTCTTAGGCCCTTTCATATCTTTCTTTAATTTGGCCCTCATCGGTTCAGATTTTGATTTAGCTGCCATATAGACCGATCTCTCGTTTTAACGTTTTGGGCCATAAAAGGCGCATTTATTGTCCGATTTCGCCCATATTTGGGACAGTGAGTTGTTTTAAGCTCCCCGACATTTTACTGCAACTTGGCTCAAATCGGTCCAGATTGGGATATAGCTGCCATGTAGACCGATATTCCCATAAAAGGCGCATTTATAATCCGATTTCACAGAAATTTTTCACAATGACTTATGTTAGGCTTTTCGACATCCGTGTCGTATATGATTGAGATCGGTTTATTTTTATATATAGCCAAGGACCAATATTTTGTTATACGCAATTGAACAATGACTTGTGTTTATTAGTATTTGTTCCAAATCGGAACATAATTCGATATAACTGCTATGGGACATAAGGTATGCAATTTTCACCGGATTTTGAAGAAAAGTGGTTTATATTTACACCCGTGGTGGTGGGTATCCAAAGTTCGGCCCGGCCGAACTTAACGCCTTTTTACTTGTTTTTCACTAGACTCGACGTAGTGAGTTAAATTTGTATATGCTAGGAGGTGGGTGTTTAAAGTTGGGCCCGGCTGAACTTACTGCCTTTTCACTTGTTCACAATTTTTTTTAGGCAATATAGACCCTCAGCATCCTCAATTAGTTATCAGCCAAATTCTATGCCTCATCCATCCATCTATAAAAAACTATCATACGAAAAAAAAAACTTTCTACCTTCATTAAAACCTTACCTTACAACATCTTCTGTGAACAAACAATAATGCCTTACAGTTTAGGGCACACACAATAGAGTTTATAGTATAACTTAGTTTATAGACTGGCTAAACTTTAATTAAATTAAGGTTTTTACCTTGGCCAAAACACTTATAAAAGTCTAGCCAATCTGAGGATGGCAAGGCCTTTGTTAAACTTAAGAGCAACAATTCACAGGATGTGAAATGCTTCGAAATAAAGTTTGCAAGCATCTAAGAAGGTAAGCAGTGCAGTCTCGCTTTCAGCCAACAACAATGAAACCAAGCAAAGACAATGATTAAATATAAATTTAAGGATTCAAACTTTAAATATAAAAATAATTTCCAAAACAAATCTAAAAAAAAAAAAACAAAACTAGCAGATTTATATCTGCCAAGTTTTAGGACTTGTCCCATAAATTTTACAAATAGTAGCAGATATGAAATAAAATTCCTTCATAAATTCATTGCATTCAAAATTGCGGAGCTTATTTTCACAGTATGTAAACGCAAGAGCACAAATTTTTCTTTGCTGTATCGAGCAAATGTAAATAAATGCCAGGAGAAAAAAAATTGCGCATTGTGCCCGCCAGACAGTCATCAGCTGGACAAATAACAGCATTTCCATTTTTCCCAGCTTTACAGATTAAAATTAAACAATTTTTTAATGCTTTATTAAGCTGGTATTTTATTTTGTGAAATTTATGAAATTTTACAACAATGCAAACGCCAACGATTCTCTCTAATGGAAAAGGTACAGTAGAATGATTTCAAATGCGCTGTTGGGTTTTGATTGGAAAACCAAACAAATGCTACCAACTGCTACCTAATGGGCAATGAATAGGTGAGCTATTAAATTGGTAAATCTGTTATGGTAGGGATAATACCGCAATCTAAATGGTTATTAAAATAAGTATTACAAAAGCAAAAAAGCTTTTAATTTAAGGATTAAACAAAATATTTAATAAGTTTTGTAAATATGTCGATTCAACCACCAATATAGGATTTAACAACCATATGGCTGTAGTTCACATTTTACGAACATATTGTTCTGTATAAATTTGGCAGGGGGTTTGTGGGTGGGGTTGTTCTCCCCAGGCCATTTGACCACAAAGCTTGGTCATATAAAAGGGTAAAAACATCGCTTAAATCGATGAACCTAACCCTGGCGACATTTGTCCAAGTAAAAACTTCTCCCAAAGAGGTGTCACACTGTGGCACGCCGTTCGGACACGGCTATAAAAAGGAGGTCCTTTATCATTGAGCTTAAACTTGAGCTTGTTAATGTAACAAGAAAAAGCGTGCTAAGTTCGACCAGCCTAATCTTACATACCCTCCACCTTGGATCGCATTTGTCGAGTTCTTTTCCCGGTATCTCTTTTTAGGCAAATAAAGGATAAACGAAACGAATTGCCATGCTACTGGAGGTATATCAAGTTATGGTCCGATTCGGACCATAATGGAATTGACCATAGGCATTTTATAAAATTTTAACCAATTCGAATAAGAATTGCGCCTTGTAGGGGCTCAAGAAGCAAAATCGGGAGATGGTTTTATATGGGAGCTGTATCAAGCTATTGATCGATTCAGACCATATTAGATACGTATGGTCATGAGAGAAGCCGTTGTACAAAATTTCATCCAAATCGTAAGAGAATTGCGCCCTCTAGAGGCTCAAGAAGTCAAGATCCCAGATTGGTTTACAAGGCTGATATATCAGGTTATGTACCGATTTGCGCCATACTTAGCACAGTTATTGGAAGTCATAACAAAACACCTTATGCAAAATGTCAGCGAAACCGAATGAGAATTGCGCGCTCTATTGGCTCAAGAAGTCAAGACCCAAGATCGGTTTATATGACAGCTATATCAGATTACAAACCGATTTGAATCATACTTAACACAGTTATTGGAAAAGATACCAAAACACTACGTGCAAAATTTCAGTAAAATTGAACTAAAATTGCGCCCTCTAGAGGCTCAAGAAAGTCAAGACCCAAGATCGGTTTGTATGGCAGCTATATCAAAACATGAACCGACTTGAATAATACTTAACACAGTTATTGAAATAGATACCAAAACACTACGTGCAAAATTTCAGTCAAATTGGACTAAAATTGCGCCCTCTAGAGGCACAAGAAAGTCAAGACCCAAGATCGGTTTATATGGCAGCTATATCAAAACATGGACCGATTTGAACCATACTTAGGGCAGTTGTTGGAAGTGATACCAAAACACCACGTGCAAAATTTCAGTCAAATCGGACAGGAATTGCGCCCCCTAGAGGCTCAAGAAGTCAAGATCCAAGATCGGTTTATATGACAGCTATATCAGATTACAAAACCGATTTGAATCATACTTAACACAGTTATTGGAAAAGGTATCAAAACACTACGTGCAAAATTTCAGTCAAATTGAACTAAAATTGCGCCCGCTAGAGGCTCAAGAAAGTCAAGACCCAAGATCGGTTTATATGGCAGCTATATCAAAACATAGACCGACTTGAATCATATTTAACACAGTTATTGGAAAAGATACCAAAACACAACGTGCAAAATTTCAGTCAAATTGGACTAAAATTGCGCCCTCTAGAGGCACAAGAAAGTCAAGATCCAAGATCGGTTTATATGACAGCTATATCAGATTACAAACCGATTTGAATCATACTTAACACAGTTATTGGAAAAGGTATCAAAACACTACGTGCAAAATATCAGTCAAATTGAACTAAAATTGCGCCCTTTAGAGGCTCAAGAATGTCAAGACCCAAGATCGGTTTATATGGCAGCTATATCAAAACATAGACCGATTGGAATCATACTTAGGGCAGTTGTTGGAAGTGACACCAAAACACCACGTGCAAAATTCATTCATTCAAATCGGACAATAATTGTGGCATCTTAAGGCTCAAGAAGTCAAGACCCAAGATCGGTTTGTATGGCAGCTATATCAAAACATGGACCAACTTGAACCATACCTAGGGCAGTTGTTGGAAGTATTACCAAAACACCACGTGCAAAATTTCAGTCAAATCGGACAGGAATTGCGCCCTCTAGAGGCTCAAGAAGTCAAGACCCAAGATCGGTTTATATGGCAGCTATATCAAAACACGGACCGATTTGGCCCATTTACAATCCTAACCGACCTACACTAATAAAAAGTATTTGTGCAAAATTTCAAGTGGTTAGCTTAACTTCTTCGAAAGTTAGCGTGCTTTCGACAGACAGACAGACGGACGGACGGACATGGCTAGATCGACTTTAAATTACATGACGATCAAGAATATATATACTTTATGGGGTCTCAGACGAATATTTCGAGGAGTTACAAACAGAATGACGAAATTAGTGTACCCCCATGCTATGGTGGAGGGTATAAAAAATTAAAGCTTCTAGGAAGTGAAGAACGGTGATCGAGAGACCGGCTTATAGGGGAGCTATATTATGTTTTCGCTCAAGAAGTCAAATCGGGAGATCGGTTTGTATGGGAGATATGTCCAAATCTGAACCGATATGGCCCATTTGTAATCCCCACTGCTGCTCGTCCGACAGACGGACGGACGGACGATATTCAACAGATTATATCCGACCCATTGACATACAGATTAAGTGTGAGGCAGCCACTACAGCTATGAGACTTAAGGCGATGGGAGAATGGATTGAGCATGGGAGCAGTTCATACCATCGCGGTATAATCGAGGCGACGATAGGAAACCTGGAAGGAAGGGAGAAGGTTTCCGATCGGATACCTGAGATGAATCTTGAAGTCGAGTGCGAGGCACTGCTGCCATCGGCACAGTCTTGGATTGACGGAACCCTAGTGTTGCCATTTGAAAAATCATGTTACACGGATGGATCAAAGCTAGAGGACAGAGTGGGCCTGGGGGTTTACATTGAGAACCCAGGGACTGAGATTTGTTTGAGACTGCCTGACCATAATACGGTCCTGCAAACAGAGATCCGGGCAAACACGGAATGCGTGAATTAGTGTGGTGCTAACGCTAGGACGTCAAGTGTGAACATCTTTACCGAGATTAAAATTGCCATGAGGCAATAACAACCAGGACGGTAAGGTCACACACGGTGTTGGGGTGTAAGAGGAGGTTAACGCCTTCTCTGAGGATGGCATGATACGCATCGGGCCATGCAGGGCAATAGAGCGGTAACTGGGAATGAGAAAGCAGACGATTTGGCAGTGAAGGCCAGAGGACTGCCGTCAAGAAAACTTGGTTAACCCGAAGTCTTTCGGGTCGACGCAGTCCGAGTTAAGGGAGTGGGCGACGGCGATGCGCATGCAACATTGTGGAACAGCGAAACGGTCGGTAGGATGGCGAAAATCCTATGGGGAGATCCAGATCGTGAGAAGACGGGCCTATTACTGAAAAAAAAAGCCAGAAGGAGGTCAGTATAGCTATTGGTATCATAACGGGACACATAGGACTACGAGCTCATTTATGTAAAATCGGTGCGGCAAGTGATAGCTTGTGTAGGGCATACGGAGAAGATGATGAGACATTGGAGCATTTCCTTTGTCATTGCCCGGCTTTCTTGTGTAACAGATACCGGCACTTATGTTGGTACATAATTACAGACATGAACCAACTTAGAGACGTAGCATAGAAAAATAAAATCCTCAGATCGGTTTATATGGAAGCTATATTAGGTTATGAACCGATTTAGACCATGTTAGGTTAGGTTAGGTTTAAGTAGCAGTCTGCCATCAGACTCACTTAAACACTTTCGTCCTTGTGATACCATAGGCACAGAAGAAGGAAGATGCCTTCTAGTTCCTACCGTTGAACCATCCAGATCGCTTTAAAAAGCCCAGTAACTTGTGAATGTTCACATCCGCTAAATCAGACAGGTTCTTAAAGAAATGAGAACCTAAAGTGGTACTCTTTCCAAGGATTTAATGGCTGTCTGAGAAGATATTTATGCCAATCGTCGTAATGATATTATATCTTAGCCATTCCACCACTTCCTTAATTTCAAGGATCTCTGCTTTATACACACTGCAGTGGTCGGGTAACTTCTTCGATATGACCAGTTCTAGATATTTAGAGTACACCCCAAAGCCCACCTGGTCGTCTAGTTTGGAACCATCTGTATAGAAGTCTATGTAACTTCTGTTACCAGGGATATCGTAGTTCCAATCGGTTCTATCAGGAATAGTGGTACAGTAATTTTTATCAAAAAGCGCCTCAGGTAGAGAGTAATCCACACTGCCTGGAACATCGAATATTATGTCAAGGATAACACAGTGTCTGTAGCCGCCAAATTACCAATGAGAAAGCTCTCTTAACCTCAAGGCAGTGGTCGCTGCAATATGGGTAGCCACAATATCCAGAGGCATAAGATGTAGCATTAAATTCAGTGCTTCCGACGGTGTCGTTCTCAGTTCGGCTGTGATGCACAAACAAGCCATCCTTTGGATCCGGTTAAGTATTGAGCAGTAGGTGGACTTTTGAAGCGCCGTCCACCAGACCACAACACCATATAGCATAACAGGTCTGACAACTGCAGTATATACCCAATTCATGACACGCGGTCTAATTCCCCAACTTTTACCAATGGCCCTCTTGCAGGTGTATAGGGCAAGAGTGGTCTTTCTTGGCCTTTCCAAAATGTTGGATTTGAAGTTAAATTTCCTGTCCAGCAAAACACCCAGATATTTTGCGTTTTCTGTAAATGTAACATTCTCTCCAGCCAAGAAGGTAGGTTCCACTGTAGCCAACTTGTATCTCGTGCTGAAAAGAACTACTTCTGTCTTGCACGGATTTATACCCAGACCCCTTTCGGTAGCCCACTTTGCTGTTGCATGTAGAGCTTCCTGAAGTATCTCTCGAAGAGTGCTGGGAAACTTTCCCCTAAGCGCAATTGCCACGTCATCAGGATACGCGACCACTTTTACGCCTTTTTCTTCCAGAGAGGTTAATGGCTATATTCTATGGTGGTGGGTATATAAGCGAATGTATGTTTTAGCAATTCAAGCCTCTATCTAGAGTTGGTAAAGATGCTGGCCACTTAAATTGCGTTCATCGCAAAGAGAATTTCAAGGCTATTCAATCTTTATTAGTTTGTATATTTCTTTCGTGTATTTTCTGCGAATTTTTTCAATATCAACTTAAACCCTGCATGATAAACAATATGTAAATACATACTTATATATATATATGCCAAATGCATGCTTTAGTCACGAAAGTAGCAGCGGAAAAAGATGGTCATAGTGTGCCCAAATCACATTATGATTAAATATAGGCAGGCTGACCATTACCCATACCGGTGGGTCATTTGACAAAGACAACGGATGGATAAACACAGCCATATTTCATACCCTCCAAAATCATCATAACCACACAACTTTGCTGATGCATGCTTCAATGGTGAATCAGCAAATGCCACAATGATTTTTCAAAACACTCTACAGTCCAAGTAAACCATAAGACATAACACTCTTCACCGAGCCAACAGCAACAAAGATGACAATACATTTTGGTACCTTTTTCCTCAAAAAAAAAACGTTTTTGGCCATTTTCATACGCGAAACATAGCATACTTATATGTGAGTGAAGTGGCTTGTTGAATAAGTTAATACAATAAAATGTATGCGAATATAATAGGGTGGTACGAATAAATACAAGTTTGGAGTACAAAAGCTGAGGCGAATCTTATGCATATTACACCAGATTCGGGTAAGAAATGAGTCAAAGATCTACTTATATGTCTTATATGTACAACAGTCTGGCGTAAACATCAGAAACAAAATTTCAGCGGTGGTTATACCCTTACAAATGCTGGCGACATTTGTAAGGCATTCAGGCATGTTAAAACTTCTCTTACCATTGGTGTCGCTAAGCGGCACACCGTTCGGACTCGGCATAAAAAGGGTGGCTTTATATCATTGGCATATCATTGAGCAAAAATTTTAAGAGGACTGCACTCTTTGATATGAGAGAAGTATCCCCTGTTCCTTAGTCGGGGCGGCCCCCTAGGTATGTGAACCCAATTTTAATATGTACTCTCCAGTACCATTCATTTGAGTCACATACTGTCCGCCATGGCTCCACTTTTATATTTAGGTGGTGTTTTTGGAGTAAAGGGGTACCCCTGTTCCTTAGTCGGGGCGGCCCCCTAGGTATGTGGACCCAATTTTTAATATGTACTCTCCAGTACTTTTCATTTGAGTCACATACTGTCCCCCATGGGTCCACTTTTATATTGAGGTGGTGTTTTTGGGGTAAAGGGGAGGGTCCGCCAATTTTCCGATATCAAAAAATTCTATAGCCTATTGATCCTTCCAGACAATAGTGTTAATAGCACGGAAGTCCTAACTTAACAAACCGATTACTTGCTTAGGTGTATGTCGTGGCATGGGGCAGATTAATATCTGCACCCTTTTTTCAACCTAATCTAACCTAAGGAGAGTTTATGGTATGAGGCGTCCTTAAAACACTTGGCACCGAAATTTAATACCAAATTCGTTTTATAATCTCAAATATCATTCATTTGAGCCCCATATTGCCATGGTTGGTAAAATTGTTCCCTTCGGGGAAAGGGTGGACCCCCAGAAACTTGGTCCCGAAAGTGGGTATCAATTTCGAGCTCTACTCCCCAATGCCTTTCATCTGAGCCCCGTAATGCCATGTTGTTGTTGTTGTAGCCACATTTTCATGTGGAGAGGGCGTTCCTTGATTAGGTAGGTTAGCATGTATGCCTATGACGCCGAACGCCTGGGTTCGAATCCTGGCGAGACCATCCAAAAAAATGTTCAGCGGAGGTTTTCCTCTCCTAATGCTGGCAACATTGGTGAGGTACTATGCCATGTAAAACTTCTCTCTAAAGAGGTGTCGCACTGCAGCACGCCGTTCGGACTCGGTTATAAAAAGAAGGCCTCTTATCATTGAGCTTAAAATTGAATAAGGTGGCCATTGGGAATAAGGTGGCCATTGGTTCTTTTAAGGCGTCAATAACTCACCTTGTCATATCGAGCATCATAGGCACTTAGTATTTGTATTTGTGCAGGAGCCAGTGCCACCTCTCACTGAGACTCTCCGCTCGATAATGCTGATAGCCCTCGTCTGCCATTGCAACTACTCCGTATGGAGCATTCCACTATCCGCAATCTGTGGACGCGACCGGTAGCTCGCAGCTAAGCTTCTCGTGACAGCAATGAACACCACACAGATCGGACCTCAATAGTCCAGCCTGTGTAATGCTCACAGCTATCCCGTGTCGAGCCATATTGCCATGGTCGGTAAATATGTTTGAGATATGGGAAGGTCATTCAGTAACTTGGCCCTGAAAATATGCATGCAATACGTGTTCTTCTCTAAAATACCTATTATTTGAGCCCCATTTTGCAATGGTCAGCAAAAAGATCCTATTTGGGGGGTTTTTATGGGGGTGAAGTAGTTCCATAGAAAATTTTTCCGAATATCGTCATCAGATTAGTGCTCTACACACAAATGGCTTTCCTTTGAGCCCCATATTGCCAGGATCAGTAAGTCAGCCCTGTTTGGGGGTGTTTTTGGGAAGGGGTTTACCCCCAGAAACTTGGTCCCAAAAGTGGTTATCAATTTCGGGCACACAAAATTTCGCTTAAATCGCAGCACCCATTTTCGAGATCTTCTGACGTTTCTGAAAATTAAGTTAAGGGGAAGGGTCCGCCCCTCAAGAATGACTTCTTGATACGAAATATGGTCGAAAATTTGATCTCTTTGGGATGGGTGGCCCCCCAAACACTTGGTCCCACATTTGGATATTAAATTTGTATTCTACTCTCAAATACCTATCCTTTGAGCCCCATATTGCCAGGATCAGTAAGTCAGCCCTGTTGGGGGGTGTTTTTGGGAAGGGGTGTACCCCCGAAACTTGGTCCCAAAAGGGGATATCAATTTCGGACGCACAAAATTTCGCTTAAATCGCAGCACCCATCTCCGAGATCTGACGTTTCTGCAAATTAGGTTAAGGCGGAGGGTTCGCCCCTCTCAAGAATCACTTATTGATACAAAATAGTCATGTCCGTCTGTCTGCCTCTGCGTTCCTAAGATCGAGATACAGGTAATAGTGGACCGATCGGGACAATATGGGATTCAAATGAAAGGTATTCAAGAGTAGAGTACGAATGTCATAACAAAAGTTGGGTCCAAGTACCTGGGGGCCGCCCCAGCCCCAAAACCTCTTCAAATAGATTTATTTGACAATCATGACAATATGGGACTCAAATCAAAGGTATTCGGGAGTAGGTTACAAATATGGTCAAGAAGTAGGAATAGGCTTTATAATTTATTGATATCGGAAGGGGACGGACCCTACCCCGTTACCCCAAAAACACCACCCAAAATCAAAAGAGGACTGATAAAGACAATATTGGTGTCAAATGAAAAGTATACGGGAGTAGATAACGAATCTGGCATACAAATTCATGTCGAAGTAAAGGGGGTCACCCCACCCCCACAAAAACGTCCAAAATCGGCATATTAGCCAATCACGGATATATCGGACTCGGTTTGTTTGTTCCGTATAAACTCAAAAACGGCAGAACCAATTTTCTCAAAATTTTCGCATATTGTGTAGGTTGGTCTGGAAGGAAACATGGGCTATATAGTTTTTGGGTATCGGAAGGGGGACGGAGCCTCCCCCTTATGAAAAAAACACAAGCCAAAATCAAAATTGGACCGATCGGAACAATAAAGGTATCAAATGAAAGGTATTCGGGAGTAGATTACGAATATAGTCAGGAAGTAGGAATAAGCTTTATAATTTATTGATATCGGAAGGGGCTGGACCCTCCCCCATTACCCCAAAAACACCACCCAGAATCAAAAGTGGACCAATAAGGGCAATATGGGTGTCAAATGAAAAGAATACGGGAGTAGATAACGAATCTGGCATACAAATTCATGTCGAAGTAAAGGGGGTCACCCCACCCCCACAAAAACGTCCAAAATCGGCATATTAGCCAATCACGGATATATCGGACTCGGTTTGTTTGTTCCGTATAAACTCAAAAACGGCAGAACCAATTTTCTCAAAATTTTCGCATATTGTGTAGGTTGGTCTGGAAGGAAACATGGGCTATATAGTTTTTGGGTATCGGAAGGGGGACGGAGCCTCCCCCTTATGAAAATTAAAACACAACCCAAAATCAAAAGTGGACCGATCGGAACAATATAGGTATCAAATGAGAGGTATTGGAGAGTAGAATACGAATATGGTCAGGAAGTAGGAATAGGCTTTATAGTTTATTGATATCGGAAGGGGGCGGACCCTCCCCCATTACCCAAAAACACCACCCAGAATCAAAAGTGGACCGATAAGGACAATATGGGTATCAAATGAAAAGTATGCGGGAGTAGATAACGAATCTGGCATACAAATTCAAGTCGAAGTAAAGGAGGTCACCCCACCCCCACAAAAACCTCCAATATCATTTGTATTGTTTGTGCCGTATAATAGACTCAAAAACGGCAGAACCAATTTTCTCGAAATTTTCGCATATTGTGTAGGTTGGTCTGAAGGGAAACATAGGCTATATAATTTTTCGGTATCGGAAGGGGGACGGACCCTCCCCCTTATACTAAAAACACAACCCAAAATCAAAAGTAGACCGATCGGGACAATATAGGTATCAAATGAAAGGTATTGGAGAGTAGAAAACGAATATGGTATTAAAATTTGAGTCTAAGTGCCCTTCGGGCCGCCCCAACCCCAAAACTCCACCAAACAGACATATTGGACGTTCATTTCAATATGGGGCTCAAATGAAAGGTATTCGGGAGTAGATTTCGAATTTGGCATATAAAATCAGATCGAAGTGTAGGGGGTCACGCCAATCCTCAAAACCGCCATTAGACCCATTATGACTATATGAAACTTGGCTGAACCAATTTGCTTAAAATTTTCATAGATTGTGTACGTTAATCTGGAAGGAAACATAGGCTATATAATTTTTAGATATCAGGTGGAGGCGGACCCTCCCCCTTACCCCAAAAACGCCAACCATATTCGAAAGTGGTCCGATGGGCACAATAAGGGTATCAAATGAAAGATATTGGAGACCAGAAAACTAGTATGGTATAAAAATTCGGGCATCGGTACCCAGCGTGCCCCTTCCCAACCCCAAAACTTCTCTAAACGGATATATTCGAAGTTCAGGTCAATATGAGACTCAAATGAAAAGTATCAGGCAGTAGATTACAAATATGGCATAAAACATTAGGTCCAAGTAATGGGAAGTGGCTCACCCCCAAATACCCCTCAAATGGGCATATTAGCCGACCATGGCTATATGGGACTCAAATGAAAGGTATTAGAGAGTAGATTACGAATATGACATTAAAATATGCATTCAAGTCTAGGTGGCGCTTTTTTCTCTTTAAGATACATCGAATGGGTTATTTGACCCATTATGACAATATGGGACTCAAATGAAAGGTATTTGAGAGTAGAAAACGAATTTGATATCCAATTTTGGAGCCAAATGTTTTGGGGTACGACCTAAAGCACCCCCTAAACTGAACTTGAAATTTGATATCTATTTTCAGTGCAAAGTTCGGGTGGCCGCTTTAGCCCCATATTTACCGGCTCTGGCAATATGGGGCTCAAATAAATGGGATTTGGAAGTGCAGCACGAATTTGATATCCATATTTGAGTCGAGGCCACCACAGCGCAGAGGTTAGCATGTCCGCCTTTGACGCTGAACGCCTGGGTTCGAATCCTGGCGAGACCATCAGAAAAATTTTTCAGCGGTGATTTTCCTCTCCTAATGCTGGCAACATTTGTGAGGTACTATGCCATGTAAAACTTCTCTCCAAAGAGGTGTCGCATTGCGGCACGCCGTTCGGACTCGGCTATAAAAAGGAGGCCCCATATCATTGAGCTTTAACTTAAATCGGACTGCACTAATTGATATATGAGAAGTTTGCCCCTGTTCCTTATCCGAATGTTCATGGGCAAAATTTGCAATTTGAGTCGAAATGTCTGAGGTGCCTTCCCTCCCCTAATGAGAACATTACCCTAAGGAAGAACATTACCACCAGGAATCGAGAAGGGGCAAATTCTCACAGATCAATGAGTGCTTTCCGATTCAAGTTTAAACTTAATGATAAGGGACCTTTTTTTATAGCCGAGTCCGAACGGAGTCCCGCACCTCTTTGGGGAGAATTTTTTAAATGACCATTCATGGCATTGTACCTCGCAAATGTCGCCAACATTAAGAGGGAATAAACACCGCTTTGTCCTATCTTCTCGCCAGGATTCGAACGCGTTCAGCGTCATAGGCTGCAATGGCACGAATTCGATATTCGCATTCAGGGCGAAGTGTCCCCACCCTCAAAAGATATTAGAGAGTTAAAGAAGGCGCAGCGGAGCGGGCCCGGTTCAGCTAGTATTTTATATTTATAGAATCCACAATTTTGCTCCGATAATTCAAACATTTTGAACGAAATGTTCTATATGATCAATTAGCCTGGAAAATCGAAATCTGATCAGATTTAGAAATAGCTTCCCAATACAACCTTAGTATGTTCTCGAACCTGCTTAAAAGAAGCTGGTAAACTTTGAGGTATAGGGTATTATATAGTGTCCTCCGCCAAACTTTTGCCAGTACAGTATAATCAGTACACCCTAATAAAATTTGTTCAAAATTATATGTGCGAATAAATTTTTCATTTGAATTCACACAACTGTTGACTATTCAAATTGTGCTTGAAGTTTATTTTGTACACTCCATGTGTTAAGGATTTCAACTCTCACACCCACACGCATCTCTACAGCTATTGTATTGTAACAAAGTAACACTTTTTCTTGCGATAGCCATGTGGGACTATTGGTCACTCGGTAAGTGTGTTACGATGGTTGGTTGGTTGGTTGGCTATGCAAATATATTCAGCACACACACACACCGCACGGTGATTCATAATCAAATTTAAGCTGAAATTCAGTGACTACAACAGTTTAGCAACATTTGGTTGCAGTTAAGGTAGTTGAATATTATGTATGTATGTGTGTGTGTGTGTGTGTGTCTGTGTTAAATTAGAAATTTTTGGGGAACTCCATGACTTAGCGGTTCACACAATGTTGGCTTAAATCCCATATGACGCACGATTGAAACGATGACAAATGGTGGAGTTAGAATTTTGAATAAATTTATAATTGGCCAAAACTCGTGGCTCCCATGACATAAATACAGGGGAGAAAGTGACGCAGGACACGCCACAGGGGGTATTTTACCGCCACTCCTATGGGTGACCACCATAAATAACCTATTACGGCTGCCGACTTAGGAGGGATTTGAAACCGTTTGCTACGAGAGGATGTTACAACACTTCTAAGAGATAAGGAACCGAACCAGCTCCACAGAAGGGCCAAAAGGGTCTTTTAGATGGCATATACGATAAGGCTAGATATTAACCCAATCTGCCTCTTTAAGAGGAAGAAGAAAGGCCTACTTAAACCCAGTGTTCCAAATATCAGCAAATAAATGCGGGTGTTATGGGCTGAAGCATCTTAATCGGCAGAGTGGAGTTAAAAGGGTTCTAGACGTAAATAAATCTCCGGGCCCTGATGGCACATCAACACTTGTCTTACGCAAGTGTACTTCTCCGCTCGCTCGTCCATTACGCAACGTTTTCAATCTTGCCTACCGTGCGGGTGTCTTCCCGGCTCGCATTGGAAAGTTGCGAACGTTCAGCTAATACCCAAGAAAGGTGGGGCAAACAACCATTCGAATTATCGGCCAATTGCGATATGCTCCGCTCTCTTCAGGGTCATGGAGAGCATGGTTAATCACCATCTTGTGAGGTATTTAGAGTCTAATGGCCTTCTAAGCAACCAACAGTATGGGTTCCGCAGATATCGCTCTACGGGCGAACTCATGGCACTTCTGTCGGAACGTTGAAGTCGCTCAATCCACCAGTTTGGTGAGAGTAAGTTTGTGGCTCTGGATATCTCTAAGGCATTTGATAGGGTCTGGCACGGTGCACTACTATCAAAGTTTGTCGCATTTAGTGTCGGTAATGGCTTCGATCGAGCTTTCTCAGAGATCGCACTATTCGAGTCGCTATAGATGGGTTCTCATCCAATAAGCACAACTTGTCCGCAGGTGTACTCCAGGGTTCTGTTCTTTCTCCTTCTCTTTTTCTAATTTTCATCAACGATCTGTTGGGTCAGACATCGAATCCGATCTACTCATTTGTGGATGACAGTAATCTCTGTCATTCGTACTCATTCGACCATAGGCCAAGTCTTCGAGAGATTGAGGACAAGGGGCGGGTTATGGACGATACACTCTGCCAGGATTTGCTGGCCATTTCTGAGTGGGATCGAATGAATCGAGTAGATTTTAATGCACGTAAGACTCAGTGCTGCTTGCTGTCACACAAACGATTCGCTGACCCAAAACGATCATCTTTGTCTATAAACGGTGTAGATGTTGAGCAATCAGAAGCTCTTGATGTTCGGGAGCATGAAAATACAAAGTGATGTCCGTTGGGCTAAACATGTATTTGAAGTGTCGAAAGAAGCATTCAAGTGTTTAGTTTTCCTTAAATGGTGTAAGAATTACTTCAATACGTCTGATCTTCTTAATATCTACACCACTTCCATAAGGCCGAAAATAGAGTACAACTCACATATATGGGCTGGAGCTTCAAAATCATACCTGGAGCTACTGGACCGTGTACAGAGGAAAGCGATGACGTTGATTGGGGACAGTGGGGTATCCAACTCTATTGCCTCCCTTCATCATCGTCGCAATGTGGGTTGTTTAGCGCTGTTCTATCGGTACTTTCATGGTGTGTGTTCGTCTGATATTCGTCTTCTTATTCCTGATGTAAGGATGTATTATATGTCAGGGATACTAGACTTTCCAGGAACTCACACCCGTTTGTAATTGATTGGCCTACGGACCGGACAATGTATTATAGAGAGAATTCTTATTTCGCCCGAACCGTTCGTATGTGAATTCGACTTCCGGCTAAAGTTTTTCCCACCCTCTTTGACATCCAAGGATTTAAGACAAATGTCAATAAGCACTACATCCTTCCGACTTCAATATTTTTGGTTTTGGTTCATTAGGGGACGGAATAATCACGGTTAGGTACTAAAAGCAATAACAGATTGGTATTAAAACCAATACCAGTTCGGTAATAAGATTACTTCCAAACAGTACTAATCATCCGGTATTGCTTTTGTATCATACGGTGTTGCTTTACTATTAATACCGTTTGGTATTGAAATGAGCACGTTGGTTATCAACTTTTCTCTGGGTGTATGTGTTAATATGGCCCGGTATATACCATATTCGGGTGGGCTTGTTAACCCAGAGAAGACTCAAATCTGCCTGTTTACGAGGAAGGCGAAGTTGAGTCAATTTGACGCACCAAATTAACTGAACAAAACGTTTTCGATATCTTAGAAGGTCAAATACTTAGAAGTGATCGTGGATAACAAACTGTCCACATTCTGGAGCGTACCAAGAAGTCTCACAGATGTTGGGCACTATGTAGACTGGCCGTACGCTCAAAATGCGGCTTAAATCTGAATATAGTCTGCCTCTATAGGAGTGTGAGTAGACAAATACTTACTTACGCCTCAGTAGTATAGTGGACTGCAATGCAGAAAAAGTGAAGCATAAGGACCAGAAAATATGTTGACTTGGGACTGGAAGCTATTCTAATATCCGAGCCATAGGCATACAGATTAAGTGTGGGGCAGCCATTGCGGAAATGAGACTAAAGGCGATGGGAAAATTAATAGAGGATAGGAGTAGGTCGCAGTATAGTCGGAGTGATGATAGGAAACCTGGATGGAATAAAAAAGGTTTCCGATCGGATACCTTAGATGACACTTGAGGCCAAGAGCGAGGCGCTGTTGCCATAGGCACAGTCTTGGATTGACTCAACTCTGGTCTTATCATCTGGAAGATTATGCTACCTATGTAGCAATACCCGAGTTCAAAGCTAGAGGACATTGAGAACCCAGGGACTGAGGTCTGTTTTCGACTCCCTGACCATAATACGCTTCTGCAGGTAAGCCTTTCGTTGTCCGAACTGAATAGGATCCTGGTCGGACCATTTTTTGATTTGGCTGCCGTATGGCAACGATTTAGGGTTTTATATTTCAGTATATTTCATCATCATAATTTTTCACCTTCTTCCTTCATGTTTCCATCCTTTTCTAGGGTATGACAATGTATCGGACAGGCCTCCGAATGAACTCACATTTCGGTGTGGGCTACCCATTCAACCTAACATAACTTGAATAGTGATTTTGACTAGTCCACACACTATCCTAACTGAATATGGTCTTGGTCGGTTCAAGTTTGGATATAGGCACCATTTAGACTGATTTGGGGATTTTAATACCTAAGCCCATAAAGGTTCTACCCATCTAATTCTGGCGACATTCGTGAGGTACTACGCCATTCATGGAAGCCGTGTAAAAACTTCTTCCCAAAAAGGGTGTCGCACTGCGTCTCGCCGTTTCGACTGGGCAATAAAAAGGAGATTGAGCTTTAACTTGAATCGTACAGCAATAATTGATATTTGAGGAATTTGCCCATGTTCCTTAACATACGTACATGGGCAAATTTGCAAGCCCATAAAAATCGTTTACACTGAAATTTTGAAACTGTGAACTGTGAACATGCGAGAAGTCTTATGCATTGACTTCTCGGCATATGAAACGAATATGATCCAAAGGATGGGGGTATACTTATCTATTCATTTTGTTGGAACACCTTGAAATTTTCGTCTGTTCTTGATCGTCTCGACGTTCTGAGTCGATCTAGCCATGTCCGTCCGTCCGTCCTTCTGCCGAAATCACGATAACGTTCGAACGCGAAGAGCTAGCCGCTTGAAATTTCGCACAGATACTTAATATTGATGCAGATTGTTGGGGATTGCAAATGGGTCAAATCGGTTTAGATTAAGATATAGCTCCCATATAAACCGATCTCCCGATTTCACTTCTTGAGCCCGTGGAAGCCACAATTTTTGTCCGATTTGGCTGAAATTTTGCATGTAGTGTTCTGTTACGACTTCTAACAAGTGTGCCAAGTACGGTCCAAATCGATATATAAGCTGATAGAGCTCCCATATAAACCGATCTCCCGATTTGACTTCTTGAGCCCCTACAAACCGAAATTTTTTTTCGGTTTGGCTAAAATTTTGCATGTGGTGTTTCGTTATGACTTGCAATTCCCGAGAATGAGTAGATCGGATTCGAAGTCAGACCCAGACGATCGTAAATGAAAATAAGAAAAAGAGAGGGAGAAAGGACAGGGCCTTGTGGTACTCCCGCGGTCAATATTTAGTCGTCAGATGAGAGAACCCATCTACAACAACTTTTTAGTGGGATCTCTGAGAAAACTCGATATAAATCCAGCGAAGTTATTAGACCCTATCAAATTCATTGGAGATATCCAGAGCCACCACCTTACTCTCACCGAACTAATGAATAGAATGACTCTAACGTTCAGACAGGAATGCCATCAGGTCACCCTTGGAGCGATTTCTGCGAAACCCATATTGTCGGTAGCTAAGAAGACCATTGGACTCTAAGTATCTCACAAGATGGTAATAGACTATGCTCTCCATAACCTCAGAAAACGCGGAGCATAACGCTATTGCTCGGTAATTCGCTGGGTTATGACTTCCAACAACTGTGCCAAGTATGGTTCAAATCGGTTTATAACCTGATATAGCTACCATATAACCCGATCTCCCAAATTGACTTCTTGAGCCCCCGCAGTCTGAAAATATTGTCCGATTTGGCCAAAATTTTGCTCGTGGTGTTCTGTTACGACTTTCAACAACTGTGCCAAGTACGGTTCAAATCGCTCTTTAACCTGATGTAGCTCCCATATAAACCGATCTTTCGATTATCCTTGTTTGGTTCCTAGCAGCTTTCATTTTTGACTGGTACATAGAGAAAAATGATGCCTTCCAACTTATTTTATTTTGTGTCAATTTTACGCAGAATCCAAACACTAAAAATTCATGAAGTTTGTTGCACTTATCTGTAATTTTCGGTTAAGCGTAATACGGATAAGAGATTTTTTTTTTTCAATTAGCCGTAGTCCGGATAAGAGAAATCTATTTTAGGTTAAGCTATATAAACGTAACCGAAAGCGAATCTTAATCTCAACATTCAATTATGTATGAAATGACTTGAGTTTAAAAAAAGCAATGTCTTGAAAAACGCTTTAAAAGTCAAAAAGACAACCATAAATGAAATTAAAAAAAATATTTTTGACGCGAATTTTTCCAATTCCAGATAATTTCCCATAGAAATAACTTTTTCACTTAAGCCATTTCGGTTTCATATAAAAACGGAATTTGGGTTGCCAGAACCTTTCCTGTTTAGCGGTATTTTCAGTTAAAAGATTTTTCACTTAAGCAAATTCAATTGCATTGAATAACACCAAAAATGAAGAATACTTTCCAACAAGTTTCACTTAAACGGCATTTTGCACTTAAGCGTATTGCAATTATGCGGTTTCGACTGTGTAATGGTTCATATAACATATGCATTTAACTTACCTTTTGTACAAGCAGAGGTTGGGCAAAGTCAGTGCCACCTTGAAGACGGAAGCCCCATGGTTGAGCATCGAAGCGGGATAATTTAATTTGCATCATTTGTGGTTGAGCCATTTTTACAAAAATTTACTAAAAAGAAAGCAAAAGAACAAAATTAACTATTAATCAATAGGATAACATTTTAATATGTCAATGTAGACAAGACCAAAGACCATGATAGAGATCCCCAACTCTGACTGCCTCTGCACCGCCAAAGACATCACTGATGTAGTGATCAAGGTAACGGGAACAATAGCTGAGGAAGTGACTGTGCAGTTAACTGCACTTAATTTCAAAAAGCAGAGAATGGCCTTCATCTCCCTACCAGCTAGCTGCACCAACGAGTTGCTGAAGATCAGCATGCTCCTGATTGGAATGACAAATTATCGGCTGACATACCGGAAAGAGAGAAAACACCGCTTCAGGTGTTTTTGAGCAGGCCATCTACAGTGGAAATGCAAGGGACCCGATAGAAAAGGAATGAGACTATGCAACAAGAGTGGACACAAGATGAAGAGTGCACTAGCCCTTGGAAATGCTGTATATGCTCGCACAGTGGAAAGGCCCGACGGATGAACTTCTTGGCTCAGGAAGATGCAAAGGAGGCATACAGCAGACATGCTAAGAATACTGCAGGCCCACATGCACAGGAGTAAAGACGCACAAGATCTCCTATTGCAAATAGTCGCAGAACAACGTGCTGACATCGTGGTTATAGGCGAGCAATATGGAGGAAGGGATCAAGAGTCCTGGCTTGAGGATCCCACAAAGACAGCTGCTATCTGGATTCCATACCGCAATGGCATGTCACCAGTAAACAACGGAAATGGAAACGGGTATCTGGATGTAGCTGGAGCAGTTCACGCTGTTTGGCTGCTATCTCACCCCTAACGACTATGCCGACGCCTTCAAGGCGAAACTTAATGAGATCGAAGACACAATGCGAAGATTAAACAGGCATCACATAGTAGTTGGCGATTTCAACTCTAGAGCGGTAGAATGGGCATGGTAACGACCAACTCAAGAGGAATACAAGTTCTAGACATGGCGGCAAAAAATGGTTTACTCGTTGTTAACTCTGGAAACGTGCCAACCTTTAGGCAACCCGGGTGCAATGGCACTATACTGGACATCACACTTGCGTTCGAGGAAATCATCGGGAAGATAACAGAGTGGAGTGTACTACACAACTTACGCAGGGAGAGACCACAGGCATATTATGTTCTCAGTTTTTACTAAAAGAGACACAGCTAATGAGGGAATGAGCACAAGGACACGAAGGTGCAATGTGAACAAGCTCGACACCTTGAAACTCCTAGCGGAAATTGACCGGCAAACCCAGCGGTCAGAGCAGATTGAACTGGACGTTCGGCCGATAGTGGGACCAGTGATGGACATCAAAGAGAACGGATGGAAAAAATCCATGCCAAGACTCAAAAGGCCGATGGGAAATAGAACCGCACTGCACTGCTGGAATGATGCTATAGCTGAGCAACGAAGCAACTGCATTGAATTAAAACTAAGACGTATCCCGCCAAGGGATAGCTGTGAGCACCACAAAGGTTAGATCATTGAGCTCCGATCTGTGTGGTGTTCATTGCTGTCACGAGAAGCTTAGCTGCGAGCTACCGGGTGCGTACACAGGTTGCTGAGTAGCTGCAAGGGCAGTCACAGACAATCAGCGGTATCGAGCGGAGAGTCTCTGTGAGAGGTCGGGCGGTACCGGCTCTTGCACAAATACTGAGTGCCTATGATGCTCGATATGACAAAGCGAGTTATTGGCGACGTTAAATAACCAATGGCCACCATATTCCAGCGGCAATCGGTCCTTTGGACCGGAACTGGAGCTTGACGAGGATCGCCACCTCCACATGTAAATGTGGCTACAACAGCAACGTAGATATACGAGAGCTCTCCGCAAAAGCACGGCTGAGACACAACACGCTCTATACAAGTAGGCAAAAAAGTTACTCGCTGCCGTAATAGAAAGGAGCAAGAAAGAAAAGTAGGAGGAATTAAGAGAAGATCTAAACCAAAACCCTTGGAACATCAGGTATATAATTTTAATGGAAAAACTCAGCTCACGGAGCCCAACAGCGATAATGGACGGGAGAACAATGGATATAGTTTACACACTCTTTCCCCGACACGAGCGTAGAGAAAATGAATTTTATGAAGAGCCCACTGACAACATAAACCCTCGAAAACCCGAGCTCGCCGCAGAAGCACGGCTGAGACAGAACACTCTCTATACAAGTAGGCAAAAACGATACTCGCTGCCGTAATAGAAAAGAGCAAGAAAAAAAAAGAGGGAGGAGTTAAAAGAAGATATAAACCGAACTCGAATATAAAACTGTGATGAAAAAACTCGGCACACGGAGCCCGACGGCGATGATTGACGGGAGAACAACAATAGAGAAAATGAAGTTTATGAAGAATCCACTGACAACATAAGCCGGTTTACAATTAAGGAGTTAAGGAATGCAGCCCGCAGCCTTCAGAGCAGAAAATCCCCTAGTCCTAACGGAATACCAGCCTAGGTCATCAGGCAGTTAGCTGCAAATAGACCAGAATTTCTTCTGAAAATGTTTAACCGGTGTCAATTGGATGGCGTTTTCTCGGAGGTATGGAGGAGATAAAAGCTGGTGCTCATAAGCAAGGGCAAAGGTGATCCAATAATCCAACATTCCCATCCTCATACAGACCACTATGTATGCTGGATATGGCCGGCAAGCTTTTGGAGAGACTTATAAAGCCATGGCTCCAGGATGCGCCATCATTGAGGGAGGTTTGTTTTTCCGGAGGTATGAAAAAGACAAAAGCTGGTGCTGATAAGCAAGGGTAAAGGTGATCCAACATCCCCATCCTCATACAGACCACTATGTATGCTGGATATGGCCGGCAAGCTTTTGGAGCGACTTATAAAGCCACGACTCCAGGACGCCTTCATTGAGGGAGTTTTGTTTCTCCGGAGTTATGAAAGAGACAAAAGCTGGTGCTCATAAGCAAGGGCAAAGGTTATTCAACATGCTCATCCTAAAATAGACCACTATGTATGCTGGATACGGCCGGCAAGCTTTTGGAGTGACTGATAAAGCCACGGCTCCAGAACGTCATCATTGAGGGTGGTGGATTCTCATCGAGACAACATGGCATCCGGGCAGAGACGTCTACGATCGGAGCTCTCAGAAATATGGTGAGGTAATAGAAGCGGCTAGGCAAAGGAACCACTACTGCAGGCCGATTGTTCTCTTGGCCACACTGAGTGTGAGGAAGGCATTCAAAAGCCTCAGATGGTCAGACGTCCTCCAAGCGCTCAGAGAGGTCTTTAATATCCCGGCATATCTGATGAGAATAATGAGAAGTTGCTTGCATGACAAGGTACTTATCTATAACTCTGCTGATAAAACGAGGGAATATGAGGTCACAACAGGAGCGGCGCAAGCAGCCATACTTCGGCCGGATCTTTGAAATGCCAGTTATGATCGAATACTTCGAACAGAAATGCCAGTCGGAACCGTTCAAGTAGGATATGCTGACGACATCGCTGCAATCATGACAGCAAGAGACACGGAAGGTGCGGAGCGCAAACAACGACAGGTGATGCTAAGGACAAAAGACTGGGTGGACTCCCACGGTTTGCAACTTGCCATGCAGAAGACAGAGTTGCTACTCCTTACGAGAAAAAATATTCCAGTGGAAGTGGATATGTGCATAGAAGACATACTAAGGAACACCAAGAGATCGGTCAAATATCTAGGGATCCGACAAGATACAAAGTTGACCTATGCAGAGCAAATTTGGCATGCGATAAAAAAGGCCGCGAGGATAACGGCGCAAATCAGCCAACTGATGGCAAACATAGATGAGTCTCACCCGAGCAGGCGCAGACTCTTTATGGAGACATGCAAAAGCAGCCTTCTCTATGGGAGTGAAATAAGGGGCCAGAAAATGCAGACAGCAAAATCTCTGCTCTCGGTACAAAGGACGACGGCCCTTAGGGTTTTATCATCCTACCGGACAGTGGCAGAGCCCACAGCACTTATAATAGCGGAATGGGTCCAATAGACCTACAGGCCATGGAGCGAGCCAGGCTCTACACCGCGATGTGCAATACCAAGAGAGGACGGGATGAGATTTAAAATTTTTTCAATTACTTCTACAAAAACGGTGATTGTTATTATAATATTCGTATTTGGGTGCCGGGGCATAACGGAGTAAGCGGAAATGAAAGGTCAGACGATTTGGCGGTCAATAAACTTGGTCTTGAAGCCTTTCGGGTCGACGCAGTCCGAGTTAAGGGAGTGGGCGACGCATTTGCATGCAACATTGTGGAACAGCGAAACGGTCGGTAGGACGGCGAAAATCCTATGGGGAGATCCAGAGCGTGAGAAGGCGAGGCTATTACTGAAATGAAGTAAGAAAGAGTTCAGCATAGCTATTGGTATAATAACGGGACTACTAGCTCACTTATGTAAAATCGGCGCTGCAAGTGATAGCATGTGTAGGGCATGCGGGGAAGATAATGAGACGTTGGAGAATTTCCTTTGTCAATGACACAATATCAGACATGAACCAATTTAGGGAAGTGGTATTGAAAACAATTAAGGATGTAAATAGCCCGGAATTCGTTACTTAAAATTTTCTTTTTAGAGGTTTGGTGTATGTCCATAGTGGCATGGGGCGGATTAATATTTGCACCCTCTTTTCAACCTAACCTAACGGTTGAAATCCGTCAAGAACCTGATATAGCTCCCATATAAACCGATCTCCCGATTTGACTTTTTCAGCCCTTACAAGCCGCAATTTTTGTCCGATTGGGCTGAAATTTTGCACATTGTGTTCTGTTATGACTTCCAACATCTGTGCTAAGTACGGTACAAATAGGCCAAAGGCCTGATACAGCTCCCATATAAACCGATCTCCCGATTTGACTTATTTAGTCCTTGAAAGCCTCAATTTTCATCCGTATTGGCTGAAAATTTGTACATGGTGTTCTCCCAACAACTGTGCTTAGTACGGTTCAAATCGATCAAGAACATGATATAGCTCCCATATAAACCGATCTCCCGATTTGACTTCTTCAGCCCTTACAAGCCGCAATTTATGTCCGATTGGGCTGAAATTTTGCACTTAGTGTTCTGTTATGACTTCCAACAAGTGTGCCAAGTACAGTTTAAATCGGTCAAGAACCTGATATAGCTCCCATATAAACCGATCTCCTGATTTGACTTCTTCAGCCCTTACAAGCCGCAATTTTTGTCCGAAGTGGCTAAAATTTTGCACATACTGTTCTGCTATGACTTCCAATAACTGTGCTAAGTATGGTCTAAATCGGTCAAAAACCTGATATAGCTCCCATATAAACCGATCTCCCAATTTGACTTCTTGAGCCCCTACAAGCCGCATTTTTTGTCGGATTTGGCTGAAATTTTGCACATTGTGTTCTGTTATTCTTCCAATAAGTGTGCCAAGTACAGTTCAAATCGGTCAAGAACATGATATACCTCCCATATAAACCGATCTCCGGATTTGACTTCTTCAGCCCTTACAAGCCGCAATTTATGTCAGCATTGGCTGAAATTTTGCACATTGAGTTCTGTTATGGCTTCCAACAACTGTGCTAAGTACGATACAAATCGGTCAAAAGCCTGATATACCTCCCATATAAACCGATCTCCCGATTTGACTTCTAAAGACCTTGGAAGCCTAAATTTTCTTTTGAATTGGCTGAAATTTTGCACATACTGTTCTGTTATGACTTCAAACTACTGTGCGAAGTACCAACCACTCCCGATCTGACTTCTTGAGCTCTTACAGGCCGCAATTTTTGTTCGATTTAGCTGAAATTTTGCATATAGTGTTCTGTTATGACTCTCAAGAACAGCGCCAAGTGCGGTCCAATTGGGTATATAACTAAATATAGCTCCCACATGAGCTCCCACATATCACAATCAAAGGTAGTGGGTTCCCATTATTCGACCCGATCGAACTTAGCACGCTTTTACTTGTTCTATCTGTCTTCTTCTCTCTCTCTCTCTCTTCTACTCAATCTCTTCTACTCACTCTCTTCTACTCACTCTCTTCTACTCTCTCTGGCTCCCACCTTCTCTAGTATGTAAGTGGATAAGAAGTATTTTTTGAAGGTGCTCAAGAAGTGCTGCCCTTTAGACTTAGGTTATGAACTAGGCAGTACCATGTTTAGACCGACTCATAATATCATGAAGATCGTGAATACATACTTCGACTTGCTGCAAATGGAATGGCGTAGTTATTAACCTCCCTTCCTGTGATGGAAAGCTTTAAACGGGTACCATAGTTTACCTGCTAAGTTTATGTATTCAAGTTAGCGTTTTTAAACGTCATTAAGTCCTCTTAAACATCATTATGTATAATTAGAACTTTAGAAGCTATCGCTGGTGCCCAAATTTTGATAACGAGTTCTCTCTTCTCTGGTTAAACCACCTCCTGTTGCTGATTGTTACAATTTTTAGTTTAAAAAATTTGCAATGCAAATTTAACCAAAGTTTATCTTTGTGGTATGGTCATGTCTTCACACAGACCCGCACACACACACACACACGTACATACATCGTGTATGCACACAAGTACAACACTTTGAAAATTAAAATGGAATTCTGTTTGAATGGCAGGCGATGGTGGTAGGGTTGATGGCGACGATAATGATATTCCCTTAACAAAAAGTGGCAAAAACATTTTGGCCATAGCACATGCAACAAAGGCTTCAGTCTTCATAAACTCACTCTGGCAAATCCACAAAAAAGAAAAACACCACATGCACCACCTATTAAAGGACAGCATTATCATCCTATGAAGCTTTTTTAGCGGTTACACATCTCTTGAGAATGAATGTGGGTTGTCAACTTTTGCCTACATTGTAAAGCTGCGCTTACTTTGCCATTACATTTTGACCAGATAACTGCTACTGGCCTTTTATTCTTTTTGAGGATTTCAGGCAAAAGAACTATAATAAAGACTTTATTCATGTCACATGATGCTGGCAGTGGTATTTTATTGCCCCCATCACCACATGTGATGGTGCATCCACGTGTAATTTCTGTTTTCAAAACTTGAATTTTTCACGAATCTACCGAGGCACCTCCCATGGGAGAAAAATTTGCGCAACCCAAGTACTAGGACACATAGGAAATTGCCACGTTGCCGTGTTGTAATGTGCTTACACACGCAAAACTGAAATTGTTTCTAGTGCAAGGAGGATAGTTAGGTGAGATATTTGAGTTGCTAGTTACTATCTTAAATACTCCTAGCATGGAGTACAAAAAAAAAATAATTTAATTGGATTGCCAAATAGATGTAGACTACGATGAGGCAAAATTTGCTTTAAAATAGAAAATTTCATAAAAATTTAAGTTTTTTTTTAAGAATTTTTTTCCGATTTACGATTAAAAAAAATTAAATATTATATAACAAGAAAAAGCGTTCTAAGTTCGGACGGGCCGAATCTAATGTACCCTCCATCATGGATAGCATTTGTCGAAATCTTTCCCAGTATCTCCTTTTCGGCAAACAAAGGATAAAAGAAAAGAATTAAATTAAATATTGGAAATCATAGAAGAAGTCACTGAAGTCAAGTCAGCCAAATCAGGTAACTATTGCGCCCTCTAGAGGCTCCAGAAGTCAAGATCCAAGATCGATTTATATGGCAGCTATATCCGATAATTGACCGATTTGAAATATTCTAAGCACAGTTGTTGAGTGTCATAACAAAACACCTCATGCAAAATTTCAGCAAAATCGGATAAGAATAGCGCCCTCTATTGGCTCAAGTAGTCAAGGTTCAAGATCGGTTTATATGGCAGCTACACAAGGTTATTGACCGATTTGTTCCATACTTAGCACAGTTGTTGGGAGTCATGACAAAATACCTGATGCAAAGTTTCAGCCAAATCGGATAAGAATTGCGCCCTCTAGAGGCTGAAGAAGTCAAGATTCAAGATCGGTTTATATGGCAGCTATATCAGTTTGTGAACCAATTTAAACCATACTTAGCACAGTTGTTGGAAGTCATGACAAAATACCTGATGCAAAATTTCAGTCAAATCGGATAAGAATTGCGCCCTCTAGAGGCTCAAGAAGTCAAGACTCCAGATCGGTTTATATGGCAGCTTTATCAGTTTATGAACCAATTAAAACCATACTTAGCACAGTTGTTGGAAGTCATCGCAAAACGCGTCATGCAAAATTTCAGCTAAATCGGATAAGAATTGCGCCCTCTAGAGGCTCAAGAAGTCAAGACCCCAGATCGGTTTATATGACAGCTATATCAGTTTATGAACCAATTTAAACCATACTTGGCAAAGTTGTTGGATATCATAACAAAACACCTCGTGCAAATTTTCAGCTAAATTAGAAAGGAATTGCGCCCTCTAGAGGCTCAAGAAACTAGATCGGTTTATATGACAGCTATATCAGGTTATAAACCGATTTTAACCATACTTATCACAATTGTTGGAAGTCATTACAAAACACTTCGTGCAAAATTTCAACCAAATCGAATAAGAATTGCGCCCTCTGGTGGCTCAAGAAGTCAAGATTCAAGATCGGTTTATATGGCAGCTATATCAAAATAGGGACCTATGGCCCATTTAGAATCCCAACCAACCTGCACTAATAAGAAGTATTTGTGCAATATTTCAAGCGGCTAGCTCTATTCCTTCGATAGTTAGGTCAATGTAGTTCATTGGGGATTGCAAATGGGCTATATCGGTTCAGATTTAGATAAAGCTCCCATATAAACCGATCTCCCGATTTGACTTCTTGAGCCCTTGGAAGCCGCAATTATTGTCCAAATTGGCTGAAATTTTGCACGTGGAGTTCTGTTATGACTTCCAATAGCTGTGCTAAGTACGGTCCGAATCGGTTTACAACCTGATATAGCTACCAAATAAACCGATCTCACGATTTGACTTCTAGAGCCCATTTTTGCCCGATTTGGCGGAAATTTTGCGTGTAGTGTTCTTTTACTGCTTGCAACAACTGTGCCAAGTACGGTCTTAATCGGATTATAACCGGATATAGCTCCCGCATAAATCGATCTCCCGATTTGACATGTTGAGTCACAGAAAGCCTAAATTTTCATCCAATTTAGTTAAAAATTTGCACATTCGTTCTGTTATGACTTCCAACTGTGCCAAGCACGGTCCAAAACACCATAAAATAATGCCCTTCAATTAAATTTATTTTGTATAAAATTTTAACAGAATTCATGGTGGTGGGTTGCCAAGATTCGGCCCGGCCGAACTTAGCACGCCTTTACTTGTTTGTTGGTTAGTTTCTTTGTTTTGTCCGTATAGACTCAAAAACGGCTAAACCGATTTTCATGGGGGGGATCCTACATCTTACCCCAAATTTTCAAAAACGCCAGATCTCGGAGATGGTTGCATCGATGAAATTGCACACGAATTTGGTATACAACTTTGGGGTCCAATAACCTGGGGGGACGCCCGATCGTAAAACCCACCCGAACGGACATGTTTACCGATGGGGACAATATGGGTATCAAATGAAAGGTATTAAAGAGTAGAGTACGAACTTGGTTTAAAAATGGCGCCCTGTGTCGGAGGGGTCTCCCACCCCCGAATATACCATACCCAACAGGACACTTTTGCCGCTTCGGTCAATATGGGTATCAAATGAAAGGTATTTAAAAGAAGAGTACACATCTGACCTAAAAATCTATTCCTCGGTGTTTGAGGGGGCTCCGCACCCTCCAAAAATCCCCAGCAGGACACATTTACCGATTGGGACAATGAAAGGTATTTCGGAGTTAAATACAAATATGATATTTAATATTGGGCCCAAGTACCTAGGAGGCCGCCGTAGGACCAAAACCGACCAAGAGTAGTGACCAAAATAAAAAGTAGACCGATTGGGACAATGTGGGACTCAAAAGCAAGGTATTTGAGAGTAGAATAAGAATATGATATTTAGAATTGGGCTCAAGTACCTAGGAAGCCGTCCCAAGCCAAAAACCACCCGAAAAGTGCTGTCAAAAATCAAATTGGACCGATCGGGACAATATAGGGCTCAAAGGGGGATCCGGCACAGGCCCAAAACCGACCAAGAGTAGTGCCCAAAATAAAAGGTAGACCAAGTGGAACAATGTGGGGCTCACAAGCAAGGAATTTGAGAGTATAATATGAATATGATATTTAGAATTGGGTTCAAGTACCTAGGAAGCCGCCTCAAGCCCTAAACCTCCCCAAAAGTACTGTCAAAAATCACATTGGACCGATCGGGACAATATGGAACTCAAATGAAAAGTTTTCGAGAGCAGAATACGAATATGCCATCAAAAATTGGATCCATATTCCGAAGGCGTCGCCCCAAGAGTACCGCCAAAAATAAAAAGTGGACCCATCGGGACAATATAGGATTCCAATGAAAGGTATTCGGGAATAGAGTATAATTATAAATTAAAAATTGGATCCAAGTATCTAGGGGGCCGTCCCAAGCCCAAGACTGTAGTTTTGAATGGTAGAAAGGCAAGCCCGTCCCAAGCCCAAAACCGCCCAAAAGTACTGCCAAAAATCAAAAGTGGTCCAATCGGTACAGCATGGAACTCAAATGAAAGGTTTTCGGGAGTAGAATACGAATATGCAGTCAAAAATTGGATCCATGTTGCGAAGGCGTCGTCCCAAGAGTACCGCCCAAAATAAAAAGTGGACCCATCGGGACAATATACGACTCTAATAAAAGGTATTTGGGAATATAGAATGATTATTAAATAAAAAATTGGATCCAAGTACCAAGGTGGCCGTCCCAAGACTGTTGTTTTCAATGGTAGAAAGGCAAAAACATTATGGAATAGGCCATGTCATCAACAGGCAAAAAGACAACACCAAAATGGTTTTTAATTCACTTTCAGACAATGTATGCTGATAATTGAAGGTATTTCATGCATGCCCAAACAATGATAATGCACTCACGTTTTAAAGTTATAAAATAAAATTTTACTACATTTTCAAGTCCACCGCTTTGCCAACTCATTCCACTATTCGTGGTATGCCAAAAAAAAAACGAGCTGTGAACGGAATATCTTTTGCAAACATTCTAGGATAATATTCACATGCATGCGTTAGAGTGTATCTGGGGGTAACAGCAGCGAAAGACAGACAAGAACAGGCACATTTGGAGGCCTTTTTAACTTCTAATACTGACAAGCCGTCATTTGTGACGGGATCCAACCACCTCCCCATAATGCTTACCATCGACCGACTTCATAACCTCCGAGCACCGGAATTTTATCAATCAGAAGAAGGCCGATTGGGTCGGCTTCGAGGAGTACACCAATCGCCGCTTCAGTGAACTGACGTCCCACTCAAATGCGTTAGTTGCCGAGAAGAAATTGCTAGACAACATTAACACAGAAGCCGCTCGCTTTATAACAGCCAAACGAATATCCCCAGTGCTGTCCAATTTCCCAGCGCAGGCAGTTGTACTCACCGACGAGCATTATGGGATTCGTTGCATGGACCCCACTAACCCTAGAAGCAGCGAGCTGAATCTGGAAATAAGCAGGGTAGTTAACTAGCATAAGAGGAATTTGTGGTCTACAGTTGAGTCACTCACGAACTCCGGAAGAAGGGATACCAGGACCTCAGTCACTTGGGACCACACGAAACACTTCACCTGTTTAACTGCCCAGCCAGACCCACTCGTCTCGGACCCAGATCCGTCTGGCTGCACGCACCCCACCTTAGAAGCAAAGTTCCTGGATATGGATATTGAACAGAACCAAGCAGACGAAAGGTAGAACACAAGACACTGCTACAACAACAACTTATTGCGAAGGTATCATTGGGGTCACTAATCTGGGGGGAGCGCCCCACCCAAACGGGCATGTTTACCGATTGGGACAATAGGCACATCAAATGAAAGGTATTTTGAAGTAGATTACGAATAGAGTCATGGGCAAGCAAACTATGGAACGACTGCTGTGTATGTGGGCTACACTGGCAAGCAGAAGACGTTTCATTTTAGTTTCTTATTTCTTTGCAGACTTTCTGAATTTGGCTTTTTCAAGCGATCTTGCTTAGTCAACGATAGGAGCTAGAAGGCATCTTCCATCTTGTAAATCCTCGGATTAATTCGTCAAACTTAAACTTGGTTCAGATTTCCACATACCTCCATCTCTCTAAGGCCCTACTGGGTAAAACCTGAAATCAAGAACCTTTTTATGATATGATAAGACACTGCTACAACAACAACTTATTGCGAAGGTATCATTGGGGTTACTAATCTGGGGGTAGCGCCCCACCCAAACGGGCATGTTTACCGATTGGGACAATAGGGGCATCAAATGAAAGGTATTTTGAAGAAGAGTACGAAAGTAAGTAAACTATGAAACATCTGCTGTGTATGTGTGCTACACTGGCAAGCAGAAGGTGTTTCACTTTAGTTTCTTTGGCTTTTTAAAACGATCTTGCTTAGTTAACGGTAGGAGCTAGAAGGCATCTTCCCCTTGTAAATCCTCTGGTATTTCATCAAAATTGCTTCAGATTTCCACATAGCTCCAACTCTCTAAGGCCCTACTAGGTAAGACCTGAAATCAAGGATTTATTTATGATACGATAAGACACTACAACAACAACAACTTATTGCGAAGGTATCATTGGGGTCACTAATCTGGGGGGAGCGCCCCACCCAAACGGGCATGTTTACCGATTGGGACAATAGGGGCATCAAATGAAAGGTATTTTGAAGTAGATTACGAATAGAGTCATGGGCGAGTAAACTGTGCATGTGTGCTACAGTGGCAAGCAGAAGGCGTTTCACTTTAGTTTCTTATTCCTTTCGGGACTTGTCTGAATGTGGCTTTTTCAAGCGATTTTGCTTAGTCAACGGTAGAAGCTAGAACACATCTTCCCCCTTGTAAATCCTCTGGTTATTTAATCAAAATCGGTTCAGATTTCCACATAGCTCCAACTCCCTAAGGCCCTA
The DNA here is from genome assembly GCF_963082655.1 of Stomoxys calcitrans. Classification (NCBI taxonomy): domain Eukaryota; kingdom Metazoa; phylum Arthropoda; class Insecta; order Diptera; family Muscidae; genus Stomoxys; species Stomoxys calcitrans. Next base: position 96,308,436 of record NC_081556.1, on the reverse strand, counting down.
CTGGGTAAGACCTGAAATCTCGAGCCTCTGTATGATATCATGCTGGCTGTATATGTGCAGCATTCACTGCTATAGGGATATGTGCGTATGAACTGGTATCTGTGGCAACTGTTGTTATCATTGAATAACAGTGGCTTAAATTGTTGCTTTAGCAACCCCGATAACCCTTACGGTGTCATCCCAACTCTCTTCATCTCTGCATTCTGTAAATTGTGGTATGACTATGCCACACAGTTTCATGACCAACCATTGCTTGCAAGCATCATCAGCGGCAATATTTCGCCACTGCATCACCACCGCAACAAATAAGACTGGGTCTAACTACCCACCACCGCATCTGGGCGGCAGCAGATAATGGAGGAGATTTTCAGAAGGGTTTTATCGTGCATAAATTGTTTAGCAAACGGCTTAAAAAATCGCTGTTTTGCATGATGTCCCTTGAAAGTTTGTAGCTCAGGCCAAAAAACAAAAAAAATGGGAGGATTTTCAAAGGTATGGGCTCATGCATTCGTACTGACGCTTTTTCTCAATTCTCCATATATACTCAGTCCTTGGCAATTCAATTTTTTTCACTTAACCTGTTTTTGTGTGAGTGTGTGTGTGTGTGTTTTAGCCGCCTTAATAGGGGTGAAGTGCATTCTGCAAAAGCACCAGTCCTAACTACATTAAGTCATTAAAAATCTGTCTAATAGGCAAAAAGCTGGTGCAGAATTTACTTAATTCCCTGTTCTTCTGTGTGGATGTGTGTGTGTGTGTGTGTGTGTGTGTGACACAATGGGAGTCAAAAGTCGAATGCTGTCAGAGGAGTAAGACACATGTTGCTGATAAAGTAGATGAGCAGAAATGAAATACATGCGAAGGGGTTGAACGGTGGGTTAGCAGAAAATAACTCAAACAGTACAAATATTAGGGTGAAACAGAGCCGTTGATTTGGTTTTATTATACCTTTCACCAAGGGGTGAGGTGAGTAGGTTAGGTTAGGTTGAATCGTCTGCCCTCTCATTTCCCCTTACTCCGTTATGGCCCGGCACCCAAACGATGTAGATTTTCTCATCCTCAGTGAAGGCGTTAAACTCTTTCTTAGGTTAGGTAAGGTTGAAAAGAGGGTGCAGATATTAATCCGCCCCATGCCACTATGGACATACACCTAAGCCAGTAATCGGCTTGTTGTGCGCTCTTAAAACTATAAAGTAACCTCTTAAAAGAAAATATTCAGTTAGGAATTCCGTGCTACTTACAAAATCCTTAATTATTTTCCATACCACTCCCCTAAGTTGGTTCATGTCTGATATTGTGTCTCCACCTAAGTACCGGTATCTGTTAGACGCGACAGCCGGGCAATGACAAAGGAAATTCTCCAACGTCTCATCATCTTCCTCGCATGCCCGATTTTACATAAGTGAGCTCGTAGTCCTATATGTCTCGTTATGATACCAATAGCTATACTGACCTCCTTCTTGCCTCCTTTCAGTAATAGCCTTGTCTTCTCACGATCTGGATCCCCCCATAGGATTTTCGCCGTCCTATCGACCGTTTCGCTATTCCACAATGTTGCATGCGCATTCGTCGCCCACTTCCTAAACTTGGACTGCGTCGACCCGAAAGGCTTCAAGACCAAGCAGTCCTCTGGCCTTCACCGCCTAATCGTCTGCCCTTTCATTTCCCCTTACTCCGTTATGGCCCGGCACCCAAACGATGCGGATTCTGCCATCCTCAGAGAAGGCGTTAATCACCTTTTTACACTGCAAGACCGTTCGTGACCTTACCGTCCTGATTGTTATTGCCCTTATGGCAATGTTATTGTCGGTAAAGGTGTTCACACTTGACGTCCTCGCGTTAGCACCACACCACTTCACGCATTCCGTGATCGCCCGCATCTCCGCCTGTAGGACCGTATTATGGTCAGGCAGTCTAAAACAGATCTCAGTCTCTGGGTAAAATTTTGCAAATTTTGCCCATGAACATTTCACCAAAAGAACAGGGGCAAACTTCTCACATATCAATGAGTGCAGTCCGATTCAAGTTTTAAGCTCAATGATAAGGGCCTCCTTTTTATAGAAGAGTCCAAACGGCGTGCCTCAGTTCGACACCTCTATGGAGAGAAGTTTTACATGGCATAGTACCTCACAAATGTTGCCAGCATTACGAGGGTAAAACCACCGATGAAAATTTTTTTTGATGGTCTCGCCAGGATTCGAACCCAGGCGTTCAGCATCATAGGTGGACATGCTAACCTCTGCTCTACGGTGGCCTCCTTAGTCCCTGGGTTCTCAATGTAAACCCCCAGGCTCACTCTGTCCTCTTGCTTTGATCCATCAGTGTAACAAGATCTTCCAGATGGCAATACTAGGGTTCCGTCAATCCAAGGCTATGCCGATGGCAGCAGTGCCTCGCATTCGACTTCAAGGTTCATCTCAGGTATCCGATAGGAAACCTTTTTTATTCCATCCAGGGTTCCTATCGTTGCCTCGATTATACCGCGATGGTATGAGCTGCTCCCATCCTCAATCCATTCCCTCATCGCCTAAAGTCTCATAGCCGCAGTGGCTGCCTCACATTTAATTTGTATGTCAATGGGTCGGATATCTAGAATAGTCTCCACTGCTCTAGTGGGCGTGGTCCTCATCGCTACGCCTATACCAAGACAACATGTTCTCTGAACCTGTTGTATGGTCCTTATGTTGCATAGCAGTCCACCAAACTACTGAGGCCTAAGTAAGTATTGGTCTTATCACGCTCCTGTAGAAGCAGTGGACTATCCTAGGATTCAGGCCCCATTTCGAGGCCCGTCTACACAGTGCCCAACATCTGTGAGCCTTCTCAGTACGCTCCTGAATGTGACACTTCAAATTCAGTTTCCTGTCCAAGATCACACCTAAGTATTTGACCTCGTCAGATGTCGTAATCGTCTTATTGAGGAAAAGTGGTGCGTTAAACTGCCCCACCTTCGTCTTCCTCGTGAACAGGCATATTTCAGTCTTCTCTGGGTTAACATTGAGACCTCTGGGTCTAGCCCAGTAATATGCCATAGGCAAGACTCTTTCTGCCCTTCTGCACAGCTCGTTGGGATCCTTATCTCTTAGAAGTTCAATAGCATCGTCTGCGAATCAGACGGGTTCAATTCCCTTCTCAGTCAGCAGCCGTAATAGGTCATTTATGGTGGTCACCCATAGGAGTGGCGATAAAAATGCCCAACATCTGTGAGCCTTCTCAATACGCTGCTGAATGTGATACTTCCAATTCAGTTTCCTGTCCAAGATCACACCTAAGTATTTGACCTTGTCAGATATCGAAATCGTCTTATTGAGGAAACGTGGTACGTTAAACTGCCCCGCCTTCGTCTTCCTCGTGAACCGGCATATTTCAGTCTTCTCTGGGTTAACATTGAGACCCCTGGGTCTAGCCCAGTAATATGCCATATGCAAGGCCTTTTCGGCCCTGCTGCATAGCTCGTTGGGATCCTTACCCCTTAGAAGTATCATAACATCGTCTGCGTAGCAGACAGGTTCAAATCCCTTCTCGGTCAGAATCCGTAATAGGTCATTTATGATGGTGGATAAGATGCCCCCCCTGTGGCGTGACCTGTGCCACTTTCCGTAATAGGTCATTTATGGTGGTCACCCATTGGAGTGGCGATAAAATGCCCCCCCCCCCCCTGTGCCACTTTCTCCCTTATATTTATGCCATGGGACACACAATTTATCAACCAATTCCTTAGCATATGGTTTATCCAGTCTCTGAGGACCGGCTCCACCCGGTACTGGTCTAAGGATTGGATCAGTGTGTCGCTCCGCATATGGTTAAAAGCCCCCTCGATGTCAATACATACCGCCAGTCTGTACGTTTTAGCATCGAACGATTCTTCTATTTTATGCACAACCTCGTGCAGGGCAGTTTCCTTCGACCTTCCCTTGACTTAGGCATGCCGTTGGTGTTTGAGCAGTTCGCTGAATGTTCTACTCTTTATCATGGTATCCACAATACGTTCCAGGGTTTTGAGTAGAAAGGACGTAAGGCTTATGGGTCTGTAGGCCTGTGGTGTCGCATAACTTGTCTTGCCGGGCTTGGATATAAACGCACCCTTGCCTTCTGCCAGGCTTTCAGAGTATATGAAAGTCCTAGGCACGCTGTGAAAATTTTGGCTAGACGAGTCGCCAGATAGTCTGCCTCTTTGCCGGTAATATTCAATCAGGTCCGGGTGACTTAAATGGTTTGAAGCTCTCCAAGGATTCCATCACCATAAATTCCGTTATTATAAACCTTCGATCAACGTCATTATTCCATGATTCCGGTGTCTCTGTGAGTCCCTTCGTATCCTGTGGTCAGGTGAGTAACTTCGCCTTCCAGCATATGATGGACCAAAGATTTGGATTTGGTCTGTCCGTCCGTTAAGAGCACGATATCTTCCAAACTAATAAAGTTATATGTCCTGGAGCGCAAAATTCTTATAACAATTGACCAAAGTTTTACAAGTTGAGTTTAGACTTGATTTTATATACCCATGCAGAGTATGGCTGTCATTAAAACATAACCCAAATTCCTATATACCTATCTTTCAAACTGTATTCCGATAAATAAATTCACAGAGGTCACCGTGGCGCAGAGTTTAGCAAGTTCGCCTATGACGCTGAAAGCCTGGGTTCGAATCCTGGCGAGAACATCAGAAGAAAATTATCAGCGGTGGTTTTCCCCTGTAATGCTGGCGACATTTGTGAGGTACTGTACCATATGTCCCCAAATAGGAGTCGCATTGCGGAACGCCGTTCGGACTTGGCTATAAAAAGGACCTTTCTTATCATTGAGCTTAAAACTTAAATCGCACAGCACTCATTGATATGTGAGAAGTTTGCCCCTGTTCCATTGAGGAATGTTGATGGGCAAATTTGATATCCTTTCCCACAAGGACATTCTAATACCATGCCAACCCCATGGGTATAAATATTTATGTTGCGCGCACAGTGCGTGTTCAGCAATTTGGAGTTGAAAGAGCTGCAGTTAAATGATGTTGCGTGGAATATCAACATAATTTAATTAAAATTCATTTTGCGTTAGCGGATGTTTAAAATGTTTAGAAAATCCTAATGGTGGAAGCTTACTTGCTAAAATATCCTAGAAACTCATTTTGAATTTTGCATAACTTTACGCATTTTATAATTTTGCATGAAAAATGAAAATTGAATTCTATGAAATGATAATGCCAAACTCTTTGCAAGTTCAATATATAATGGGAGTATCAGGTGAAATGGATATTAGCAGTGAATTTTTGTTCCTAGCACCATAGGATGAGGAGGAAACTAATTAAGTCATTCCGTTTGCAGCACCTCCATATATAGATCTGAGAGCCCATAAAGTAAAGTTTGTAGTTGATCTAAACAAGTCTGTCCGTCCTTCAGTAGAAACCTCTTTAGCGGTCAAACGAATAAATATCCACCTGAAATTTTGCACACTTACTTTATAAAGATATGGGTCGTCCTCCGATTTGATTTCTTAGACCCCTAAAAGTCAAAATTTTTGTCCGCATTCCAAACCAACTCATGCCAGAATAGATCAATTAGATAAAGCGACTATATGAGCCAATCCTGGGATTTGACTTCTTGAGCAACCAGAAGCCTAAAAATTGTTCGAGTTGACTAACATTTGCTATATTAACTACCGTGAAGGTGCTATGTTAACAGTCATCAAAGTGTTTTACATAACAACACACACTTGTCCAACTTTTATAAGTTCTTTGCTCTGTACTGTTCTGTCTGCTCTACTTCGGAATATAGCCATTAACAAAATATTATTGACTCTGGGAGAAAAAGGCGTAAAAGTGGTCGCGTATGCTGATGACTTGGCAATTGCGGTTAGGGGAAAGTTTCCCAGCACTCTAAGAGATATACTTTAGGAAGCTCTACGCGCAACAGAAAAGTGGGCTACCAAAAGTGGTCTAGGTATAAATCTCTGGAAGACAGAAGTAGTTCTTTCAGCAGCAGATACAAGTTGCCTACAGTGGAATCTGTCTCCTTCGGAGGAGAGAATGTTCCATTTATAGAAAACGCAAAATACCTGGGTGTTTTGCTGGATAGGAAATTTAACCTCCAATCCAACATTTTGAAATGAGCAAGAAAGGTAACTCTTGCCCTATGCACCTGCAAGAAAGCCATTGGCAAAAGTTGGGGGTTTAGACCGCCCGTCATGCATTGGGTATATACTGCAGTTGTCAGGGAATTGTAAATCGGACGAGCTTGCGAGATTAGGAACTACCCTACACAATCGAGGGATACTGGAATCAGGCTCGAAGAAGCATGAGCATGCCGAAACGATGTGGCCTAATCTAGACTTGAAGAGGTCTACAGCTTTGCTGTCATTGGCTAGAGTAGAGGTCTCAGTCATTGTGTACGTCATGATAGTTCACTGTCTAATCGGAGAATATACTGGCAGACTGAAGGTTGCCAGTAACGACTTTTGCAAGAGCGGTGAGGACATCGAAGAAGAAGAGACTATGGAACACCTTCTGTGTGTGTCCCGCATTAGCAGTCAGAAGGAGATCCACTTCAGCTTCTCATTTCTTTGAGAACCTGTCTGATTTAGCATATGTGAACATTCGCAAGTTATTGAGCTTTTTAAAGCGATCTGGATGGTTCAACGTTAGGAAGTAGAAGGCATCTTCCTTCTTATGTTGCTGTGGTTCACAATGGACGAAAACGTCTAAGTGAATCTGAGAGCAGACTGCCACCATATTCTAACCTAAACCTAACCTAAACGTAGCATAAACCTAGTCTTAATCTAACCTAAACCTAACCTAAACATAAACTAAACCTAAACCTAACCTAAACCAAAACCTAACCTAAACTAAATCTTACCTAACCTAAACCTAGACTATCGAGTGTATATACCAATCACGACAATATGGGACTCAAATGAAATGTATTTAAAAGTAGGGAAGTTCTGTGATATCCAATAGTGGAACCAAGTGTGTGAGGGATCACCCAACCTCCAAAACACCCCTATATCGGACATATTTACCGACCATGGCCGTATGGGGCTCAAATGTAAGTTATTTGAGAGTAGAGCACGAAATTGATACCCACTTTCGGGAGCAAGTTTCTGGGGGTCCTGCCCTAGTCCAAAATACACCTTAAACAGGACTTATTTACTGACCAAAGCAATATGGGGCTCAAATAAAAGATATTTGAGTTTTGAATACCAATCTGATATCGAAATGTGTGACTAAGTATTTGGTCCCACACCCAAAAGAGGATAAATTTACGACGGTAGCAATGTGGAGCTCAATTGAAAGGTCTATGTGATTAGATGACGAATCTGAACTGAACTCCCCCCAAATATGGGGCTCAAATATTTTTTTTTTTTTTGCAGTAGAACAGGAGTTAAATATATATGTTCAGGGCCAAGTCACAGAGGGGCCGTCCCAACCGCCAAAAAACACCCTCCTAAACGGGCATGTTTGCCGACTATAGTAATATGGGGCTCAAATAGAAGGAGTAGAGCACGAATCAACCTTTGGGACCAACAGTCTCGGGACGTCCAACCCCCATAAAAACCCCTAAATAGGACGTATTTGCTCACCACGACAATTGGGGCTCAAAGAGGGTGGAGTTTGATGTTGATAGTTTTTAGGACCCGTCCCCCAAACCGGACATATTTGCAACAAGGAACCCAAATTAAAGGTATTTAAGATAAGAAAACGAATTTGATATCCAATTTTGGGCCAATGGCAATATGGGGTTCAAATATAAGATATTTAAGAGTAGAGCACAATGCCGATATTTTTCAGGGCAAAGTGTTTGGGGACCACCCTACCGTCAAAACATCCCTAAATATAATGTGGGGCTCAAATGAAAGGTATTGGGGAGTAAAGTACGAAATGGATACCCACTTTCGGGACCATGTTTCTGGGGGTCTACCCTTTCCCTAAAACACCCCACAAAATGGAATTTTTACTGGCTATGTCAATAGGGGCCTAAATAGAACACATTTGCTCACCACGACAATTTGGATGGAGAGTGGAGTTCGATGTTGGACTTGGCATCACTGCGAATGGGTCCAAGCTGTATGGGGTTTCTGTTGAATTTCTTGGAATTAGGAAGTCACATAAACTTCTGTATAGAAGCAGTGCCCTTCTGGCAGAGGTTTTCGCGATCTTCAGGGTCTTGGATGTAAACCTAAGTCAGGAGCGGTAGTGGATAGGCAGGCGGCGCTAAAGGCTCTGGCTGAGCGTCACGTGAGGTCGAGGCTTGTCGGGAAATGCAATGAGCTTCTCATTTGCGGGCTGCAGCCAGATTGTGCTGGCTTCCAGGCCATCAAGGTGTGGGCGGGTAATGACCAGTTTTGGGTCTTGGTGGGACTTAAGAAGAGCGACGACTATGGTGAACCCCCTTTTGTGTTGGCTGTTTGGGATAGCGACTTCCTACTATGACGAACATGCTGACTCTGAGTTGGCTGGCATTTTAGGCTACAGGTTTGCCAAGGCCCTGTAGCCGATTTTCCCCGGAACGAGAACGTCGGCTGTTATCAAGCTGGGGAAACGTGACCTTGTTTTTGGAAGTCCATTGCAAAGTCAGGTAGTAGACACGGCGATGGGCTCGGGAAGATGAGGATTTTCACAGGATCTTTGGGGATCAGGAGGAGTTGGAGACGTTTGAGCATCTGTTCTGCCAATGCCCCGCGATGACGGGTAGGAGGCATAGCATTACGGGTGAACTTTTCTTTTTTCTCCTCAAGCTGTCTATAGCATTGAGACCCCGATTCATTCTAGAATTCTACAAGGGTCTGGCTAATGGCTTTCCTCTCTCTCTTTCTTTTCTCTCCTATTTCATTTCTTTCTAGGGCGAACGCAATGGACCAGAGGTCTCCGAGTGAAACGGTTGGCAACTGCGGTTGCCAGGAGTGTATCCTTTAAGCTAACCTTATCTAACTATAGTAAACTTACGACTTACTTACGACTTTGCACGTTACAAATCAAAGGGATAAAATTGTACACAAACCTGTAATGAGATAAAGAAGATGGAATTGTATATCAAATATGGTAATACTCGTATTTAGATAGCAAGCGAGAGTGTCTCAATTAAACAAGAAGTATTTTGGTTTTTTTTTATACCCTGCATCATAAAATAGGTGTATACTGATTTTGTCATTCCGTTTGTAACACCTCGATATATTGATCTGAGAACACTTAAATTATATATATTCTGGATCGTCTCGGCATTCTGAGTCAATCTATCCATGTCTGTCCGTCCGTGAAATTTTGCACAAATACTTTCTATTGATGCAGGTCCTTGGGGATTGTAAACAGACCATATCGGATCAGATTTGGATATAGCCCCTATATAAAGCGACCCCCGGATTTGATTTCTTGAGCCCCTAGAAGCCAAAATTTTCTTCGGATTTGGCTAAAATTTGGATTTCTGTTACGACTTCAAACATCCGGTCCAAGTATGATCCGAATCGGTCTATAAACGGATATAACCCCTATATAACCGATCCCCGGAATTGAATTCTTCAGCTTTTAGAAGTCTAAATTTTCACTTAATTTGGCTAAAATTTGGAATAAAGACTTGAGTTGTGACTACCAATATCCGTGTCAAGTATGATCCGAATCAGTTTATAAACAGATATAGCCTCCATATAAACCGATACCCAGATTTGAGTTCTTGAAACCCCAAAAACCTAATGACTTACATTATCAGTGCCAAGTTTTATCTGAATCGCTTACTATAAGGCCCCCAAAATACCGATATCCCAATATGAATTCTTGGGACCAAAATAATTCAAGCGGAATTCATGGTGGTGGGTACCCAATATTCGGCGGAGCCGAACTTAGCACTCTTTTATTTGTCTTTTTTATACCCTCCACCATAAAATGAGTGTATACTAATTTCGTCATTCCGTTTGTAACAAACCGAAATATTGGTCTAAGACCCCATAAATTATTTATGTATATTCAAGACATTTTAAGTCGATTCAGCCATGATTGTCCGTTGGTCCGCCCGTCGGTCTGTCTGTAGAAAGCACGCAAACTTCTTACAATCTCGCACAAATACTTTCCATTAGCTGATTTAGCTCCCACATAAACCAATCTCCCGATTTGACTTCTTGAGCCCTTACAAGCCGCAATTTTTGTTCGATTTGGCTGAAATTTAGATTGTAGTGATCTGTTATGACTTTCAAAAACTGTGCCAAGTACGGTCGAAATCAGTCTATAACCTGATATAGCTCCCATATGAACTGATCTCCCGATTTGACTTCTTGAGCCCTTACAAGCCCCGAATTTTTATCAGATTTGGCTGAAATTATGTTTATGACTTTCAACAACTGTGCCAAGTACAGACCGAGTCAGTCAATAACATGATATAGCTCCCATATAAATCGATCTCCTGATTTGACTTCTTGTGCCCTTACAAACCGCAATTTTTTTCCCGATTTGGCTGAAATTTTGAATATGGTGTTCCGTTATAACTTCCAGCAGCTGCCAAGTACGGCCCAAATCGCAGATAAAAGACAGATTTATTATCCGGTTTTGCTGAAATTTGTGACAGTGAGTTGTGTTAGGCCACTCAACATATCTCTGCAATATGACACATATTGGATTTCGTCGAAATTTGGGACATCAAGTTGTGTTAGACCCTTTGACTTCCTTCGTCAATTTGGCCCAGATCGGTTCAGATTTGAATATAGCTGTCAGACCGATCTCTCGATTTAAGGTTTTGGACCTATAAAAGGCTCATTTATTGTCCGATGTCGCCGAAATTTGGGAAAGTGAGTTAAGTTCAGCTCCTTGATATATATCTGCAATTTGGCTTAGATCGATCAAGATTTGCATTTAGCTGCCATATAGACCGATCTCTCGATTTGAGGTTTTGGGCCCATAAAAAGGGCATTGATTGTCCGATGTCGCCGAAATTTGGGACAGTGTGGTGTTTTAGGTCCTTCGACATTCTTCTTTAATTTAACCCAGATCGGTTCAGATTTGGATATATCTGTCATATAGACCGATCTCTCGATTTATGGTTTTTGGGCCATAAACGGTGCATTTATTGTCCGATTTCGCAGAAAATTGGGACAGTGAGTTGTGTTAGGCTCTTCGACATTTTTCTGAAACTTGGCCCAAATCGATCCATATAGACCGATATCTCGATTTAAAGTCTTGGCCCCATAAAAGGCCCATTTATAATCCGATTTCACTAAAATTTGATACAGGGACTTATGTTAGGTTTCTCGACGTCGTGTCGTATATGTTTCAGATCGGTTTATTTTTTAATATAGCTACTAAAAAGGCACAATAACTTATGCTAGTTAGTATTTGGTCCCGATCGGAACATATTTCCATATAACTGCTATGGGGCATAAGGTATGAATTTTTCATCGGATTTTGGCGAAAGGTGGTATACATATATACCCGAGGTGGTGGATATCCAAGAACTTAACGCCTTTTTACTTGTTTTTTATTTTCTAGAATCAAGATCACCATAAGTCATAATACCCTGTCCACAGTTATGGTGTAGGGTATACAAATTCTTCTTTAAAGCATGGGACAGATTATATGGGCGAATGCAGGTTAATATCTTAGATTAGTATGAAAGTGCTAGTCTATGTAGAATCCCTAATTTTATAGAATCTAGAAAGAAATCGAAGAAAGAAAGAAGTTATGGAAAAAGCATAAGACATCATACATACATGAATATCTCTCATACAAATCCCACAAAAAAAACACATCTTACACAAAAATAGAACTATCCCTCGTTTCAATGTCATATTTCATGTCATCCATGCTGCATCCGTTTTCAATTTCCTTCTACCCAGTGTTCAGCATACAAATGCACTCGATTAAATCCAAGTCATGCCAATATAACTCCATATTACAAAATGTCACAACTTGGTGGCGGGTATTTATTGGCAATTTACACGACATTCGTCAATTACGATTTACAGTCAGTCGCTCGCTGTGTTGGCATGACAAAGAGACGGCGTCACCGTCACCGTCAGCAACAATAATAACTTAAATTTGATAATAAATCATATAAAAGAATTGCAATTTCCTTAAGCCATTGCAACAATTCAATCGTCCAAAACCACCATCACCGTCAATTACTCATAATTTGTGTTGATAAATGATTTTTTTTGTGTTTTTGTCGTTTATTTGGTTCGTAAAGAAATTCTTTGTAATATTTTTTTAGCAGTTTTGCGAACGTTTCTAAGGGGATGAATAAAAACGAAGGCAGAGCAATGCATATTAAATACAGTAAAAAAAAAAAAAAAAATTATTAACACTTTTTATACCCTTCACTATAGGATGGGGGTATACAAAATTCGTCATTCTGTTTGTAACTCCTCGAAATATGCGTCTAAGACCCCATAAAGTATATATATTCTTCATCGTCATGACATTTTAAGTCGAACTAGCCATGTCCGTCCGTCTGTCCGTCTGTCTGTCGAAAGCAAGCTTTCGAAGGAGTAAAGCTAGCCGCTTGAAATTTTGCACAGATACTTCTTATTAGTGTAGGTCGGTTGGGAATGTAAATGGGCCATATCGGTCCAAGTTTTGATATAGCTGCCATATAAACCGATTTGGGTCTTGACTTCCTGAGCCTCTAGAGGGCACAATTCTTAACCGAATTGGCTGAAATTTTGCACGGCGTGTTTTGCCAGGTTCGGTCCATAACCTGATATAGCTGCCATATAAACCGATCTGGAGTCTTGATTTCTTGAGCCACTAGAGGGCGCAATTATTATTCGATTCAGTTGAAATTTTGCACAACGTGTTTTGTTACGACTTCCAACAACTGTATTAAAAATGGTTCAAATCGGTCCATAACCTGATATAGCTGTCATATAAACCGTTCTTCCTATTTGACTTCTTGAGCCGCTAGAGGGCACAATTCTTAACCGATTTGGCTGAAATTTTGCTCGACGTGTTTTGTTATGACTTCTGGTATTAAAAATGTTTCAAATCGGTCCATAACCTGATGTAGCTGCCATATAAACCGATCTAGGGTCTTGATTTCTTAAGCCACTAGAGGGCGCAATTATTATCCGATTCGGCTGAAATTTTGCATGAGATGTTTTTTTTATGACACTCAACAACTGTGCTATGAATAGAGATACCGTGGCAAGAGCTCGACAAATGCGATCCATGGTGGAGGGTATATTAGATTCTGTCCGGCCGAACTAAACACGCTCTTACTTGTTTTGTTATACATCCGCTGCCGGTTGTTGTAGCAATGAAAAAAAAAACTGTATCGACACTATCACCAACAGATGTTGATATAGGTGGAGTTCTAGAGCTGTTGCGATTGCGTTAAATGGCTTGGGTATCACCAATCCCAGTATGGTGAAAGTGCCAGAGGTTTTTATATGGGAGAACAATTGAAAAAAACAAAATTTAAACAAATCGTCAAAAAAAAGATGGCCTTACGTATATCAAAATTTATTAACATTTTACATTTTAATAAATTTAAAACAATTTTAAATTTCTTACAACCTATTGAGAACCAATTCTGGTTAAAACCACACGTACACCAATAATTTACACACAATTTGACACATGTTACTCGCTTGCCTAATTTGCTAATAATTTATAATTATTTATTACAAGGTGAGTACAATTTTTGCCGTTATATTTCAATTCATGCCCACATCGAATGGTGTATAAGGCATGGTGTTATGGCAATTAATATTGACATGAGGTATTATTAATGGCCAATTTGTTTAGCACATTGTAAGCATGCTAATTAGAGAAAATTTATAGTTTTTAAGGTAATTATTTTAAAAAGAGGTGAAACAATTTTTGTGTCTAAACTAGGCAAGCAAGTACTTGAGATGTAACAAAGGGTAAATGATGTTGCAAAGAGCAGATATTCTTTATCTAAAATCGACTGCTTTCTATTATGCTTCGAGCAGGAGCAGCATTTGATTTGATAAAGAACAAGTAAAAGCGTGCTAAGTTCGGCCGGGTCGAATCTTATATACCCTTCTCCATGGATCGCATATGTCGAGTTTTTTCCTGGCATCTCTTCTAAGGCAAAAAAGGATATAAGAAAAAATTTGTTTTGCTATTAGAGCGATATGAAGATATGGTCCGGTTTGGACCACAACTAAATTATATGTTGGAGACCTGTGTAAAATTTCAGCCAATTCGAGTAAGAATTGCGCCCTTTGGGACTCAAGAAGTAAAATAGAGAGATCGATTTATATGGGAGCTGTATCAGGGTATAGACAGATTGAGACCATAATAAACACGTATCTTCATGGTCATGAGAGAATTCGTTGTATAAAATATCAGGCAAATCGGATAATAATTGTGACCTTTACAGGTTCAAGAAGTCAAGATCCCCGATCGGTTTATATGGCAGCTATATCAGGTTATGGACCAACTAAAACCATATTTGACATAGTTGTTGGAAGTCATAACAAACCACTTCTTGCTAAGTCTCATCCAAATCGGATAAGAATTGCGCCCTCTAGAGGCTCAAGAAGTCAAGATCCCAGATCGGTTTATATGGCAGCTATATCAGGTTATGAACCGATTTGAACCATACTTGACATAGTTGTTGGATATCATAACAAAATACTTGGTGCAAAATTTGATTTCAATCGGATAGGAATTGCGCCCTCTAGAAGTTCAAGAATTCAAAATCCAAGATCGGTTTATATGGCAGCTATATCAAAACATGGACCGATTTGAACCATACTTGGCACAGTTGTTGGATATCATAACGAAATACTTAGTGCATAATTTAATTCCAAACGGATAAGAATTCCGCACTCTAGAGGCTCAAGAAGTCAAGACCCCAGATCGGTTTATATCGCAGCTATATCAGGTTATGGACCGATTTGAACCATACTCGACATAGTTGTTGGATATCATAACAAAATACTTAGTGCAAAATTTCATTTCAATCGGATAGGAATTGTGCCCTCTAGAAGTTCAAGAAGTCAAGATCCAAGATCGGTTTATATGGCACCTATATCAAAACATGGACCGATTTGAACCATACTTGGCACAGTTGTTGGATATTATAAGGAAATACTTAGTGCAAAATTTCATTCTAATCAGATAAGAATTGCGCACTCTAGAGGCTCAAGAAGTCAAGATCCCAGATCGGTTTATAAAGCAGCTATATCAGGTTATGGACCAACTAAAACCATATTTGACACAGTTGTTGGAAGTCATAACAAACCACTTCTTGCAAAGTTTCAGCAAAATCGGTTAAGAATTGCGCCCTCTAGAGGCTCAAGAAGTCAAGACCCAAGATCGGTTTATATGACAGCTACATCAGGTTATGGACCGATTTGAACCATACTTGGCACAGTTATTGGATATCGTAACAAAATACTTTGTTCAAAAATTCATTCAAATCGGATAAGAATTGCGCCCTCTAGAAGCTCAAAAAGTCAAGTCCCAAGATCGGTTTATATGACAGCTATATCAGGTTATGGACCGATTTGAACCATGCTTGGCACAGTTGTTGGATATCATAACACAATACTTGGCACAGTTGTTGGATATCATAACAAAATACTTGGCACAGTTTTTGGATATCATAACAAAATACTTCGTTCCAAAATTCATTTAAATCGGATGAGAATTGCGCCCTCTAGCGGCTCAAGAGCTATACCAGGTTATAAACCGATTTGAACCGTACTCAATTGTTGGAAGTGATACCAAAACACCACGTGCAAAATTTTATAGGCTCAAGAAGCCATATAGACCGATCTCTCGGTTTTAGGTTTTGGGGCCATAAAAGGAGCATTTATTATCCGATATCGCTGAAATTTGAGACAGTGAGTTGTCTTAGAACCTTCGACGTCTTTTTTTAGTTTGGCCCTGATCGGTTCAGATTTGAATATAGCTGTCATATAGACCGATCTCTCAGTTTTAGGCTTTGGGATAGCCCCAAAGCCTAAAAATGCGCATTTATTGTCCGATATCGCCGAAATTTGAGACAGTGAGTTGTGTTAGTTCCTTCGACATTCTTCTTCAATTTGGTCCAGACTTGGATATAGCTGCCATATATTTAGACCGATCCGCCGATTTAGGGTCTTAGGCCCATAAAAGGCGCATTTATTGTTCGATGTGGCCGAAATTTGGGACAGTGAGTTAAGTTAGGCCCTTCGACATTCTTCTTCAAGTTGGCTTACATCGGTCCCAATTTCGATATAGCTGCCATATAGACCGATCTCACGATTTAAGATTTTGGAGCCATACAAGGCGCATTTATTGTCCGATTTTGCTGAAATTTGGAACAGTGAGTTGTCTTAGAACCTTCGACGTCTTACTTCAGTTTGGCCCTGATCGGTTCAGATTTGAATATAGCTGTCTTATAGACCGATCTTTCAGTTTTAGCCTTTGGGGCTATAAAAGGCGCATTTATTGTCCGATGTAGCCGAAATTTGGGACAGTGAGTTGTGTTAGGCCCTTCGACATCCTTCTTCAATTTGGTCCAGACTTGGATATAGCCGCCATATATTTAGACCGATCCGCCGATTTAGGGTCTTAGGCCCATAAAAGGCGCATTTATTGTTCGATGTCGCCGAAATTTGGGACAGTGAGTTAAGTTAGGCCCTTCGACATTCTTCTTCAAGTTGGCTTAGATCGGTCCAAATTTGGATATAGCTGCCATATAGACCGATCTCACGATTTAAGGTTTTGGAGCCATACAAGGCGCATTTATTGTCCGATTTTGCTGAAATTTGGAATAGTTAAGGGCTTGGACCCATTAAAGGCGCATTTTTTGTATGATTTCGCTGAGATTTAGGATAGTGAGTAAGAACACGACCCAGATTGGTCCAGATTTGGATATAGCTGCCGTATAAACCGATGTCTCGATTTAAGGTATTGGCTCCATAAAATTCGTATTTATTATACGATTTTGCCGAAATTTGACACAGTGAGTGTTAGGTTTTTAGACATATGATTCAGATCGGTATATATTTGGATAAAGCTGCCAATATTGAACAGTGATTCGTATTTATTAGACCACTCAATGGCCGTACCGAGTTTGTTCCAAATCGGATCATATTTCGATATAGCTGCTTTGGTCCATAAATAATCCATTTCTCACCGGCTTATGACGAAAGCTGGTTTACCCGAGTTAGTGGGTATCCAAAGTTCAACTCGGCCGAACTTAATGCCGTTTTGCTTGTTCGATTTCCAGCCAATTTTCTTATTATCTCTAATCGCAGTTAAACTTGGTTTGTGTAATTAACTCAACCACCTTGACAAATACCAAAAGTAACCCCAACAGTTTATGTGCATATGCATAGCGACTAGGAGGAGTCATTGCAATAAAACCCACCCAGATCATAATGGAATGCAAAGCACACACATATTTATAGCTGTCCCTGACAATTTAAAATAACATTTTTATTATATCAAGAAATGTCATTTCTCCAAACAAAAAAAAAAAAGAAAAACAATCACAAAAACAAAAACTTCAACTAAAACAAATACAGAATGCGCCAAGTAAATTGCATTTAAATTATAACGAATGCGTTCGCATAACATACCATGCCGGTGCACATACATTTGTGCATATTTATATAGCATTGTTATGATTGTAAATAATTGACGAAAAAGCAATAAAAACTCAAATACCTCGAACCGTAAAGGTTAAAGACCACAATAATGTGGCAAAATGTTGTTAACGGGCAGGCAGAGCAGACCACAAAAAAAAAATAAAATACAATAAAATAAAAACGGAAATAAAACAACAGACCAGCCACACCGTATGACAGACAAATAGACGAATATACAGACAAGCCGATGGACAGACAATTGCCAGCTTGTTAAAATATCAACTATTGACGGTTCTTTGTTAATCTGACAATGATCCAAAGCAAAGCCCAAGTCAGAGACTGAGTCTGAATCAATAAAATTGCCTCAACAGAAAAACGCTTATTGGAGAGGTGCGATAATTGCGCACACAATTTAAAGCTTATTTTGGTGTATTGCTTTAGCTCACTTTAATGAGTTTTTTATACCCTCCACCATAGGATGGGGGTATACTAATTTCGTCATTCTGTTTGTAACTACTCGAAATAGTCGTCTGAGACCCCATAAAGTATATAGTCCGTCCGTCCGTCTGTCTGTCGAAAGCACGCTAACTTTCGAAGGAGTACAGCTAGCCGCGTGAAATTTTGCACAAATGCTTTCTTTAGTATAGGTCAGTTGGGATTGTAAATGGGCCATATCGGTCCATGTTTTGATATAGCTGCCATATAAACCGATATTGGGTCTTGACTTCTTGAGCCTCTAGAGGGCGCAATTCTTATCCGATTAGAATCAAATTTTGAGCGACGAGTTTCGGTATGACTTCCAACAACTGTGCCAAGTATGGCTTAAATCGGTTCATAACCTGATATAGCTGTCATATAAACCGATCTTGGGTCTTGACTTTTTGAGCCTCTAGAGGGCGCAATTCTTATTCGATTGGAATGAAATTTTGCACGAAGTGTTTCGGTATGACTTCAACAATTGGGACAAGTATGGTTCGAATCGGTCCATAACCTGATATAGCTGCCATATATACCGATCTTGGGTCTTCACTTCTTGAGCCTGTAGAGAGCGCAAATCTTATCCGATCGGAATGAAATTTTTCACGATGTGTTTTGTTATGATATCCAACAACTATGCCAAGTATGGTTCAAATCGGTTCATAACCTGATATAGCTGCCTTATAAACCGATCTGGGATCTTGAGTTCTTGAGCCTTCTTATCCGATTGGAATGAAATTAAAAAAAAAATATCTTTAAAAATAGAAATATTGAGCTGAAACTTTGCACAGATTATTTTTTTGTCCATAAGCAGATTAAGTTCGAAGATGGGCTATATCGGATTATAGCTTGATATAGCCCCCATATAGACCGATCGGCCAATTTAGAGTCTTAGGCCCATAAAAGCCACATTTATTATTCGACTTTGCTGAAATTTGGGACAGTGAGTTGTGTTAGGCCCTTCGACATTTTTCGTTAGTTTGGCCCTGATCGGTCCAGGTTTGGATATACCTGCCATATAGACCGATCCTCAGATTAAGGGTCTTAGGCCGATAAAAGCCACATTTATTATTCGATTTTGCTGAAATTTGGCACAGTGAGTTGTGTAAGTCCCTTCGACATCCTTTGTCAATTTGGCCCAGATCGGTACAAAATTGGGTATAGCTGTAATATAAACCGATCTTTCGATTTAAGGTTTTGGGCCCATAAAAGGCGAATTTATTGTCCAACGCCGGCGAAATTTGGGACAATGAGATGAGTTAAGCCCTTCGACATGCTTCTAAAATATGGCACAGATAGGTCCAGATTTGGATATAGCTATCATATAGACCGATCTTTCGATTTAAGGTTGTGGGCCAATAAAAGGCAAATTTATTGTCCAATGTCGCCGAAATTTGGGACAGTGAGTTATGTTAGGCCCTTCGAAACCCTTCGTCAATTTCACTCACATCGGTCCAGATTTGGAAATAGCTGCCATATAGACCGATTTTTCTATTTACGGTTTTGGACCATAAAAGGCCCATTTTAGCGCAGTGAGTTATGTTAGGCTCTTGGACATTTTTCTGCAGCTTGGATAAAATCGGTTCAGATTCGGATATAGCTGCCATATAGACTGATATCTCGATTTAAAGTCTTGGCCCCATAAAATGCGCATATAATTCGCTTTCACTGAAATTTGACATATTAACTTATGTTAGGCTTTTGGACATCCATGTTGTTTATGGTTCAAATCGGTTTATTTTTAGATATGGCTACTAAAAAGACCAATATTTTTTTACACACAACTGAACAATGGCTTGTACTTGTTAGTATTTGGTCCAAATCGAATCATATTTCGGTATAACTGCTATGGGACATAAGGCATGCAATTTTCACCGGATTTTGATGAAAGCTGGTTTACAAATATACCCGAGGTGGTGGGTATCCAAAGTTCGGCCCATCCGAACTTAACGCCGTTTTATTTGTTTTTTTTTATCACACCTTTAACTGTGCTTTTCTTTATTTTTTTTTTTTGTTTGTTTATTTGTTTTTCTTTTGTATCCACTGATCGATTTTATTTTTGTGGTTGATTTAAAATTATTCGAAATTTGTAACATGACATCATCGCAATGGTAATCGAATACGAATGCTATGCTGCGTTGTGTTTTTTCTTCACATCTTCACATCAATGGGGCATTCATTGTAAAGCTTTCGTTTGGGATTTGTATCAAAAGTAGAAGGGTGTTCAAACTTTCAGAGAATAGCAAAGGTATACAAACAAAATGCGCAAACGCAGACAGGCAGAACTTTGAATACCCATCACCATGATTTACAGCTGTATTCAAATTAATACAACTGTTTTATGGGCCGAAGATCTTAGGATGTTCGATCTATAATGCAGCTATAATAAAATATGGTCTGAACAAGGATGTCCAGGGATCAAACAAAACACACTATGCCAAATATCTGCATAATCAGGTTACAAATGCTCTTTTAATGGGCATAAGATCCATATATGTCAGCTATATTCAAATATGGTCCGAACAAGGATGTCCAGGGATCAAATACAACTCACTACGCCAAATATCTGCATAATGGGCAACAAAAGCTCTTTTTATGGACATAAGACCCTTAATTGGCAGTTCGGTCTATAGCAACTACTAGCTGGACAGGGTCCGCACCGCTGCGCCTTCTCTAACTCCCTTATTTTATCTGAGCCCTATACTGGCATGGTCAGGAAAGTCTGCTTTGGGGGTACTGGTACGGCTTTTCATATATTTCGCCCCAATGTGGATATCAAATTGGTGCTCTACTCCCAAATGCCTTTCATTTGGCTATGGTCGGTAAATAAGTTCGGTTTGGGGGTATATTTGGGGGTGGGGTGGACCGTCATCAGATTCGATCTCTAGTCTCATAAACCTTTAATTTGAGCCCCATATTGTCACTCTTGGTTTGTACCTCCATTTAGGGTGCTTTGGAGGTGGCATGGCCCCCTGAGAATCCCACCCTTAACAGGTATACCAAATTTCTGTTTTTTCTGGGAAGTATACGTCCAATTGAAGGGTATTTAGTGGGTGGGCCGGTTCCAGACTCAATCCCTAATATGTATACCAGAGTCGTAGTCAATTCCCAAAGACGTTCCATGTCATACCTATTTTGGGCACGGCCCTTGTGTATCCCACCCTTAACAGGGATACCAAATTTCTGTTTTTTCTGGGAGGAGAAGGTCGCTCCCCACGACGAGGCAGGACCGCTGGACAGTACCCTGATTCTTGAATCCTTATATTAACATTAGATTCACACATTATTCCGCTCGAACTACACATCCTGTTGAAAGGTATTGAGTGGGTGGGCCGGTTCCAGGCTCCATTCCTAATATGTATACCAGAGTTGTAGTCAATTCCCAAAGACCTTTCATGTGATACCTATTTTGTGACGTTGGACATTCAAGCTCGTTTAAGGGGTTTTGGGGTTGGGGAGACCCCGTAAACACCTTGGACCAAATTCTTATGACATATTATACTCAACCTCCAAACACCTTTCATTTGATACGCGTATTGTCGCAATTAGTAAATAGGCCACCAAGGAATACATTTTTGTGCCAGATTTGTACTCTACTTTTAAATACCTTTCATTTGATACCCATATTATCCCCATAGGTAAACATGTCCGCTCGGGTAAGTTTGCCCAAAGCGGTGAAAGACTCCTGTTGGGGGATTTTTTGATGGTGAGGGACCCTCCCAAACACTTAAGGCGAAATTTGTATACCTAGTTCGTACTCTACTCTTTAATACCTTTCATTTGATACCCATATTGTCCCTATCGGTAAACATGTCCGCCCGGGTAGGTTTCGGGAGGGGCGTCCCCCTCGGTTATTGGACCCAAATATTTCATACCAATTTCGTGTTTTCGCTTAAATTGGTGCACGCATCTCCGAGATCAGTTTTTGAAAATTGGAGTATGGAGGAGGGTTCGCACCCGAATTTCAACCAAATCAAGTGAAAATTGAAATTTCTTGTGGCTCAAGAAGACAAATCCTGGGATCGGTTGTATAGGGAATATAGCAGTACATAGGCAAATTTAGATCATATTTGGTACGGAAAGTGATGGCAAAAGTCTTTGTGCCAAATTTCATATAACTCGAGAGGAAATTGCCGCTTCTACGGGCACAAGAAGTCAAATCCGAAGTTCGGTTTATATGTTTGCTTTATATATTTATAGACCGATTCGGATCGTACTCGGCGCGGCTGTTGTAGGTCAAGCAGGAATCCTTGTGCCAAACTTCAGCCAAATCAGCTTAGGTTCTAGTCAAGAATTACACCAAAGCACTTGGCCATCAAGGAGAGCGGGAGAACTACCTGATCCAAAAATTTTGCAAATGTTTGCCCATGAAAATTCCAGTAAGGAACAGGGGCAAACTTCTTACACATCAATGAGTGCAGTCCGATTCAATTTTAAACTCAATGATAAGGGGGACTCCTTTTAATAGCCGAGTCCAAACGGCGTGCCGCAGTGTGACACCTCTTTGGAGAGAAGTTTTACATGACATAGTACCTCACAAATGCTGCCAGATTTAGGAGGGTAAAACCACCGCTGAATATTTTTTCTGATAGTCTCTCCAGGATTCGAACCCAGGCGTTCAGCGTCATAGGCGGACATATTCATTTCTGCGCTACGGTGACCTCCATTTGGGGTTAATGTCAAGCTTGTTGGACCAACCAGTGATCTTCCTTAACGCCCCCTGAACGAGGTCTGTAATAGTAGAGAGAGATAGAGACAGACAGATGCAACGACCTTCACTTTCTTCTCCTCGAAGGAAGACCTCAGCCCTGCCCCGTTCCTGTGGTCAGTCTTCCTCATTGAGTTCTCTGCTGGTGACTTGTTGATAGTCCGGCCTTTCAGCATCGTATCAACCCAATTTACCAAAAGAAGGGAGACTATCAAATCCACCAGAGCACAATGTATGATTTCAACTCCACGTTATTAAAAGACCCTTCCATGTCCAAGAAAGCCGCCAAAGTTAAGTCGCCCACACCCAAATTTCCTTTCATGGACATTTTTCAAGTTATGACTTGTCCACATAAGCTTGTAGCATACACAGGCGCTCAATTTTTGATAAACTGTCCTCCGTTGCCTTTTGGTCTTATCTCGAAGAATTTTCGTTTAATTAAGTTTAAGTAGCTTCTATTGCCCTGGATATTGTAACTCATGTCATCCCTGTCAGGTATAGGGGTACAGCAATTTTATTCAGATGAACTCTCACACAATGTATATTCCACACTGCCTGGAATATCGGGTATTGTATCAAAGATAAAGTGATCAATGGGTGATCAAAGTGATCAAACTAGTTATCCTATGAATCTGGCTGGGTATTAAACAGTAGGATGATCCTTGGAGCACCGTCCACCAGGCTACAAAACCATATAGCATTATAGGTCTGACAATTGCAATATACGGCCTGTATATGACACGCGGTTTAAAACTCAAAATGTTCTCTATGACCATTTTGCAACGTGGGTATCTTCACTCTTCTGCTGAAAAGAACAAACTATGTCTTACACGAATTGACGCTTAAACCGATTTCGTCCTTCGACTTTACCGTCGTACTTAGAACTTCCTGAAGTTTATACTAGGAGCTTGAAACTTTACACAAATATTTCTTATTAGTGTATGGGCCAAATCGGTCCATGTTTTGATATAGCTGCCATATAAACCGATAGTAGGTCTTGACTTCTTGAGCCACTTCCAACAAATGAACTATGTATGGTTCCAATCGGTTTATAAAATGATATAGCTGCCATATAAACCGATCTCCCAATTTGACACTCTGAGCCACTGGAGGGTGCAATTTTCACTCCATTTGTCAGAAATTTTGCAGATAGTATTTTTCGATTGTTTCTAACAGCCTTGTTAAGTACTGTCCATATAGGTCAATAGCTTGATGTAACTCATCTATTGTATATAAATAAAAGAGTAGCGTGACTGACTGACTGACTAACTGACTATCTGACTAACTGACTAACAGACTAACTGACTAACTGACTGACTAATCATCGCCCAGCCCAAACGGCTAAGGCTAAAATCATGAAATTTTCCACGAATGTTGGTCTAGGGTCATAGGCATGGGGTAAGGCTGGATTTGGTGATAATAGTACGTTTAGATACTAAAAAGTTCCAAAAGGTACGAAATGGTACATATTTGCCTAGCGCGTACGGAAAGGGCTAGAATTATGTTCTTGGGCTCAAATTAAAGACCGTCTCGAAAATATAACGCATGGTGAAAAAAACTAAAATTTCGAAAAATCGTACTAGAAGTGGGAGAAATAGTACGTTTAGTACCACAATTGGTACTATTTGGTACTTTCTTTGTAAATTGAACTAGTGTTTTGAATTTTGGAACTTAGGTAAACTTTGGCAACCACAACTGGGTGACTATAAAACTTTTTGCAAATTTGCACATTTAGGTACTAAAAAAAGTACCAAAAAAGATACGATATGTGTAAACTTTGTACAGGGCGGATGCGTAGAAATAGAATTTTAAAATATGACTTAAAAAACATCTGGTGCAAAAGGATGAGGGTAAAAAGAAATGGAAAATAGTACTGGTAACGGTAGGAAACATACATTTAGTACCGCAATTGGTACTATTTAGTACTTTCATTACAGATGGAGCTAGAGGTCTAAAATTTTGCATGTAGGTACAACTAGAAAATATATGTTAGGTGACTTTGATATTTTTGCAATTCGAACATTTGGTACCAATATCGGTACCATTTGGTACTTTCTGAGCGATGGAGCTAGAGGGCTGAAATTTGGGATGTAGGTAAAACTTATAAATATATGATGGCCGGCTAAATGATTTTTTAACAATTGTAACATTTTGGTACCAAAATTGGTACTATTGGGTGCATTCCTTGTAGATGGAGTTAGAGGTACGAAATTTGGGGTGTCGGTACAACTAAGAAATAAATTATGGATTAAATGATCTATTCAAAATTCGTACATTTTAGTACCAAAATTGGTAGCATTTTGTACTTTCTTGATAGATGAAGCTATAGGTCTGAAATTTAGCATGTAGGTACAACTAAGAAATATTTTAGATAGGTGACTAAATAATTTATTAAAAACTCATACATTTTGATACCAAAACTGGTACCATTTGGTACTTTCTTTGCAGATGATGGAGCTAGAGGTCTGAAATATGGCATGCAGGTACAAAAAGGAAATATATAATGGGTGACTAAATGATTCATTCAAAATTCGTACATTTTTACATTACACGTACATTTCAAAATCGGTACTAAAACATACAAATTTGTGCATTCTTTACAAATTGAGCTAAAGTTCGATTCATATATAACTTGACAATATATATATATTGTTATTCTTGGTATTTTCTTTATAGGAGGGCACAGATTTCTAAACTTTTATTCGCAATTATTACAAAATTTCATAGTCTTATAAACTGAGTGACTGCCTATGCATTTAGAAGCCCTACACTAAAAAGGTGGTATTAAAAATGGGGGGAGCGAAGCAGGCCTCCGGGATGCTGGTATTTATATATATATTGAAAAAGTCATTCAAAGAATTTGACAAATGCGATCCATGGTGGAGGGTATATAAGATGCGGCCAAGTCGAACTTAGCTGGCTTTTACTTGTTTATACTTTGACAGCGAGATTGTCTTCTATGTAGCTGGCTAGATCATCAAAACCTTAAAAATTTTTCTATCAACCAACGCAAAATGCAAATTTGCCCATGAAGATACCAATAGGAATAGAATAGGAGCGAACCCAGTCGTTCAGCGTCATAGGTGGACAAGCTAACTTCTAAGCTACGGGGGCCCCAATCTACGCAGATACCTCAATAGTTCGCATAGCTCATACTCAACCATTACCTTCCTGCCACCAATGTGGTCTGATTGCAACGTGAGTGCCTTGCCTCATTCATATGGCTTTTAAACTACTATTTATCTTTGAGTGTATTTCATTTAGTATGGTATTCTTTGCATAACAATTCCGAGTTGGTGAAATCACCAAATCCCTATGGAATCGAAAGAATCAACAAATGAGAATTTACGTAGATACAATAATGAGTGCACACATGTATGTATAATGGAACACAAGAAAAATCTGATGAAGCATAATTTTATATTTTTGTATTAATATTCACTTCTTCTCCATCATCATCAATGTGGTTTAAACAACGTCATGTTAATGGGTAAAATAAGGAAAATTTAAAAGATTTATCGTTAATATCAATATGTGGGAATAGTTGTATGCCAGCCACTTTAAAGCGGCGCTAACAAAGTAGAAAAATTAAAAAAATTATTTAATTCTCCCTCATTGAATTTAAATGAATGATGATACGAACAAAAGCAAAGCAATCGTCAGAGATTTCTTCCGATTTTGTTTAAATTGGCAAGCATGTCTATAGAGAAACTAAGCACGGAAACCATAGACAATAAGAATTAAAATTATAATCACAAAAAAAAAAAATGATTCATCAATTCAACATTAAATCGTTGAAGCTAATTTTCTTTTTCCAGGTAATGCTAAAAAAAAAGCGAAAACATAGACACATTCTTTCCTGCAGAAAATTGGCTAGAAATTCTGTCCTTATAGAAAATTTTGCGAAAATTGCTTAGAAAGTCCGGTGAAGTCGACTTTTTGCTACTACAAAAAGCCCAACAACTTGCGAATGTTCACATCCGATAAATCAGACGAGTTCTCAAAGATAAAACAGTCTAAAGTGTAACCTCTTTCTGATTACCAGTGCTGGACACACACACAGCTGAAGTTCTATAGTCACTTCTTCCTCGAAGTCCCTACAGCTTCTGAAATGGACACGGACACAATGACTGAGAGGTGTGTTTTAGCCAACGAAAGCAAAGTGGTGGTCTACCACTTCAAAACTACATTTGGCCACATGATTTTAGAGTGACCACAACCCCCACTTTGTGACCATCTGTCATTCGTTATCCTCTGGGCATGATCCTAAAGACTTAGATTACATGTTGCTAAAGGCATACCCTCAGATTCCAGTTCACCTGGAATGTGTTAGGTAATTCTTAGCTCGTTTGCTCTATAATTCCCTGGGATATCTCTGTGGCCCGGCACCCAAAGCAGGTAGGTTTGGTTACGTTGAATGGGTCGCCCACCAAAGGTGAGTTCACTTGGAGGCCAGTTTGGCCCATTGTGGTACCCAAGAGAGAGAAAAAGGGAAGAAAAAAAGGGAATATGAGACCTCGTACTAGAGGTTATACACGAATAAAAGAAAAAGACAGGAGGAGTAGAGAAACCCGAGCAGGAGGTGATGAATCGCCCCTCCCTACGCAAGTACGGATCTACATACGCCGGAGCCTATGGCTCCTCCCCTCTGAACTATCCTGTTCCATCAACAAACCTCAGGAGACCTACCACATACGTTCGCAAGTTCAACAAAAAGACAGGAGGAGTGGAAAAACCCGAGCGGGAGGTGAGGAACCACCCTTCCCTACGCAAGCACGGATCTATCTACGCCGGAAATTGTGAGGGGGGGGGGGGGGGGGAGCTTGGAACTATCCTGTTCCATCAACAAACCCCAGGTGACCTACCGCATATGTTCGCAAGTTCACCCAGATCATAGAATAAACGGCTCCCCAGAAAGGAGAGCCTACGTCTCCCCAAAAAGGAGAGCCTACATCTCCCCAGAAAGGAGAGCCTACGTCTCCCCAGAAAGGAGAGCCTACGTCTCTGCAGACCCGGACAGGAACCCAGCAAGGGCACAACAGTCTCATCCTCATGGGGGCAACTCCTACAGAAGTCATTGTGCAGCACCCCCATGGGCGCCACCATACAGCCTATGGCACAGTCTCCGGTTACGACCCCTGTCAAACAAGAATAAACGGCTCCCCAGAAAGGAGAGCCTACGTCTCTGCAGACCCGGACAGGAACCCAGCAAGTGCACAATAGTCTCATCCTCATCGAGGCAACTACTACAGAAGTCATTGTGCGGTATCCCCATGCACGCCACCATACGGCCTATGGCATAGTCTCCGGTTATGAGCCCTGTCAAATTACTCATCGACTTCTTATCGAACGTCAGCAAGTGTTCCATCCTGTTCCATCAACAAACCTCAGGAGACCTACCGCATATGTTCGCAAGTTCACCCAGATCATAGAATAAACGGCTCCCCAGAAAGGAGAGCCTACGTCTCCCCAAAAAGGAGAGCCTACGTCTCTGCAGACCCGGACAGGAACCCAGCAAG
Source organism: Stomoxys calcitrans (assembly GCF_963082655.1). Lineage (NCBI taxonomy): Eukaryota > Metazoa > Arthropoda > Insecta > Diptera > Muscidae > Stomoxys > Stomoxys calcitrans. The sequence goes on along the minus strand of NC_081556.1, from coordinate 96,280,215 downwards.
GGCACAATAGTCTCCTCCTCATCCTCATGGAGGCAACTCCTACAGAAGTCATTGTGCGGCACCCCCATGAGCGCCACCATACAGTCTATGGCACAGTCTCTGGTTATGACCCCTGTCAAACAAAAACGGCTCCCCAGAAAGGAGAGCCTACGTCTCTGCAGACCCGGACAGGAACCCAGCAAGTGCACAATAGTCTCATCCTCATCAAGGCAACTCCTACATAAGTCATTGTGCGGCACACCCATGCGCGCCACTATACGGCCTATGGCACAGTCTCCAGTTATTACCCCTGTCAAAGTACTCATCGACTTTTAATCGAACGTCAGCAAGTGCCTCGCCCTCCTCCGGTCGATGACCGGCCATAGCGCCATCGCACTCCGGCAACCATCTACCTTGTCCCAGCTCTGTGTTCAGTAGCTCGACAAATGGCACGTAGGCAAGGCCGATGACGAACCTCTCCTGGCGCACTTGACCGCCCTCTCAATTCCTAGAATCCCATAAATTCTGAGTTTCTAGGGCGGTAAGCCCCTTGCCAGAATTTCTCTAGCGGCTACTGCAATGGCACAGATCGCTGCAGACCCCCAAACAGAGTAGACCTCCAATCCATCTTGAAGCCATCTGTGTAGATCGAGGTCTCATCCTTTGTATGTACACCATTCGCCCTCCATTCGTCCCTCTCAGGAAAACGAATAGTGAATGCCCTCGCTCCAGTCGGCACTAGTGTCAGGTAGTCGTAGATGTTCCATAGTCGTAGATGTTCCATTTATGGTAAGGTTATCCAATTTTTGGAAAGAAAATTACCTTTGTGTCTTTCCATCACACAGGTATATATGACATGCCGACACAAGTAGAGTATATCTTCATGCCAAGGAGCCACTCTATGGGACACCGCTTGTAACTTAACTGGTGATACATCATCAGGACTTGGCAACTTGCGTTGAAGAGCTCACTCTTGTAGTTTCTTAGCTCAGCCTAGGCCTCTTGAAGTGTTTTCTGCAGTCCCTCCTTAGACCAACCAGTTCTGGTGGCCTTAAAATGGTAGAGATATGCAACAACCGTATCATAGTCAAGATTCAGAATTTCCACCAATGTTATATTAGCCTTGTCTTCTAAGTCTGCCAGATGTTTATGCTCACAAGTTTAGTTCGATCTTGTCATGATGAGTTTCCTAACGCATCTAAACTGCAATTCTTCCTCAGGACATTTTTTTCAATCAACCAGCACGCAGGGGATGTCTCCTATATATGCAGAGCATTGCGTTGGAGAGGATAGTTAACGATAAGAGCAAGGAATGAGGGAGTAGTGTTTATTGACATTTACTTTGAATTTCTGTCGAAAGTAGTGGGAAAGACATCTGCCGGAAGTCAATTCCGAATATGCCTTTGCGAGAAGAGAATTCTGTCGGTAGAGCATTGTCTGATCAGCTGTTCAATCGATTACAAACCGGTGCGACTGAGACTGATTTCCGAAGAATACACACCGTGGAAGAATCAATAGAACAGTGTCACACAACCCAACAATAGAGTTGGATACCCTTCCATCTCCAATCAACACCAACGCCCGCCTCTGGACACGGTCAAGCAGCTCCAAGGACCTGCTTGTCGGGTTCTGTTTCGACGACTTAACATCCCCTTCTGATTGTGGCAGGAGGATTATCAGTCACCTGGCATTCGCCAGACTTTAGAGATGTAATCGATAGTTCCTTAGACAAGTACTCAGCAACTAATGCTGAGTCATCTTCTGATTCGTCAACCCCACTGCTTTTAAAGAACTTCATTTTCAACTTGTTGAATCCTAGGACACAACTCCATCAGACTTGTGAGAGATCTGCGAGACAGCCGAATACTGTACGTCTCCGGTCGCCATCAGCCCCATCCAATCTACCAATTGTAGTCGGTGGTTTAGAGATTTGAATAACAGGCTCTTAGTCTCCTAAGTATGGATTCAGGATCTGAAGAAATCCTTGGTATCGAAGTTTGTGCCATTCGGTCGAGAAAGAATATCTCCCTTCTTGACTAAACCCAGTGCTGCGCCTGGACAGATCTCGCTAATCTTTCTTAGGGAGCAGCGATACATTTCAATTGAGTGTTGATCCCCGAAAGCAATTGTTTGTATCGGCCCCGATACCTGCCTGTTTGGTCACAAACTGGAGAAGGCTCAGAAAACTCAGTAAGGACACCGGAGTATACAGATGACAGAATGTTGATTTTCACTGCAATTTTTCCTAGGGATGTAACACTCTTCTTTTCCCTTGTCAACAACTAACATCACCAAGCTGTCCTTAGCTACATTAGAAAAGGTTCTTGGACCCACATTACCATTGTTCGGTTAACTCTTTTGGACATGGGATGCCCTGTAGGTGACCGCAGCCTTATGGCTGACCGCCGTTTCCGAATCTACACGTGTAGCTTTTGGGGTAGCCTGCACAGCAAATCTCTAAGCCCAACAAAGGGAGCCTCTCTTGAATCGGTGAGAGTATTACGATCATTAACACAAAGCTTCTCAATAAACCTGAGAGCGATACGCATTTTATTGTTCCAACTTCTTAAAGAGCGTATTGGTTTGCCATAAAAGCCCGATGGCCTAGGCAAATTATAGGCATGCAGAGATAGGTTAGGTTCGGCCTGACTCGAATCATATGTCTTAGTGAAAAGCACCTTCCGATCAGTCGTCTGCTGGCAAGTGATGCCTGGAGCAGCCATCTCATCAGTCGAGGTCTCAGTAGCAGACAACATGCTACGGCCTGATTGGGATTTCGCAGTCCATTGTTAGCCTACTTCCGAGTTCTAGATACGCAGCTGCACTGGAAACAGACGCAGATCATGAAGCGCCTAATGGATAACATTATCGTAGCTATCATTGAGTGGCTTAATTTTTTGAAGCCTGTTACAAGTTACAGAAATTTCATTTCATCGGATAAAAATTGAGGCATCCAGGGATTTGAGATGTCAAATCAGGTGATCGCTTTACATAGGACCGATTTGGACCCTATTTGGCACGATTGTTGGAAGTCATGATAGAAAACCAAGTGCAAAATGTCAGCTCAACCGGATAACCACTGCGGCTTTTAGTATCTCAATATTTCAAATCGGGTGATCGGTTATAGACCAAGACCATACCTTGCACGATTGTTGGAAGTCGTAACAGAACACTATGTGCAAAATTTCATCCCAGTCGGTTAATAATTGCTCCCGAAGTGAAGTCGAAGGACTACTCTATATGGGAGCTATATCCACATCTACACCGATGTAGCCCATTTTCACTCCCCAACGATCTACATCAATAAGAAGAATCTGTAAAAACTTTCGTGCAGCTAGCTACCCGTTCGTCCGCTATCGCAATTTACACGGATGGATGGACAAGAGGACGGACGGGCGGACATATCTAAATCGACCTCGAGTGTCAAGATGACCCTTTATGGTGTAGCAGATCAATATTTTGATGTATTACAAACGGAATGACTAGTTTAGTATACCCCACATCTTATGGTGGTGGGTATAACAACCATAATAAAAGTTAGCACAAAAACATATGAAAAAAAACTTTCAAGATCAAATATATTAGAAAACTGTTATGTAGAGACTGCTTAGGTCTAATAAGAATCAAATGCAAACTTACAAATGGTTATCCAATTAAAAGGTTATGCAAAATCCAATAGTTTCTATAGTTACCTGCAATAAATAAAAAAGATAATTCTTATTAGAAAAATATAAACAATAAATGAATAGTACATATTAAAGTTAAAAGTTGCTAAGGTTGGAATTTTGTCTTAAAATTTTAAATGTGAATCATTGGATTAGGCATTCTTTATTATACCCACCACAATAGGAGCATATATATTTCGGATCGTCGTAAAAGTCGAAGACGATTTAACGATGTCCGTGTGTCTGTCCGTCCGTCTGTTGTAATCACTCTAGAGCCTTCACAAATTGAGATATTGAGCTGAAATTGGGCGCAGATACGTTTTATAGATGCACGATTGTTAAATTACTGAACGGGGCAAATCGGATCATATTTGGATATAGCTGCTATATAGACCGATCTGCCGATGAAGGGTTTGAAGCCCATAAACGCTTTATTTATTAAACGATTTCGCTGAAATTTGAAACAGAGAATAGTTTTAGACCTACCAATATTCGACCTTAACATGGTTTGGATCGGCCTATATTTAGATATAGCTGCCATATAGACCGATCTCCCTATAAAGGGTCTGAAGCCCATAAAAGCTTTATTTTTTAAACGATTTCGCTTAAAATTTGAAACAGTGAGTAGTTTTAGGCCTCCCATCATAGGACCCAAATATCGTTCAGATCGGACTATATTTAGATATAGCTGCCACATAGACCGATTTGCCGATAAAGGGTCTGAAGCCCATAAAAGCTTTATTTATTAACCGATTTTGCTGAAATTTGAAACAGTGAGCAGTTTTAGGCCTCCCGCCATCTGACCCAAATATGGTTCAGATCGGACTACATTAAGATATAGCTGCTATATAAACCGATCTCCCCGATAAAGGGTCTGAAGCCCATAAAAGCTTTATTTATTAACCGATTTCGCTGAAATTTGAAACAGTGAATAGTTTTAGACCTCCCAATATTCGACCTTTATGCGGTTCGGATCGGACTACATTAAGATATAGCTGCTATATAAACCGATCTGCCGATGAAGGGTCCGAAGCTCATAAAAGCTTTATTTTTTAAACGATTCCGAAATCTGATCCAAATATCGTTCAGATCGGACTATATTAAGATATAGCTGCCATATAGACGCATTTGCCGATAAAGGGTCTGAAGCCCATAAAAGCTTTATTTATTACCCGATTTTGCTGAAATTTGAAACAGTTAGTTATTTAATTATCTGCAGATAAATGGTCTAAAGCCTATAAAAGCTTTATTTATTACCCGATTTCGTTGAAATTTTAAAGGGTGAGTTGTTTTAAGACTCCCCACATCCGACCCAAATATGAGTCAGATCAGACTATATAGATATAGCTGTCATATGAACCGATCTTCCAATTTAGGCTCTTAATCCCATAAAAAGCAGATTTATTGTCTGAAAATATTACTTGTATATGAGTTCTCTGTACCTGAATAAAATATGATCGAGACCAGCCCCTATTAAGATATAACTACGGATATAAAATAGGAAGATTATATACTTGCTTAATTTGGTCCAGATTGGGTTAAAGGGGCCATATAAAACGATCTGTGACTATTGTTAGGCTTTTCGATATTCGTGTCCCATATGGTTCAGATCGGTTTATATTTGGATATAGCTGCCAAAAGGACCAATATTTTGTCCTACAAAATTGAACAGTGGCTTATATTACTCAGACCACTCAATGTCAGTGCTGAATTTGGGTGCATAAGTTATACAATTATCACCGGATTGAGTCAAAAGGGGGTTTGCATATATACCCGAGGTGGTGGGTATCCAAAGTTCAGCCCGTCCGAACTTAATGCCTTTTTACTTGCTTAGTTCATAATACTTTGAAATATTGGATACAGACCCTCCAAAGTACACATACTCTCGATCTAAATGCAATTTTTAGATGCTCTTGCGGTTTTGCCTGTTGGCGAGTACTTCCGCCTGTCTAAAGCATGATTTTTCAAAATGCATGCTTTAATTTTTTATACCCTCCACCTTAGGATGGGGGTATATTAATTTCGACATTCTGTTTGTAAGTCCTCGAAATATTCGTCTAAGACCCCGTAGAGTATATATATTCTTGACCGTTATGAAATTTTAAGTCGATCTAGCCATGAGCGTCTGTCCGTCCGTCCATCCGTCTGTCTGTCCGTCCGTCCTTCTGTCCGTCCGTCCGTCCGTCTGTCTATCAAAAGCCCGCTAATTTTCGAAGGAGTAAAGCTAGCCGCTTGAAATTTTGCACAAAAACTTCTTATCGGTTGGAATTGTAAATGGGCTATATCGGTCCATGTTTTGATATAGCTGCCATATAAACCGATCTTGGATCTTGACTTCTTGAGCCACTAGAGGGCATAATTCATATCCAATTTCGATGAAATTTTCCACGAGTTGTTTTATTATGATTTCCAACAACTGTGCTGAGTATGGTTGCAATCGGTCCTTAACCTGATATAGCTGTCATATTAACTGATCTGGGGTCTTGACTTCTTGAGCGTCTAGAGGGCGCAATTCTTATCCGATTTGGCTAAAATTTTGCACGACGTGTTTTGATATGACTTCCAACTGCGCTAAGTATGCTTTAAATCGGTCTATAACCTGATATAGCTACCATATAAACTGATCTGGGGTCTTGACTTGTTGAGCCTTTAGAGGGCGCAATTCTTATCCGACTTGGCTGAAATTTTGCAACAGGTGTTTTGTTAGGACTTCCAACAACTGTGCTGGGTATGGTTGCAATCGGTCCATAACCTGATATTGCTGTCATATAAACCGATCTGGGGTCTTGACTTCTTGAGTCTCCAGAGGGCGTAATTATTATACGATTTGGCTGAAATTGTGCATCAGGTGTTTTGATATGACTTCCAGCAACTGTGCTGAGTATGCTTTAAATCGGTCTATAACCTGATATAGCTGTCATATAAACCGATCTGGGGTCTTGACTTCTTGAGCCACTAGAGGGCGCAATTCTTATCCGATTTGGCTGAAATTTTGCATCAGGTGTTTTGTTATAACTTCCAACAACTGTATCAAATATACTATAAGTCGATCTATAACCTGATATAGCTGCCATATAAACTGATCTGGGATCTTGACTTCTTGAGCGACTAAAAGGCGTAATTATTATCCGATTTGGCTGAAATTTTGTACAACGGATTCTCCCATGACCTTCAACATGCTTGTCAAATATGGTCCGAATCGGTCTATAGCCTACAGCTTCCATATAAACTGATCTTTCTATTTTATTGGGTTGCCCAAAAAGTAATTGCGGATTTTTTAAAAGAAAGTAAATGCATTTTTCAATGATGTTTTTTTAGTTAATGAAAAAATTGTACAAAGAACTTGTCACATATGATTCTTGGTGAAGAAGATTGAGGGACCAAATTTAAGGCTCAACTACTTCTTTTGTTTGATTTTGCTTGCTGCAGTTTATTATAACAATTTAATAGATATTCTTTGAAGGTTACTACTAACTCAACAATCCCAGAACTTTTCGGACTTTAAACGAACTCATTGCCGGAATGGCACAATAATCAAGTCATGCAAAACAGCCAAAAGGACTCTCAAAACACAAAAAAAACACCGTTTTTAGGTCAAAGGAAAATGCATTTACGTTTATGATGGTCTTTCTTTTGCTTGCTCATCCACTTCTACTTCTGTTAATGTTCAGTTTAATTTTGGAAGAGTGCACCAAAGTCACAACTGGCAGTGCATAGCGATACCAAAGACTCGCCGTGGACTCAGTTCCACAACTTAAAGAACACAAAGGAAATGGAAAGTGAAACAACACACAGAAGAAATTGTGCCCTTGTTTTTTTTTTGCATGACATCTTTTTACTTGCGATGTTCCCAGTGACAGAGACCCAACCACTGATGAGATTGTCCTTTCTTCTGTGTATGTTTGAGATGTCCTTTTTGTAAAAGAACTGAGCAATTTATGCCAACAACTCAAACACTTGTGTGGCAAACGCATTTGAGCTTTGATGCTGGTGCCATGACATGAGCAACAAAAGCATGCACTTGTCCTTTGCCACAGTCGCTGCCACAATTACAGGCGAAATGAACTTAAAGAAGGGGTTGCTATGGCACAATTGCCACATGACAGGGTAACCATTCTAAGCAAGCCCATTTGCATGATGTGCAATCATCATCTTAACATATTCCGTATACCTTTCAGTTTCAACACTTAAATCAACAGCAAGCTACAGCCAAATGGCATGTGGCACCGTTTAGAGGAGTCAACTGTTGTTTGCAAACAGGCAAGAAGTCGTTGGTAATGATGATGATGATGCACCTCAACATTCACCTTGCCAACATCCTACGTATGTTGCGCTATTCAAGGTTGTATGGAAATCCCCACTTCCACTCATTTATATACACCATGTTGCTGAGGAACAAAGTGAACATTTGATGATGGATTTTTGGTCGAATTCAACAACTGGGTACAAAACAACAACAACAACAATGTCTTATGATTAGAGTTCGGGTTTGTATGCAAAATCGAAGTTTTCCTTTCTATTATTCGGCAAACATTGTAAACAGATAATGACTTAAAAATGTGGATTCCGCAAGTATATATGGAATACGTCAATGCTATCTATTATTTGGCATTTGCCAAATATTTCGATTTTGCATTAAAATCCAGACTCTACTACTGAAATAGTTAAAGATCATGTAAATACACGGGAAATATTTACAAACTTGGAGTTTCATGAAAAACAAGCATACTCAATGTCCTCAACAAAACATAAAAATAGGTTCCGAGAGGCCTACATAATTGCTTTGGAAGATTAAAAGACTGGTACCGTACCCCAAATATTGGGTTGCCCAAAAAGTAATTGCGGATTTTTTAAGAGAAAGTAAATGCATTTTTAACAAAACTTAGAATGAACTTTAATCAAATATACTTTTTTTACACTTTTTCTAAAGCAAGCTAAAAGTTACAGCTGATAACTGACAGAAGAAAGAATGCAATTACAGAGTCACAAGCTGTGAAAAAATTTGTTAACGCCGACTATATGAAAAATCCGCAATTACTTTTTGGGCAACCGAATACTTCCAAGGATCAGCTCTTGGTCATCATTGGGCCATACTTCTTTGTCGACGATACCAATCGCCACGTTGCCGTAAATGGACAACGCTACAGCACCCGGCTGATTGATTATTTTTTGTATGAATTGAACGATATAGACCTAGACGTCATAGGGATTTAACAGGACCATAACAGGTGCACACGTTACAGTCGATTTATTGAAGAGTTAGTATGAAGATTGTGTTATCTCGATTTGACAACTCTAGACTATTTTCTTTGGGGCTACTTCAATAAGCTGACGACATTGAAAGAGCTCAGAGAAAACATGCTTAGTGGGAAATGGCGACCGTTTCGGCCGAAATATGTGGTCGACAATAACAACAATACGCGCCTCAGCCTCTTCACCTGTTAAATAATGCAGCCGAAACTACGACAATAACAACAATAAACCATCCATCGCTGAAATTTTGCACAGATTCTTTTTTTATCCATAAGCAGGTTAAGTTCGAAGATGAGCTATATCGGACTATATCTTGATATAGCCACCATATAGACCGATCCGCCGATTTAGGGTCTTTGGCCCACAAAAGCCACATTTATTATCCGATTTTGCTGAAATTTGGGAAAGTGAGTTGTGTTAGGCCCTTCGACATCCATTGTCAATTTGAAATTTGGGACAGTGAGTTGTGTTGGGCTCTTCGACATCCTTCGTTAATTTGGACCAGATCGGTTCAGATTTGGATATAGCTGCCATACAAACCGATCCTCCGATTTAGGGTCTTAGGCCCATAAAAGCCACATTTATTGTCCGATTTTGCTGAAATTTAGGACAGTGAGTTGTGTTAGGATCTTCGACATCCTTCGTCAATTAGGATCAGATCGACCTAGATTTGGATATAGCTTCCATATAAACCGATCCTCCGATTTCGGGTCTTAGGCCCATAAAAGCCACATTTATTATCCGATTTTGCTGAAGTTTGGGACAGTGAGTTGTCTTAGGCCCTTCGACGTCTTTCTTTAATTTGGCACAGATCGGTCCAGATTTGGATATAGCTGCCATATAGACCGATATCTAGGTTTTAGGTTTTGGGGCCATAAAAGACGCATTTATTGCCCGATGTCGCTGAAATTTGAGACAGTGCTTTATGTTAGGCTCTTCGACATTTTTGTGCAACTTGGCTCTAATCGGTCCAGATTTGGATATAGCTGCAATGTAGACCTATATCTCGATTTAAAGTCTTGGCCCCATAAAAGGCGCATTTCTAATCCGATTTCTCTGAAATTTGATACAGTGACTTATGTTAGGCTTTTCGACATCCGTGTCGTATATAGTTCAGATCGGTATGAGGTATATGAGTATAAGGTATGAAATTTTCACCGAATTTTGATGAAAGGTGGTTTACATATATACCCGAGGTGGTGGGTATCCAGAGTTCGGCCCGGCCGAACTTAACGCCTTTTTACTTGTTGTTTTTCCACCACTCAAAGGGCTTTTATGTCTTTCTGCTTGTGGTGGATTCGTTGCCTCTTTCCTTTCCACTTTGTGTGCAGTGGGTGACGATCTTGTTCTCTTGTCGCTTTCATCCCGCTATTTAAGGCACAATACTAAACATTAGGGGTATTCACGGCGATAAGAGAGCATGTTTGAATACACTGTACACACTTATAACGTTTAATATTTCTGATTGGCACAATGTTTGGTGAGTTTAGAATACCTTTTTGCCAACATACGAGGGGAACGTTCGAACTTTTTCGCGGTATATTCCCATGTTCATTATCATCGACCTGATATCCTCGCTTTATGTGAAACCCAGGTGGGTGAGGATTCTGATCCACAGGATTTTCACATTCCAGGGTATCACACTCTATCTCTTTCTATCCCCCACAGAGGCCTTGTGCTATATGTACGTAATGACATAGTGTTCCATAGGCAGCAATACTTGGGCTCACAAGATCCGGAATTTAATTCCATTTGGCTTAAATTTAGGATTGGAACACAAGTACTTTACTTCGGGTTTATATATAGAAGTTCAAACTCGGAAAGGGAGTTTTCCTTAAGCGGCTTTGACGCCAGAAGCAACGATTTCAATGTCCACAACTCCTCTTGGCTTTCCCATTCGGGAAATACGACTCCGGAGGGTCAATACGCCGAGCTATTCGCCGTGCAGAATGGCCCGATGGAACTAGTGAATGAACTGACCCACATTTCATGTGTCGAAGGACACCAACATAACACTCTTGACCTATTCTTAACTTCACACCCTGAGAAGTATGAAGTTAATGTCCTCGCGCCTCTTGGTAATTCTGATCACTGCAGCATTTCAGCGTCCTATTCGAATTCTGCTCTTCGCGCCGCCTCTTCCCTAGCCCCGAAGCGGTAACAGCGTCTTCGTGCCAAAGTTATTGCTTCTCCGAGGGGAAGTAAGAACTTTTGGTCATTCGTAAAAAGAGTAAAGGGCAACCCATCGGCAATCCCAACTCTTGTTAAGGATGATCAGGTATTCACTGACCCGGCTAATCTTCGGGCTGAAATGTTTGCAGGAAATTCATTCTTCCTTGCCGTTTAACAATCAACCACTCACCATGATTGATAGTGTACTTAGTTCGATGTCTCAGATATTCTTACGAACACATAGAGTTAAAAGGGTCCTTGCGGATCTCGACGTTAATAAATCTCAGGGCTCGGATGGCATATCAACACTTGTCCTTTGTGAGTGTTATTCGACGCTTGCTCGTCCACTAGGCAACCTTTTCAACCTTGCTTGCCATGCGGGAGTTTTCCCAGCGCGTTGGAAGATTGCGAACGTTCACTCCATTCCCAAAAAAGGTGAGGCGAACAACCCTGCGAATTACCGGCCAGTTGCTCCGCGCTCTTCAAGGTTATGAAGAGTATGGTTAACCGTCATCTTGTCAGATACTTAGAGTCCAATGGCCTTCTTAGCGACAGACAGTATGGATTCCGCAGAAATCGCTCTACGGAAGACCTAATGACATTTTTTAACAGAACGATGGAGTCGCTCTATCCACCAGTTTGATGAGAGTAAGGTCATGGCTCTGGATATTTCCAAGGTATTTGATAGGGTCTGGCACGGAGCACCTTTATCAAAGCTTGTCGCTTTTGGAGTCGGTAATAACTTCGTTCGATTTATATCGAGCTTGGTCAGAGATCGCACTATACGAGTTTTTGTAGATGGGTTCTCATCAGATGAGTATACATTGACCGCAGGTGTGCCACAAGGCTCTGTCCTTTCCCCTTCCCTTTTTCTTATTTTCATTGACGATCTGTAGGGTCAGACTTTGAATCCAGTCTACTCTTTTGCCATTGACATTAGTCTGTGTCATTCATATTCATTCGACCATAGGCCCAGTCCTCAAGAACGTATAGACAGTAGGCGCACTATGGATGAGACGCTCTCCCAGGATTTGTTGGCCATTTCCGAGTGGGGTAGAATGAACAGAGTAGACCGTAACACACAGAAGACGCAGTGCTGTTTCTTGTCTCACAAGCGGTTCACTGACCCACTACAATCGTCGATATCAATCGACGGTATAGATATGGAGCAGTCAGATGCTCTTGATATTCTGGGCATAAAGATGCAATGTGATGTCCGTTGGTCAAAACACGAATTCGAAGTGTCGAAAGAAGCATTCAAGTGTTTGGGCTTTCTTAAGCGGTGCAAGAAATATTTCACCTCTTCTGATCTTCTCATTATCTATACTACCTACATCAGGCCGAGGATGGAATATAACTCTCATATATGGCCAGGAGCTACAAAATCATCCTTGAAGCTACTTGACCGGGTTCAACGGACAGCGATGGTGTTGATTGGGGGCAGTGAGGTATCCAACTCTATTGCTTCTCTTGAACATCGTCGGAATGGGGGTAGCGTTGTATTACTCTATTGTTATTTTCATGGAGCGTGTTCCAGGGATATTCGATCTAATTCCTGACTTTAGGATGTTCACCAGGAATACAAGACTTGCCAGGAACTCACACCCGTTTGTAGTTGACTGGCCAGTAGAACGAACCATGCATTACCGAGATAATTCATTTTTCGCCCGAACCATTCGTATGTGGAATCGACTTCCGGCTAACAGCTTTCCCACCGACATTGACGTTCAGAAATTTCTTTCCCCCCTTCAACCCATAACTTTCCTAATTGCCAACGCAATGCACTGCATATATAGGGGACATCCCCTGCGTGTTGGTTACGTGAAAAAGATATTTTACTGTATGCATCTTTCAGCTAAACCTAAAACATACAGGAACGCCTTCGCATACTTTGCATACACTGACAACAATAAATGTCAGTCATCTTGGAAAACATCTTCTGGAAGACATCATAACTTAAAATTCTTTTTTTTTTATTCAGTCCTTTCTTTCGAGTTATGACATTTACAAAGTACAGCAATTATGTTGACAAAGTACTACTACTGTTGGGATTCTATCCAATGCATTGCAATGCGTATTGTCGCTTTCTTCCCATTCACATTCAGGACAGGCAGCACATTGTGCTAGCTAGGAACTGAAATTTAAATTTGAATATCTCTGAGTGACTGTGATGGGTGGCGAGGGCGAAAAAAATAGAATATGGGGTTTTGCAAAGGGAAACAATAATAATCGCAATAGGAAATCTATTGGCATAGGTATCGGCCAGCTTTGCAGGACCTTAAGATGTTCAAAAGATCATAACATACATCATTTCTAGAGATGGGCAATGGGTAAATACCCAAAAGGTATGTAACCGGTAAATTGGGTAAATACCCGGGTATTTACCCATATATACCGAAAAGCTGGGTATTTATAATTTTGCAGTTATCTTGGCTATATAAAACATTTTGCGAAAAATTTTTGACGTTTTCGTATTCTCTGTATATAAACCTGATCTTCTGATTTCATAAAATCGGACTATAGTTATATATAGCCGCTATATAAGCCGACCTCCCGACTTAAAGTCTAGAAGCAATAAGTTGCTAATTTTTCAACCGATTTCAATGAAATGTGACACAGATACCGACTCCTGTAAGCAAGGCTGCGAAGTCGACCGGAGTCGAATTTTTGAGGCCGGAGTCGAAAGCGGAGTCGGGCTATTGAGCCGGAGTCGGAGTTTATCCCCGACTCCGGCATAATACTACGACTCCGACCCGGGGTGGGAGTCGAGGGCAAAACTCCGCAGCACTGCTTGTGAGATGTGGTCCACATCGGACCAAATTTGGCTGCAGCGACCGCCCCATCTCTCGATATAGAGTATTAAGCCCATAAAAGATCCATTTATGACCCAGTGATACAAGATTCTTACCCATTCCTGTCAAATGTGGTCCAGATCTGACCTCATTAGATTATAGCTTCCATGTACACCGATATCCCCATATAGAGTATTGAGGCCATAAGAGGTTAATTTTTCAACCAATTTCGATGATATTTAGCACAGTGAGTTTTGGTAGATCCCTACCCACTCCAGTGAGATATAGTCCAGATCCAGTGAGATATGGACCAGATCTCTCATTTATTACCCGATTTCGAGTACCTTTGGGCACAGTGAGTTCTGGAAGACTCCTACTCATTTCTGTCAGATGTGAACTAAATCGGATCAAATTTGGATATAACTGCCATATAAACCAGTCTTCCGATATGGAGTGTTGAGTCCATAAGAGAAGCATTATTCCACTATAACCACTATGGCAATAATACTAAAACTGATGGAAGAATGAAAAGAGGATAGGAACAGGACATACCATATAGATATAATCGAAGTGACGTTAAAAAACCTTGAAAGAATGAATGTTTCGGATCAGATACCTGATATGAGTGTGAGGCATCTTACATTTCCTGAATATGGTGTACATCGGGCTATTTTCGGAAAAAGCTACCATATAAACTAATCATCCATTGTATGGTGTAGAACAGTAAATTGGAGGCCTCCGCAGCGCAGAGGTTACCATGTCCGCTTATGACGCTGAACGCCTGGGTTCGAATCCTGGCTAGAACATCAGAAAAAAATTTCAGTGGTGGTTATCCGTTCCTAATGATTCTGAGGTACCATGCCAAAGGAGGTGTCGCAATGCGGCCGCCGTTCGGACTTGACTTTAAATAGGAGGCCCCTTATCATTGAGCTTAAAAACTTGAATAGGACAGCACTCATTGATATGTGAGGAGTTTTCCCCTGTTCCTTAATGGAATGTCCATGGCAAATTTGTTATTTTTATACCCACCACCGTGCAACACATCGAAATATCAATTTTCGATCCTACAAAGTATATATATTTTGGATCGTCGTAAAATTCTAAGACCGTTCGTCTGTTGTAATCACTCTATAGCCTTCAAAAGTTCAGATATTGAGCTGAAATTTGACACAGATACGTCTTTTTGATGCACGCTGATTAAGTTTTTGAAATCGGACCATATTTGAATATAGCTGCTATATAAACCTATTTTCCGATAAAGGGTCTAATGCCCATAAAAACTTTATTTTTTATCCGATTTCGCTGAAATTTGAAACAGTGGGTAGGCTTCCCGACAACTGTCCTAAATGTGGTTCAGATCGGACTATATTTAGATATAGCTACCATATAGACCGATCTCCCGATAGAGGGTCTGAAGACCATAAAAGCTTTATTTATTGCCCAATTTCGCTGAAATTTACAACAGTGGGTTATTTTGAGCCTCCCGACATCGGACCTAAATATGGTTCAGATCGGACTATATTTAGATATAGCTGTCATATAGACCGATCTCCCCAAAAGAGGTCTGAAACCCCTAAAGCTTTATTTATTACCCGATTTCGCTGAAATTTGCAATAGTGGGTTATTTTAAGCCTCCCGATATCTGACCTAAATATGGATTAGATAGGTTTATATTTAAATATAGCTGTCATATAGACCGGTCTGCCGATAGGGAGACTGAAGAATTTATATACCTTAGGGAGTCCTAGATCAATATTTCGAGGTGTTACAATGAAATGACTATAATGATTAGTATACCCCATATGAAATGACTTTGATAATTAGTATACCCCTATCCTATGGTGGTGGGTTTTGTAATAGTGTGTACTTAGTCGGCTATGGTGCAATGTGTTAAGGTCTGATAGCACCTGCGAGTTGATTCACTTTTATGAAGGGATGTAGTCATTTTGTCAACGCCTTGCTTGATTTTACCTATGGGTGTAGGGTGTATTTCTCATCAGACTGGTAGCGACAGTCCAAACACTTTGGTGAGAATCAAACTCACAACCTTCTCACTGGTAGCCCGAGCACACTACCAACGCCCAAGGCGTTACAATGACTATTTCCGTCTCATTCAGCCAAACAATTTTCAAATTCTGAATACGACAATGAAGTGACCCATATACTATCGCTTAGCCACACCACCAACACTTGTGAATAATTGCATTTGTATGCAATTATGTGATTTCAAATGAAATAAAATCACAAAAACCAAATATGACATCTTATAGCGCTACGGCTTACATTTTATTTATATAAATGTTCCAGTTTGTTAAAGAGTTTGTAAATATCGCATAAAAAAAAATTAAACTGCAATAAAACGAATGCATTTTTTCAATATTCACATACTTAAATAATGGCATACACATACATTCACAAAAGTCCTGTATTCATTGAACGCACCAGTATATGTGTCATTTGTTTTTGTATACAAGCGAAAATAGTTTGTTCTTTATTATCTGTTTACAATCATTTTATGTGTGAAAATTATCGGGCAAATGTTGAGATAGTTTTTTGTGAGTGTGCTCAACTTTTTGCCATGAAAATTCATTCAAAACTTTTTCATTTCAATTGATTTATAAAGTTGGACCATAAAAATCTGGCACAAAAATAACCAAACAGAATGAAGTATGAAGCAAACACAAACTCAAATATATGTATGCTAGTATTTGGAATTGTTTAAATGTTATGGATGGAGGCTTTAATTTAGCAAAATTTAAAACAACACCTACCCACCACATCGGATATATATGTAAACCCCATTTCATCACAATCCGGTACAAATTGGATAACTTAAGCACCCAAATTCGGCACGGACATTGAGTGGTCTAACAAAAATGTCACTGTTTAATTTTGTAGAACAAAATAATGGTCTTGTTGGCAGATATATCCAATTATAAACTGATCTGAACCATATCAAGGTTGGATGTTGGGAGGTCTTAACCTACTCACTGTTTGAAATTTAGGCTAAATTGGGTACTAAATAAAGCTTTCATTGACTTCAGACCGCTTATCGGCAGATTGGTCTATAAGGCAGCTATATCTAAATAAAGTCCGATCTGAACCATATTTAGGTCGGGTGTCAGGAGGCTAAAAATAAGATTCAAATTCTAGTGAAATCGGTTAAAAAATAAAGCTTTTATGGGCTTCAGACCCTTTATCGGCAAATCGGTCTATATGGCAGCTATATTTATATATAGACCGATCTGTACCATATTTGGGTCGGATGTTGGGAGGCTTAAAACTGCGTACCAGTTTTAATTTCAGTGAAATTAGATAAAAAATAAAGCTTTTATGGCCTTCAGACCCTTTATCGGGAGATCGGTCTATATAGTAGCTATATCTAAATATAGGCTGATCTAATCCATATTTAGTTCAGATTTTGGGAGGCTTAAAATAACCTCCTATTGCAAATTTCAGCGAAATCGGATAAAAAATAAAGCTTTTATGGCCTTCAGACCCTTTATCGAGCGATCGGTCTATATAACAGCTGTATCTAAATATAGGCTGATCTGAACCATATTTAGTTCAGATGTCGGGAGGCCTTAAACTGCTCACTGTTGCAAATTTCAGCGAAATCGGTTAATAAATAAAGCTTTTATGGACTTCAGACCCTTTATCGGGAGATCGGTCTATATGGCAGCTATATCTAAATATAGGCTGATCTGAAACATATTTGCGTCAGATGCCGAAAGGCTTAATAATAACCCACTGTTTCAAATTTCAGCAAAATCGGGTAATAAATAAAGCTTTTATGGGCTTCAGACCCTTTATCGGGAGATCGGTCTATATGGCAGCTATATCTAAATATAGGCTGATCTGAACCATATTTGGGTCAGATGTCCGGAGGCTTAAAATAACCCACTGTTTTAAATTATAGCAAAATCGGGTAATAAATAAAGCTTTTAGGGGTTTTAGACCTCTTTTGGGGAGATCGGTCTATATGGCCGCTATATCTAAATATAGACCGATCTGAACCATATCTAGTTCAGATGCCGGGAGGCTTAAAATAAGCCACTATTGCAAATTTCAGCGAAATCGGGTAATAAATAAAGCTTTTATGGGCTTCAGACCCTTTATCGGGAGATCGGTCTATATGGCAGCTATATCTAAATATAGTACGATTTGAACCATATTTAGGTCAGATGTCAGGAGGCTTAAAATAACCCACTGTTTTGAATTTCAGCAAAATCGGATAAAAAATAAAGCTTTTAAGGGCTTAAGACCCTTTATCGGCAAATCGGTCTATATGGCCGCTATATCTAAATATAGACCGATCTAATCCATATTTAGTTCAGATTTCGTGAGGCTTAAAATAACCCACTATTGGAAATTTCAGCGAAATCGGGTATTAAATAAAGCTTTTATGATCTTCAGACCCTTTATCGGGAGATCGGTCTATATGGCAGCTATATCTAAATATAGACCGATATAATGCATATTTAGGTCAGTTGTAGGGAGGCTTTAAACTGCTTACTGTTCCAAATTTCAGCAAAATCTGATTAAAAATAAAGCATTTATGGGCATTAGACCCTTTATCGGAAAATCGGTCTATACAGCAGCTATATTCAAAAATGGTCCGATTTGGCCCGTTCAAGAACTTAACCAGCGTACATCAATAAGACGTATCTGTGCCAAATTTTAGCTCAATATCTCAATTTTTAAAGCCTATAGAGTGATTACAACAGACGGACGGACAGACACACGAACATACACGGACATCGTTAAATCGTCTTAGAATTTTACGACGATCCGAATTATATATACTTTGTAGGATCGGAAATTGATATTTCGATGTGTTGCAAACGAAATGACTAAATGAATATACCCCCTATCCTACGGTGGTGGGTATAAAAACGGCTGAACCGATTTCTTTCAAATTTTCACAGATTGTGGGGAGCGATCCGGAAGGAGCAATAGGTTATATCATTTTTTGATATATCAAGGGGGGCGGACCCTCCCCCTTACCCCAAAAGTACCACCCGAAAATAAAAATGGACCGATCGGGGCAATATGGAACTCAAATGAAAGGTAATTAGGAGTAGAATATAAATTTGATATCAAAATTTGGGTCCAAGTACCTAAAGGGTTGCCTCGACCCCAAATTCCCTTGGGACTCGATTGTAAGGTATTCGGGAGTAGATTACGAGGAAGGAGGAATAGGCTATATAATTTGTTGCCATTGGAAGGGGGCAGACACTCCCCCGTTACCCCAAAAACATCCCCCAAAATCAAGGTTGACCGATCGGGACAATATGGATATCAAATGAAAGGTGTTATACAGTAGAATACGAATATTTAAAGTTGGTTCCAAGGATACCGGTAGGCACTCCAACCCCAAAAAAATCACCAAAAAGACATATTGGACGTACATATCAACATGAGACTCATATGCAAGGTATTCGGGAGAAGATTAGGAATCTTATATATAAAAATCAATTTGTGTTAGTTTGTAGGTATGTTTGTTTGTGTGTTCCTTATAGAATCAGAAACGGTTGAATTGATTTTCTTGAAATTTTCACTGATGGTGCATAATGATCCCATGGTGAAAACAGGGTACTAAATTTTTTTATATCTGAAGGAGGAGCGGACCCTCCCCCTTTCTCTAATTTTCAGAAACGCCAGA
Organism: Stomoxys calcitrans; assembly: GCF_963082655.1. Taxonomy (NCBI): domain Eukaryota; kingdom Metazoa; phylum Arthropoda; class Insecta; order Diptera; family Muscidae; genus Stomoxys; species Stomoxys calcitrans. The sequence goes on along the minus strand of NC_081556.1, from coordinate 96,260,689 downwards.
TCTCGAGGATGGGTGATGCTATTTAAGCAAAATTTTGTGGGCTCTCTTATAGTAACCTAAAAACAACAATTTGGTATCCAAATTCCTGATGGGGGGGACGCCCGACCCCAAATCTTACCAACTATATATATACACACCAATCACGACAATATGGGACTCAAATGAAAGGTATTTAGGATTAGAGAACGTATCTGATATCGAATTGTCGGACCAAGTATTTGGGGGACCTCCGCAACCCCCAAAACACCCCTTAATCGGACGTATTTACCGATCATGACAATATGGGACTCAAATGGAAGGTATTTGCGAGTAAAATCGAATCTGATATCCAAATTAGGGACAAAGTTTCTGGGGGCCCACCCCTTCCCCAAAACACCTCCCAAACAGGACTTATTTACTGACCATGGCAATATGGGGCTTAAATAAAAGATATTTGAGTGTAGAATACGTATCTGATATCCAGATGTGGGACCAAGTGTATAAGGGGCCTCCCCGAGAACATCCCCCAAAGTAGACAAATTTACGACCATTGCAATATGGGGCTCAAATTGAAGGCCTCTGGAAGTAAAGCACAAATCTGATATCAATGTTCGGGAAAAGTGTCTAAGGGGCCACCCCACCCCCATAACACCACCAAAGAGAAAGTATTTGCTGACCATTGCAATATGAGGCTCAAATAAAGGTATTTGGGAGTAGAATACGAATTTGAGATCCAAATGTAGGACCATGTATTTATGACATCACCCATTCCCCAAAACACCAACCAAGGGTAAAAATTGTTCACCTATGCCAATATGTGGCTCCTCAAATGAAAGGTATTTGAGATTAGAAAACGAATTTTATAACCAATTTTAGGACCATGTGTTTAGGGGACGCATCATCCTGTAAACTATCCTCAAAATCAATGGCAATATGGGGTTTAAATAAATGGTGTTTGAGAGAAGAGCTCGATGCTGACATTTTTTCATGGCCAAGTGTTTGGGGGACCACCTCAACCCCGAAAACACCCCTAAATCAGACATCATGAGAATATCGGGCTGAAATGAAGTATTTTAAGAATGGAGTACACCTTACATCCAAACTTAAATTCGTAGACCAATAAAGATCATATGGGATTCAGATATTGTTAAACTGTTAGGCAAGCGAGTAAGAATAAGAAACATATTTCTAGCGTGGTCTTAGTAAGGCCCGGAGCGGAGCGGATCGGCTTCAGCTAGTCTGAAGCTGTTGCGCTTTGTTTGTTTGTACAATTTTCATAGATGGTAGAATATGACACCGCGATGGATATAGGAAACCCTATTTTTTGATGTCCGAAGGGGGTGCGGACCCTCCCCCTTATCGCAACTTTCAAAAACGACAGATCTCAGAGACGGGTGAACCGATTAGCATTAGATTAGATTAGATTAAACGAAATTTGGTTTTCACGCTTATGGTCGCCCAAAAAAATACGAAATTTATACAAAGCTTTGGGGTCCAATATTCTGGGGGAACGCCCCATCCCAAAACTCACCCAAACGAAAATGTTTATCGATTGGGACATTATGGGTATCAAATGAAAGGTAGTTAGGTGTAGATTACGAAAATCATATAACAATTCGACCTCATGTGTCAGGGGAAGGTCGGCCTCCAAAACCAACCCCAAAAACCGCCCAAATATGACATTTTTACCGAGTGAGGCAATATGGGTATCAAATGAAAGGTAATGGGAAATGGAATACGAAACTTGTACAAAATTGTGTGGTAAAGTCTCAGGTGGGCCACCGTAGACCAAAAACTACCCTCAAACGGACATGTAGCCCGATTGGGCCATGTCCCATTTGGGGTGGGACGACCCTCTGGGACTTAATCAAAATTTTTATATAAGTTTCGTATTCTACTCTCAAATACCTTTCGTTTGAGTCCCAGTTTGTTCGCTAGGTATGCGAGTACATTTTGGGGTGGGGCGACTCGGCAGTCGGTTTCAAGCGAAAGTTACTCTACCCCCAAGACCGTGTCATTCCTTCGCTTTGTTTGTTACATATAAAAATCCACTATATATAGGAACCCCTACCACGATAGTGATTTAGCCCATAAAAAACAACTGTGAGGGGACTGTGGAGCTTACTTGGCAATCGAAACTCACACTCTCATAACAACAAAAATGCACAACAATTAATCATTTCAATAATTTTACTGCGGCTACTGTCATGGCAGCCAGGGGCATATTTCATTATGGCTTTCAACATGCCTCGGCCACTCCACAGCAACAGTAGTCGTGGCTATTGCAGCATTTGCCTGGCATCTGGCATCGAGCATCAGGCTGATATTGGCAAGCCATCGATGATGGTGATATGAAAAAAAAAAATCGAATCACTTACAAACAAAGGGAGAGCTATGTGGCAAAAACGACTGTTGATTAAAATTTATTTGAAATAAATATATGAATATTGCTGATATGCTCTCTCGTTGGCAATTTTGAAAATTAATTTTATCAAATGTACAGCGTGTTCATTTGAAACGAAAAGGCAAAGATATGGAACAGAATTTCCAATTCATCAAAAGACCAAAGGCAGACGATGTCCAAATAAATGAGTATTGGATTTTATTATTTCCAAAAAATTTCATACAATTTACCTCGCAATGTAGCAGCAAATCACAGTTTAAAAGGGTTTTTCAAAGCAAAGGCAAAGTTGTAAGTTTTAGAGAAATCCACACTGCCTAGAACATCGGTCATTGTATCAAGGATAATACAATGTCCTCATAGCAGCGGTCATCGCATTTTGTCTAACTACAAATTCCACAAGCATTAGGTGTAGCATTAAATTTAGTGCATCAGATGGTGTAGTCCTCAGTGCGGCTGTAATGTTTGTACATCATAGCCATCCTTTTGATCGGGCTGAATATTGAACAGTGGACTTTAGAAGCGTCGTCCACCAGATTAAAACATCATATAGCATTATAAGTCTGACAACTGCAGTTCACTGCATCAGATGATGTCGTCCTCAGTGCGGCTGTGATGTTTGTGCCTCACAGCCATCTTTTGCAAAATTTGATTTCACAGCTCTCTATTAAATGTTGGATTTGAAGTTAAATTTACTATCGAGCAAAACACTCAGGTATTTTGCGCTTTCTGTAAATGGAACATTCTCTCCTCCCAAGAAGACAGGTGTCACTGTGGATAGATTGTATCTCCTGCTGAAAAGAACTACTTCTGACTTGCACGGATTTACACTTAGACCACTGTCGGTAGCCCACTTCGCTGTCGTATATTTCTGAAGGTTATCTCACAGAGTGTTGGGAAACTTTCCTGAATAGTCACGACATCAACATATACGACCACTTTTATACCTTTTTCCTCCATATGGATGGCTATATTCCAAATTAGAGGGGACAGTACATCTCGAGAGAACCATCTATGAAGCCGACTAGATCGTGAGGGGCTGTTTAACTGGAATTGTTCTTACTGAATACTGAATGTTGTTGCCGAGACAGGCGATCTTCAGTGCACTTTGCCCTATGATAAATTTCTATAAACCTCTCTACAGCCTTCAGCATGTAGGATGACAGATTAATAGGACGAAAATCTTTCACCATGGCATGGTAAGGTTTTCCTGATTTTGGAATTAAATTACCCTTGTGTTCTTCCATGCCACAGGTATATACGACGTGTTGATACAAGCAAAGTATATCAACCTAAGCCAAGGAGCCAGTCTGTTGGATACATCTTGTAATTCAACCGGTGATACATCATCAGGGCCTGCCGACTTAAAGGAGTCGAAACTTTTACTCTCCCAAAGAATTTTTGACTCAGACCCAATTTCCCCAATAACTCCAACGAATGAATATCAGTGACAGCCTCTATGGCGTCACAATGTCGGATAGAGAGTTTCCCGAGAAATGTGTATCAAGGAGTAGTCCTAAAGTTTCCTCACTAGATATTGTCCATACATTCTCTTGCTTCTGAATATACCCCACCGTTCTAGGTTTCGAGGACAGAATCTTCCTTAGCCGAGAGGCCTCATATGTATCATCCATGGAGCTGCAGAATTCCACCCAGGATTTGTTCTGAGCCTTTCTTAGTTCGCCCTTTTATTTTCTTAGCTCAGCCTTACAGACTTCCCGATCGTGTGGTACCCTTGTGGATTTGGCTCTGTTCAAGAGTTTTCTGCAGACCTATCATAGACCATCCAGTTTTGGGATCCGCCATGGCGGTAGGTGTTTGCCCCTTGGTTGGGCTCTAAGATATGATGTGTCATTCAGGGCCTTCGTGATTCGCTTGACCATTACGTCTTGGTTCTCCGCAGTTTCCACTTCCTTTTTTTGGTCTAGAAGGGGTGGTCGTGCAGAATGTGTGGCGAAATTTATCCCAATCTGCTTTTTTTATGTTTAGCCGAGGGACCACATCTGCATTTTCGCCAAGGTTGAAACTTATATAACGATGATCGGAGAAGCTGTGGTCATCCAACTCTTCCTAGTCGTTTATACTTCCGCTTATATCCTGCGAAACAAAGGTAACACCCACTACCGCCTTCCTGTTCGTGGTAATAAATGCAAACTGTAAATTTGCCCATGAACATTCCATTGAGGAATAAGGGCTAACTTCTCACATATCAATGAGCGCTGTCCGTTTAAGCTCAATGGTAAAGGGACCTCGTTTTAATAGCCGAGTCCGAACGACGTGCGACATTTTTTAACTGGCTGCCGTACCATTTTTTCAAATGCTATAGAAGGCGGCATCTCTAAATCGTGTGCCATGTATGGGGAAGCCACCCAGTAATGAGACTTGTTTGTTTCAAGGCTGGCTACTACTAAATCTTCAGTGGTTAGTGACGGAAGAAGAAAAAAATTTAGACTACTCTTTGTAAGAATACAGGTTCTGTGTCTTCCATTCCCCGTACCCTTGAGAAGTTTAAATCCCGAAATTCTTAGTCCACGTACCAATCCTCCACACACTCATGGTTCCTGGATAAGAACCACGTCAAATCCCCCAGCCATCAGAAGGACCTTTAGTGCCGCCGACGCGGCCTTACAATGGTGGAGATTTATATGTAGAAACCGGACCATAGTCAGGATTCAGAATTTTCAGAATTTTTGTGAGTTCATCCTCACAAGATTTATTTAAACTTGCCATGATGAGCTTCTGCACGCATCCAGAGGCAGGTGAGAAAGAAGTGGAACCACTCTTTCTTAGGACACTGGATACTTGGACGATACCTTCTTAGATGCTTCATTAGCTGCTGCTGTAGAAGTACTTTTTGAGTTCCGTCCAACCCCGCTGGCACATACCTTGAGCCTAGTTTAACCGAATAACCCACCCATACAGGGCTTGTTGGATCCCGTTTCCATGCCTTTCCCTTCTGACTCGTGTGTGGCAGCGGGATTCTCCTCCAATCCGCCAGACTTTAGCGATATGGTTGATAGTTCCTCATTCAAGTGTTCAACAACAACCGCTGAGTCGTCTCCTGATTCCCCAACCCCACCGCTTCTATTGACCTTCACTTTCAACTTGTTGAATCCGTAGGATACAACTCGTTCAGACTTTTTGAGGTCTGTGAGACAGCCGGAGTTTAGAACGAATACTGCATGTCTCCGGTCACCATCAGCCTTATCCAATTTACCAATCTTTCAGTCGGTGATTGAAAGATTTGGATTACATTCCCTTAGTCTTCCAAATACGGATTTAGGATCTAAGGGAATCCTTGGTATCGAAGCGTGTACCATCGGTCGAGAAGGAATATCTTCCTTCTTGACTAAATCTAGTGCTACACCTGGCCAGATCTCATCGATCTGTTTTAAGGAACAATAATGCATTTTTATTAAGCCTTGGTCGCCGAAGGCAATTAGTCTGTATCGGCCCCGATACCAGTCTGCATCCTCACAAACTGGAGGAGACCCAGGAAATTCCTTAAGGACATCGGAGTATAATGTTGACAGTCCATTGACTATGCCACTCCAATTGTTCCTAGGTATGCAGCTCTATTACACGACAACTACCATTACCAATCTGTACCCCCGGCACGGGATAGCCGTGAGTACCACACAGACTGGAACAATCCAATATGTGTGGTGTTCATTGCTGTCACGAGATGCTTAGCTGCGAGCAACCGGGCGCATCCACAAGTTGCGGATAGTGGAATGCCCTATACGGAATAGCTGCAACGGCAGTCGCAGACAATCGGCGGTATCGAGCGGAGAGTCGCAGTGAGAGGCCGGGCGGCACCGTCCCTTGCTCAAAGACTGAGTGCATATGATGTTCTACAGGGTGGCTGATGAAAGCCGCTACCAAAAAAAAATGTAATAACTTTTTTTCTATTTAATAATAATAATTTAATAATTAATTTAATTAATTAATTAATTAATTTAATTAATAATAATTTAATAATTAATTTAATAATTTAATTTAACATGAATAAAAGAAAAATGTATTCCATACACCGAAAAAAAAATGTAGCAATATTCATCATTGTAGCAATATTCATCAGCCACCCAGTATATGACGAGGCGAGTTATTAGCACCCTATTAATAACCAATGGCCACCCTGTTACAGCAGCGATCGGTCCTTTGGATCGGAACGAGCTTGCCCACTTACAGTAGCTTAAGGAGGATCTTCATCTTTGCATGAAAATATGACTATAATCTGTTCTGTTCTGTTCTTAGCGACTTTACCAAAGGTTCTTGGACCCATTTTACTATTGTTCCCATGGGCATGGAATACTCTCCAGGCGAACGGAGCCATATGTGTATCTGGGGTATCGTTTCCGAATCTAGACGTATAGCCTATGCTTGGGTAGTATATGCACCGAATCCCCGAGCCCAATTCAGTAAGCCTCTCTCCTTAACGGTGAGAGTTCATTCACACCAAGCCTATCAATAAATCTAAGAATGATGCGCCTTCTATTATTCCAACCTCTTGAAGAGCGTGTTGGTTTGCCGGGGAAGGCCGATGGCTTAGACAAATTAAGGGCATGCGAAGAAGGAATAGGTTCGGCCTTGTCCTTTAGACTTGAACCAGGGGTCTTCGTCAAAAGCCCTTGCCGATCAGTCGTCTGTCGGCTAGTGGAGCCTAGAGCTACCGTTCCACAAGTTGAGGTTTTGAGTAGCAGACAACATATTACGGCCTGATACCACCACCGGAGCTGTTGCGTCTTTGGAGTCTACTCTCAGGCTCTAGATCTGCCGCTTCATTATCTACCGCCTAACGAAAAAACTAACATTTGTGGCTTTGTAGATTTGAATTTAATAGAAAAAACAATTTGGATATCATTTTACGATAGCGCTCACCATTCACAGTTGCGTTACGATTCGCATCATATTTGAAGAAGTACGGTCCAATGATGCCACCAGCCCATAAACTGCACCAAACTGTGACTTTTTCTGGATGCATTGGTAGCTCTTGCAATGCTTCTGGCAGATCTTCACTCCAAAATCGACAATTCTGGCTATTTACAATTCGCACCATCTTTGAAGAAGTATGGTCCAATGATGCCACCAGCCCATAAACCGCATCAAACTGTGAATTTTTCTGGATGCATTGGTAGCTCTTGCAATGCTGCTGGCTGATCTTCACTCCAAAATCGACAATTCTGGCTATTTACTATTCGCACCGTCTTTGAAGAAGTACGGTCCAATGATGCAATCAGCCCATAAACCACATCAAATTGTGACTTTTTCTGAATGCATTGGTAGTTCTTGCAATGCTTCTGGCTGATCTTCACTCCAAAATCGAAAATTCAGCTTATTTACGTAACCATTGAGCTTCGTCGCCAAAGAAGAAGAAGCGCGCGATGAACTTTCTTAACAGGGCACGCATTTTAATAATGAAATTCAATAATTTCCAAGCATTGTTCGTTTGTTAGACGATTTATGGTACAATTATAGAACAAACTGAAGATGTTTGACAGTAAACCAGTGTTGCCAAAAAAAATAATAGCTAAAAAATCACGCTTTACTTGCAACATCCATGGTTTGTAACATATCCTAATAGAGTTCTCATAATCCCATCTCCCGATTATTCTTCTACGGCCCCTTCAATTTTTGCCTGATTTTAGTAAGAGCACACATATGCCCTTCAACTAAGTTTATTTGTGGACATATTTAGCAGAATCCACGGTGAGGGGCTCCTCAGCCCCGCCAAACTGAGTCCATTTTTACTTGTTTTCTTTTCTGTTCTTTGTTTAATCAAAAGTGTTTTGCGTAGTTTTTCGCTCAAGTACCCTTAACCTTGTTCTACGCCACATGAAAGCTCACAAATAAATAACCTTACCCTTGCCAAAACGCCCAAGCAATGTTAGAAATTCATTTAAAGAAATTTCTTCAAAGCGAAATAGTTTTTGTAGTGCCATATAGAATTTCAAGAGCAGTTGTTCATAACACATCCCAAGGTGTGGTGGTGGATAGGTAAGCAGGTATTGTTGAATTATGAAATTTTTCTTGTTCACAGTTTATTTCACAAAAGATGAGGGGGCAAAAAAAGCTAAGGTCTAACATATAAAAATGGCTATGTTTCAAAACGTTGCATGGGAACGAGGGTGGTATTAAAATTTACCAAACTCAAACAGAGGGATAGTTATTGGTGTGAAAAGAGATATGCTTTCTTGAGGCTAGTTATAAAGACTCTTCTGTTCAGAGCTGGAACCAAAATGAAGGTGGCAGTTAGACAACTCCTGTAGAAACGATGGTAATCGTTCGAACTCTCGGCTCACGAAATCACACTATGCAAGGCACTGATTCTACTCGTGCTGTTGAATGTCTCTGCAGCATGAGTACTTGCGAAAACAGATGGAGTGTTTGAGAGAAAGATACTTCGTTAAATATGTGGAACAGTTTGCGTAGATGGAGGATATGGGCGAAGTATGAGCGGCCACTGTGGCACCGAGGTTAGCATGTCCGCCTATGACGCTGAACGCCTGGGTTCGAATACTGCTACTGCTACTGTCGCACAGCTGCACTCCGTTCAGACTCGGCTATAAAAAAGGAGGTCCATTAAACTTGAATCGGACACCAATCATTGATATGTGAGAATGTTGCCCCTGTTCCTTAATGGAATCTTTATGGGCGAATTTGCATGTATCAAGAACATGAAATGTAGATTGGGAGCAGGTTAGGTAATGTAAGACAAAGTTAGGCAGCGTTTTGTTACAGACCCACTCACCCATATAATTTGTAGTCCATTGTGATAAGAAAGCAGCAAAAGACCAAAGACTATAATGGCAACACGCAACACCAATTCAACTTCTGAGACTCCTTTAACTACACCCAAATATTTGAAATGTTTAAAACAACTTGAACCCGGGAGTTGGGGTTCATATGGGGGGGGGGGGGGGGGGGTTATAACCAATTTGTATAACTTACACTTATAGATAAACATACTCACTAGAACTTTATAAAAGAAAGGATACGTAAGATTCGACCCGAATTTATCTTCTTTATATATAAAAGAGTAGAGTGACTGACCGATTGCTGACTAACTGGCTGACTGATCATCGCCCAGCCCAAACGGCTAAAGCTAGAATCATGAAATTTTGCACGAACGTTGGTCTTGGGTCATAGGCACGGGACAAGACTGGATTTGATGATATTCGTACGGGAAAGGGCTAGGATTATGTTCTTGGGCTCAAATTAAAGAGCGACTCGAAAAAAATTAGGTTAGGTGAAAAAAAAAAACAATTTTGGAAAATCGTACCAGAAGTGGGGGAAACAGTACGATAAGTACCGCAATTGGTACTATTTGGTACTATCTTTGCAAATTGAGCTCTGAATTTTGGAAAGGTACACTTTGCCAACTATAATTGGGTGACCAAATGACTTTTTGAAAATTTGTACATTTAAGTACCAAACAAGCAAAAAGGTATTTAGTTCGGCCGGGCCGAACTTTGGATACCCACCACCTCGGGTATATATGTAAATCACCTTTCGTCATAATCCGGTAAAAAATGCACAATTTATGCCCACATAGCAGCTATATCGAAATATGGTCCAATTTGGACCAAATTCGGCAAGGACATTGAGTGGTCTAATAAGTACAAGTCATTGTTCAATTTTATAGAACAAAATATGGGTCTTTTTGATAGCTATATCCAAATATAGACCGATTTGAACCATATACAACACGAATGTCGAATAGCCTAACATAAGTCACTGTGTCAAATTTCAGCGAAATCGAATTATAAGTGCGTCTTTTAGGGGGCCACGACTTTAAATCGAGAGATCGGTCTATATGGCATCTATATCCAAATTTGAACCGATTTGGGCCAAATTAAAGAAGAATGTCAAAGGGCCTAACAAAACTCACTGTCCCAAATTTCGGCGAAATCGGAAAATCAATGCGCCTTTTATGGGCCTTATATCGAGGGATCGGTCTATATGGCAGTAACATCCCAATCTGGACCTATCGGGGCCAAATTGGAGAAGGACGTCGAAGGGCCTAGCACAACCCACAGTCCCCAATTTTGCCAAATTCGTATAATAAATGCTTTTTATGGGCCCAAACCTAAAATCGAGAGATATGTCTATATGGCAGCTACATCGAAATTTGAATCGATCGGAGCCAAATTGAAGAAGGATGTCGAATGACCCAACACAACTCACTGTCCCAAACTTCGGCGAAATCGGACAATAAATGCGCCTTTTATGGGCCCAAGACCTTAAATTGAGAGATCAGTCTATATACCAGCTATATCCAAATCTATACCGAATTAGGTCAAATTGAAGAAGGACGTCAGAGGGACTAACATAACTGACTGTCCCAAATTAAGCGAAATCGGGCAATAAATGCTCTCTTTAAGGCCCAAAATCTCAAATTGAGAGATCGGTATATATGCCAGCTATATCCAAATCTATACCGAATTAGGTCAAATTTAAGAAGGATGTCGAAGTCCCTAACACAACTCACTGTCCCAAATTTAGGCGAAATCGGACAATAAATGCGCCTTTTATGGACCCAAGACCTTAAAACAAGAGATCGGTCTATATAACAGCTATAGATTTGAATATAACTGTTGTAACCGATCAGGGCTAAATTGAAGAAGGGTGTCGAACGGCCTGACACAACTCAAATTGCGGCGACATCGGACAATCAATGCGCCTTTTATGGGCCCAAAACCTTAAATCGAGAGATCGGTCTATATGGCAGCTATATTCAAATCTGGACCGATCTGGGTCAAATTGAAGAATGATATCGAAGGCCCTAACACAACTCACAGTCCCAAATTTCGGACAAGAAATGCGCCCTTTATGGGCTCAAATCTTAATTTGAGAGATCGGTCTATATGACACCTATATCCGATTTAGGTCAAATTGAAGAATGATGTCGAAGGGTCTAACACAACTCGCTATCCCAAATTTAGGCGAAATCGGATAATAAATGCGCCTTTTATGGGCCCAAAACCTTAAATCAATAGATCGGTCTATATGGCAGCTATACTCAAATCTGGACCGATCGGGGCCAAATTGACTGGTCTAACACAATTCACTGTCCCAAATTTGAGCAAAATCGGATAATAAATGTGGAATTTATGGGCCTAAGTCCGTTAATCGGAGGATCGATCTATACGGGGGCCATATCAAGATATAGCCCGATATAGCCCATCTTCGAGCATAACCTGCTTATGGACAAAACAAGAATATGTGCAAGTTTCAGCTCATTATCTCAATTTTTATACCCACTACCATAGGATAGGGGTATACTAAGCTAGTCATTTGTAACACCTCGAAATATTGATCTAGAACCCCATAAAGTATATATATTCTTGATCTTCTTGAAATTCTGATTCGATCAAGCCAAGTCCGTCCGTCCGTCTGTTGAAATCGCGATAGCGGTCGAAAGAGTAGTGCCAGACGCTTGAAATTTTGCACAGATACTTTTTATTGATGTACGTCATTGGGGATTGCAAATGAGCCATAGCGGTTCAGATTTGGATATAGCTCCCATATAAACCGATCTCCCGATTTGATTTCTTGACCCAATGGAAGCGAAAATTTTCCAATTTGGCTGAAATTTTGCATGTAGTGGTCTGTTTTCACTTCCAACAACTGTGTCAAGTACGGTCCAAATCGGTCTATAACCTGATATAGCTGCCATATAGACCGATCTCCCGATTTGACTTCTTGAATCCCTGGAAGCCGCAATTTTCATCCAATTTGGCTGAAATTTTGCACATAGTATTCTGTTACGACTCCCAGCAACTGCAATAAGTACGGTTCAAATCGGTCTATAACCTGATATAGCTCCCATATAAACCGATCTTCCGATTTGACTTCTTGAGCTCCTGGAAGCCGCAATTTTTGTCCGATTTGGTTTAAATTTTGCACATAGTGTTCTGTTTAGACTTTCAACAACTGTGCTGAGTACGGTTCAAATCGGTCTATAACCTGATATAGCTCCCATATAAACCGATCTCGCGATTTGACTTCTAGAGCCCCTGGAAGCCACAGATTTTGTTCGATTTGGTTGAAATTTTGCACGTAATATTCTGTTATGACTTCCAACAACTGTGCTGAGTACGGTCCATATCGGTCTATAACCTGATATAGCTTCCATATAAACCGATCTCGCGATTTGACTTCTTGAGCCCCTGGATGCCTCAATTTTCATCCGATTTGGCTGAAATCTTGTACATGGTGTTCTGTTATGACTTTAAACAACTGCGCCAAGTACGGTCCAATTCGGTCTATAACTAGATAAAGCTCCCATATTTTAGCAGAATCCATGGGGATGGGTTCCCAAGATTCGACTCGGCCGAACTTAGTACGCTTTTACCTGTTAAAGATTGTAGCGTGATTTCAACAGACAGACAGTCGGACGGACATGGCTAGATGGTCTTAAATTTTTTCGACGATCAAGAATGGTTCCGCAATTGGCACCACTTTCATTATAGATGGAGCTAGAGGTCTGAAATATGGCATGTAGGTACAACTAGAAAATATATGATGGGTGACTAAATGATCTATTCAAAATTGTGCATTTTTGTACCGATATTGGTACCATTTAGTACATTCTATATAGATGGAGCTAAAGGTCTGAAATTTGGCATGCAGAAAAAATATGACTACGACCTTTTTACAATTCGTACATTTTGGCACCAATATCCGTACCATTTGGTACTTTCTGTGCCGATGGAGATAAAGGGCTGAAATTTGGGATTTAGTTAAATTTTAGAAATATATGATGCGCGATTATATAATTTTTTCACAGTTGTAACATTTTGGCACCAAAATATGTACTATTTGGTACATTCTTTATAGAAGGAGCTAGGGGTACGCAATTTGGGATGTAGGTACAACTAAGAAGTAAATGATGGATGACTAATTGGATTATTCAAAATTCGTACATTTTGGTACCAAAATTGGTACGGATTTGTACTTCCTGTTCAGATGGATCATGAGGTCTGAAATTTGACATGTAGGTATAACTAAGATATATATGATAGGTGACTAAATGTTCTATTAAAAATTCGTACATTTTGGTGCCATTTGATACTTTCTGTTCAGATGGAGCTAGAGGTCCGAAATTTGGTATGTAGGTACAAGCAAGAAATAAATGAGGGATGTTTTAATGATCTATTCAAAATTCGTACATTTTGGTACCAAAATTGGTACCATTTTGTACTTTCTGTTCAGATTGATCTTGAGGTCTGAAATTTGGTATGGGGGTACAACCAAGGAAGAAATAATGGATGGCTAAAAGATCTTGTCACCATTCGCACATTTTGGAACCAAAATTGGTACTATTTGATACTTTCTTAATAGATGAAGCTAGAGGTTTGAAATTTAGAATGTAGGTGCAAGTAAGTAATATATGGTAGGTGATCTAATACAAATTCATACATTTTGGTAACAAAACTGTTACCATTTGGTACTTTCTTTGCAGATGGAGCTAGAGGTCTGAAACTTGGCATGTAGGCACAAGAAGGAAATATATAATGGGTGACTAAATGATCCATTGAAAAGTCGTACATTTTGGTACCATAAAGTGCAAAATATGTACTAAAACTTACATAATGGTACTTTCTTTACAAATTGAGCTAAAGTGCTCAAAATTCTACACTATTTACCAGTTTCCTCTTATGACAGGCAATTCTAAGGCCTCCGTCGTATGTCCACCTACATCAACCGTACATTTTTTTGGTTATTTATGGACGACTAAATATTTCACTCAAAAAACGCAGGTGGGAAAATTGAGCGTACTTAGTATTTTTTAAGCATTTTTATGCGTGTGTAGATATATTTTTTCAATTTTCATATGAAGAGTTCACTTGAGATGGTATGCGAAACTATACAACACCCACGCACGAGTGCTTACCTTGAGGCATTGTTTATGGAAGGAAGCCAAATGTAGGAGAAAATCATTAACACCTCGTTTATTCCCAGTCAAAATGTTTGGCCACAATTGTAGGAAGTTATGTTCAGGTGGTAATTTTTGGAATCTATTCAAATGTTAAGGAAAATAAAAACAATGCCAACTGAATTGGCGTCAATGCCAACAGCATCATCAACTATTTCTGAAGGGTAGGGACTTTTTTTACAGTTGGTAATCAGTACTTTTTTGTATTTAGTTTGTATACAATATGCAAACATATTCTTGGGTAAATATTATCGTTGATTGAAGAACAATTTGGGATTTGACATATTTGTCAATTTACAATCCCACAAACGAGCAGCTCATAATATGCATATATCGAAAGCATATATCAATACGCTTGTGTCGGAATTAGAAATTTTTAATTTTCTATTTGCTGATAGAAGTATTTTCAAATATTTATATAAGCCGGCAGCAAACTTGATGAACTGCATGGGGATATTTATTTTTAAAATGTTTTGACTTGATGATGTATAAACAAGTAAAAGAGCGTTAAGTTGGACCGGCCTAATCTTATATACCCTCCAACCTTAATTGCATATGAAAAGTTCTTTGAATGGCTTTTTCAAATAAGATGATGTAAAAGGTCTATATCATGTCAGGGGGCGATAAAGATTGTACTGTTAGAAATCCTTATCAAAGACCAAGTGTAAAATGTCAACCAATAATAATTACGCCCTCGAGAAGCTCAATAAAGGTTTATTTGAGAGTTATATCAGATTATGGACAGACCAATCGACTATACTTTTCTGAAAGTTGGCATGCTATCGACAGACCGGGTTACAAAACTCACTAGGCGGCTGATGACCTGCGTCTGTTTCCATTGGAGCCAAAGATCTAGAGCCCGGAATAGGCTTAAAATAGACTCCGAAATCCCAACAGCCGCAGTGGTGATATCAGGCTGTACCATGTTATCTGTTACTGAGACCTCGACTGGTAGAGCGGCTATGCCAGGCTGCACTAGCCGACAAACAACTGATCCGCGGAGGCTTTTGACAAAGAAACCTGGTTTTGAGTCTGTAGGACCATGACGAACCCATTTTATATTGCATGTCTATAATTTTTCTAGACCTTCGGCCTTCTTTGGCAAATCAAAATGCTGTTTAAGGTCTGTTCTAATAAAAGGCTCTCGTTTTAAGAATTGAAAGAATTGTTCCTAAAACTTTCCCCGACAAGGAAAGTGGCTTCCTTAGTTGGGCTCGGAGTTTCGCTGCACAGGCCACCAAGTCTAGATTAGAAAACTTCATCGCAGTCAGCCAAAAGGCTGTAGCTACTTGGAAGGCATATCATTGCCGAAAGAACTAAGGTGAACAATAGGAATATAGGAACCAAGAACCTTAGGTAATGCCGCTAAGGTCAGCTTGGTGATGGTAGTTGTCGACAATGGAGAAGAATAGAGCTGCATACCTAGGAAAAATTGACTGTCATCGGTATACTACGAAGTCCTTGCAGAATTGCCTGGGCCTACTCCAGTTTGTGACGATGCACACTGATTGCTTTCGGTAATCAGCGCTCAATTGACATGTTTTGTTGGGCACTTAAACAATTGGCGAAATCAGGCTAGGTTCAGCACTGGATTAAGTCAAGAAGGATGACATTCCTTGTCAATAAATGGCACACGCTTAGATACCAAGGATTCGATCAGATCCTGAATCCATACTTGGGAGAGTACAGGACTATAAATCCAATTTCCAACCACCGACTGGATAATTGGTAGATTGAATGAGGCTGATGGCGACCGGCGAAATGCAATATTTGTACCAAACTACAGCTGTCGCGCAGACAACAACAAATCCAGAGATGACTCAACAGACGTTGCTGAACATTGTCTGAGGGACTATCGACCACATCTCTAAAGTACGAAGGATTGCAGGGGACTGGTAGTCCCCCCTGCAACCATCGAAACAGGAGAGAAAGGCGTGGAAACGGCACAAGCCCTGTGTGGGTGGGTCATCCGGTTGGATTGGGCTCAAGGTTTGCGCCATCGGGGAAGGAAGAACTGAAAAGGTACTTCGACAGCAGCAATTTCTCAATTTCGCTTAAGATGCTTCAGTCTACTGAAGCATTGCTCACACCGCAAGTTCCCAGTGTGGTGCGGTAGAGTGGTTCCACTGCTCAAATACCTCTGGATGCATTAGGACACTTATCATGACAAGATCGACCCAATCTTGTGAGGGTAAAACTCTAGCAAACTTAGAAGACGAGGCTAAACAAACATTGATGCAAGTTCTGAATTCTGACTATGGTCCTTTTTCTGCTCCTTTTCGATGCAGTCTACTAACCTATCATCCATTCTCCGCCCCCTAGATTCAACCGTCCATCAACTCCTTCCCATCCATCGCCATCCAATCATCTTCCTACCGTTTACCATTCTATTTCGACTATTAAACAGCACTTTCTTCTATCCATCATTTAAACATCAGTGTCGTAGTCAGGAGATCAATTGACCCCCAAGGAGACAGTTGCCACCATGGGTAACTTGCAAAAGAGCCATTGGCAAAAAATGGGGGTTTAGACCGCCCGTCATGCATTGGGTATATACTGCAGTTGTCAGACCTATAATGCTATATGGTGTTGTGGTCTGGTGGACGGCGCTTCAAAAGTCTACCTACTGTTTAATACTCAACCGGATCCAAAGGATGGCTTGTTTATGCATCACAGCCGCACTGAGGACGACACCATCTGATGCACTGAATTTAATGATACATCTAATGCCTCTGGACATTGTTGGTACCCAAATTGCAGCGACCACTTCCGTGAGGTTAAGGGAGCTCTTTCATTCTTCATGTGGCGGCTACGGACACTGTGTTATCCTTGATACAATATCCCATGTTTCAGGCAGTGTGGATTTCAACCTACCTGAGCCGCTTTTTGATAAAAAGTACTGTACCACTATTCGTGATAGAACTGATTGAAACTACGATATCCCTGGTAACAGAAGATACATAGAGTACTATACGGATGGTTCCAAACTAAACGACAAGGTGGGATTTGGGGGTGTACTCTAAAGATCTAGAACTGGTCAGTGTGTATCAAGCGGAGATCCTTGTAATTAAGGTAATGGTGGAATGGCTAAGATAAAATGTCATTACGATGATTGGCATAAATATCTTCTCAGACAGCCAGGCGGCCATTTAATCCCTGGAGAAAGAATTTTTGAACACAAAAACCGCCCTCGACCGTTGCAGATCTCTCAACGAGATGGCTGAACAGTTCAAAATTCACCTGTTCTGGGTAGAGATATCCCAGGGAACTGTAAGGCGAACGAGCTTGGGAGACTAGGAACTACCCTACGCATTCCAGGGATACTGGAATCTATGGCTATGCCTCTAGCGACATGTAAGCTCAGTTTTCAGGACCAGGCCCGAAGGACAACGAATGATAGATGGTCATAAAGAAGGGGCTGTGAGCATTCCAAAACTATGTGGCGTAATCTAGACTTGAAGTGGTCTACCGCTTAGCTGTCACTGGCGAGAACAGACACGTCTTAGTCATTGTGTGCGTCATGGCAGGTCACTGTCTAATCGGAAAACATGCTGACAGACTGAAAGTTGCCAGCAATGACTTTTGCAGTAGCTGTGAGGACATCGAAGAAGAAGAGACTATAGAACACCTTCGATGTGTGTGTCCCGGACAAGCAGTCAGAAGGAGTTCCACTTTAGGTCCTCATTTCTTTGAGTACCTGTCAGATTTTGCGGATGTGAACATTTGCAAGTTATTGGGTTTTTTAAACGCGATCTGGATGGTTCAACAGTAGGAACTAAAAGGCATCCTCCTTCTTCTGTTCCTGTGGTATTACAATGATGATAAGTGATTCTGATGGCAGACTGCCACTTAAACCTAACCTAACTTGCTTCTCCTGCTCAAAAAAAAAAAAAAACTTTCGTCTTAAACGGATTTACGCCAGGACTACTTTCGGTAAATCTCTCGCTGTCGTACATATGGGTTTCGAAGAACATCACTTCACCTTACACCTTTTCTTCCAGGGACAATATTATATTGCTAATGGCTATATTCTAAAGTAGAGGAGTCAGTACAGCTCCTTGAGGTGCCCCTCTGCTAACCCATCTTTGAAGATCTACAGATCCCCAGCCTGCCGTAGCATCTTTTATTAAGTTAGTTATTAAGGACCGATCTTAAGGTAGTATTGAGGCATTGAAACTCAAGCTCCCTTATGACTGACGTCGGTTTTACATTATTGAAAGGACCCTCAATGCTAAGAAATGCTACCATTGTGTATTCCTTAATAGCGAGAGAGCCTTCGATGTAGGCGGCTAGTTCGAAAAGGGCTATTTCAGTGGACTTGCCCTTACTATATTCATGCTGTGGACAAGCGGTCTCCAGGAATTTTTGCCCTATGATATGTTTTTATTAACGAAATCTCTTCGCCTTTGCGTGATAGTGTCTTCTCATCCCACATGCATATATGACCTTCCCATACAAGCAAAGTATATTTGCCTAAGCCAAGGAGACAGTTTATTGTACGCAGTTTCCAATTCAACCGATGAAACGTTATCAGGGCATGGCGATTTAAAAAACTCGAAACTTTTTATCGTCCAAAGTATTTTTGAATCAAACACAACTTCTTCAACAAACTCCGGAGAATGCATATCAGTGACATTCTGGTAAATCCACCTTATATGTGATATACACATATTGCCAAATTCCACATAGCAGGATAACGCATACTTTCATCAGATAAAATAAGAAAGAACTTCGCAGAAGAAATCCTACAGGTTGTAACATATTTTTATGCGTAAAAACTCAAATCGTATGAGATTTAAGCTATTAATTTCGAAAATTTAGCTGTCTATTATTACCAAAATTATTCGTATTGTACTTACTAATTCACTACTTATAAAGTTAACAAAAAGTAGAGTCTTGTGCATACCTGAAATAAGAAAAAGAAGATGATATTAGTGACTGTACTAATTTATATGTATGATATATTCGATAATACAGAAATGCAGAAATTTAATTTTACAAAATTATTATATATAACGTATGGGAAACAGTGTGTAAGAAATCCAAGAATCCCCAGGCTGATTGGCACCATCTGGTTGAGGTTAGTTATTTGCGAGAAATGCAGCTTAAAATAAATCTACACTTTCAACTCCAGAGAGTTGGAAAATCCACAATTTCCATCTACTGTATTTTGATTATATGGAAGCTGTATGACATATACTCTTCTTTCTAAACTTATGCGAAATACTGTTAGCTGTTTAACCAGATTCACTCCTCGTTATTGAGTTCATACAAAATCAACTCCTACATTTGCTATGAGAATAAAATGTCATATTGAGTTCGATTCTGAGAAGATATATTGGGGGTATATGTAAACCATTTGTTTTCCTTTTATAGCTAACAACATTTTTCTCTTGGTGTCTTAACATTTAGTCCATTTATTTTATGAAAAATACAATTTTGCTCAAGACTTTATCTTAAACAAGAACACCCGTCAGAATATATCAAAAAATCATGTAAAAACAGACATTCCTATAAAAAAAGAAGAATAAGAAAAACAAACATACATATATGAGATAATGGCGAAATCTAAATGAATAGTAGACCAAAAATTGAATAACAATACAAACATTTGTCTTACACAATCAGTGCATAGGGTCGCGCGTCATGTAGATATTTGTGCACTAATTTATATTTAAATGTAACATGTTATGTCAGAATATCTTCAGATTTATCATTTGGTCGCTTTCAACATTTTGCCATAGAGAAGAGTAGGTTTTGTTTATTTTCGTAAATATTTTTCAACGCACTTGTACAATATGCACAGTGGCAAAGGGAACTTATAGAGGATGTATTTAAACTAAAAAAATATAGGTAATAACTTGTTAAGTTCGGAAGACCTAATCTTATACAACAACTACCATGGATTCTGTAAAAAATTAAGCAAGTTGAAGGCATATGTGTACTCTACGTACCAAATTTTTGCCAAATCAGGCAAACATTAGAGCTTCTAGGGCCATAGAAGACTAATCGGAAAATTTGTCTACATCGGAACTATATCAAGTTGCAAACCGAATTGGTAAATTTTTACCATGGAACTGTCCATGGAAGTCATAATAAAATACTACGAGCAAAGTTTCAGTCAAATCGGATAAGAATTGGGGCTTCAAAGAGCTCAAGATTTGAAATTAGAAGATCGATTTATATGGGAGCAATTATCGTTGTCCTCTTCGAAAAAGGAAATCAGCCTAAGTAAAATTACGGGTGATCGGGAAGATTCGCAACATTGAGAAAAATGTCTGTACATCGTAAATACGCGACAGTTTATTGGGATGTGTATTACACATGGTCCAAGGAATGTAAGGATTATCGAAGTGACAACGTGCCTCCTAGATGTTTAAGTTTCTCTCGTAAACCTATGTCCAAACTGAAACGTTAGTAGACGCCATCGGAGTGTGAACAAAGACAATGGAAGAAGTGTTGAGGCTTTTAGAACTCATGGAGACAGCGGAATCTTGGATTAATGAGGTTGATCCAAGGCTTATCATTACAAAATTTATGGTAAAGGAAGCCTTGAGGAGCTTCAAATCAGTTAAGTCTTCCGGACCTGATGGAAAATTTCCGACAGAAAGAGGCCGATTATCTGGCGCCCCATTTGGCCACTATTCCACTATATCCACAGCGTGCCTAGCAGGGAAAAAAAAACAAGTAAAAGCGTGCTAAGTTCGGCCGGGCCGAATCTTATATACCCTCCACCATCTATCGCATTTGTCGAGTTCTTTTTCCGGCATCTCTTCTTAGGAAAAAAAGCATATAAGAAAAGATTTGCTCTGCTATTAGATCCATATCAAGATAAGGTCCGGTTTGGACCACAATTAAATTATATGTTGCAGACCTGTGTAAAAATGTCAACCAATTCGAATAACAATTGCGCCCTTTGGGGGCTCAACAAGTAAAATAGAGAGATGGATTTTATATGGGAGCTGTTTGAGGCTATAGAACGATTCAAAATAAAAAAATTTTAGGCAAATCGAATAATAATTGCGACCTCTAGAGGCTCAAGAATTCAAGATCCCAGATCGGTTTATATGGCAGCCATATCAGGTTATGAACCGATTTGAATCTTATTTAGCACAGTTGTTGAAAGACATAATAAAATACGTCATGCAAAATTTATTCATGCTAAATCGGATAGGAATTGCGCCCTCTAGAAGCTAAAGAAGTCAAGTCCCCAGATGTGTTTATATGACAGCTATATCAAGTTATGAACCGATTTGAACCATACTTAACACACTTTTTGGATATCATAACAAAACGCGTCGTGCAAAATATCATTCCAATCGGATAAGAATTGCGCAGTCTAGAGGCTCAAGAAGTCAAGACCCAAGATCGGTTTATATGACAGCTATATCAGGTTATGAACCGATTTGAACCATACTTGACACAATTGTTGGATATCATAACAAAACGCGAGGTGCAAAATTTTATTCCAATCGGATAAGAATTGCGCAGTCTAGAAGCTCAAGAAGTCAAGACCCAAGATCGGTTTATATGACAGCTCTATCAGGTTATGAACCGATTTGAACCATACTTGGCACAGTTGTTGGATATCATAACAAAACGCGTGGTGCAAAATTTCATTTCAATCGGATAAGAATTGCGCCCTCTAGAGGCTCAAGAAGTCAAGACCCAAGATCTGTTTATATGGCAGCTATCTCAGGTTATGGACCGATTTGAACCATACTTGTCACAGTTGTTGGATATCATAACAAAACGCGTCGTGCAAAATTTTATTCCAATCGGAAAAGAATTGTGCACTCTAGAGGCTCAAGAAGTCAAGACCCAAGATCGGTTTACATGGCAGCTATATCAAAATATGGACCGATATGGCCCATTTACAATACCAACCGACCTACACTAATAGGAAGAATTTGTGCAAAATTTTAAGCGGCTAGCTTTACTCCTTCGGAAGTTAGCGCGCTTTCGACAGACAGACGGACGGACATGGCTAGATCGACATAAAATGACGCGACGATCAAGAATATATATACTTGATGGGATCTCTGACGAATATTTCAATTAGTTACAAACAGAATGACAAAATTAGTATACCCCCATCCTATGGTGGAGGGTATAATAAATGGAAATAAGTCTGCCATTTTGAAACGGATAGAGATATCTTCATGAAATTTTACATGGTTATAGCTGCAAATTTCACGGCCCTAGATGTCCCAGGGGCCATAGGTGGGCCTTCAAAGTTGGTCACCTCGGCCCTACAAAATGTTGTTCGGCAAGTCAAAAGCAGCACTCATTGATATGTGAGAAGTTTGCCCCTGTTCCTTAGTGGAATGTTCATGGGCAAAATTTGAGAAGGGGATTAGGGTGCTGTCCCATAGCGGGATAAGGGGGAATAAAAGAGCAGACGATTTGGCAGGGAAGGCCAGAAGACTGCCATCAGTAAACTCGGCTAACACGAAGCCTTTCGGGGCGACGCAGTACGAGTTAAGAAGAGGCTATTACCGAAAGGAAGTACGAAGGAACTCAGTATAGCCTTCGGTAACATAACGGGACACATAGGACCACGAGCTCACTTATGCAAAATCGGTGAGGCAAGTGATAGCATGTGTATGGCATGTGGGGAAGTTGATGAGACGTTGCACACCCCGAATTATACAGGGTGGCTGATGAATATTGCTACAATGATGAATATTGCTACATTTTTTTTTCGGTGTATGGAATACATTTTTCTTTTATTCATGTTAAATTAAATTATTAAATTAATTATTAAATTATTATTAATTAAATTAATTAATTAATTAATTAAATTAATTATTAAATTATTATTATTAAATAGAAAAAAAGTTATTACATTTTTTTTTGGTAGCGGCTTTCATCAGCCACCCTGTAGAACTAGGACCCTATAAAGTATTTATATTCTTGATCGTCTCGACATTCTGATTCGAACTAGCCATGTCCGTCCGTTCGTCTGTCGAAATCACGATAGCGTTAGAATGCGTAAAGCTCGTCGCTTGAAATTTTGCACAGCTACTTAACATTTATGTAGGTCGTTGGGGATTGCAAATGGGCCATAATGCTTCACATGTAGATATAGACCGATCTGCCAAATTGACTTCTTGAGCCCCTGGAAGCCGCAATCTTTGTCCGATTTAATTGAAACTTTGCATATAGTTTTCTGTTATGACTTTCAACAACTGTGCCAAATACGGTTCAAATCGGCCAGGAACCTGATATAGCTCCCATATAAACCGATCTCCCGATTTGACTTCTTGAGCCCATGGACGCCTCAATTTATGTCCGATTTGGCTGAAATTTTGCACATAGCATTCTGTTATGACTCCCAACAACTGAGCCAAGTACGGTCTAACTCGGTGTGTAACCTAATATAGCTCCCATATAAACCGATCTCCCGATTTGATTTCTTAAGCCCATGGAAGCCTCAATTTATGTCCGATTTGGCTGAAATTTTGCATATAGTATTCTTTTATGATTCCCAACAACTGTGCCGAGTACGGTTCAAATCGGCCAAGAATCTGATATAGCTCCCATATAAATTGATCTCCTGATTTGAATTCTTGAGCCCCTGGAAGCCTCAATTTTCATCGGATTTAACTGAAATTTTGCATATAATATTCTGTTATGACTCCCAACAACTGAGCCAAGTACGATCCAAATCGGTCAAGAATTTGATATAGCTCCCATACAAACCGATCTCCAGATTTGACTTCCTGAGCCCCTGAAAGCCGCAAATTTTGTCCGATTCGGCTGAAGTTTTGCATGTAATGTTCTGTTATGACATTTAACAACTGTGTCCAGTACGGTCTAAATCGGCCAAGAATTTGATATAGCTCCCATATAAACCGATATCGCGATTTGACTTCTTGAGCCCTTGGAAGCCGCAATTTTTGTCTGATTTGGCTGAAATTTTGCACATAGCATTCTGTTATGACTCACAACAACTGAGCCAAGTACGGTTTAAATCGGTCTGTAACCTAATATAGCTCCCATATAAACCGATCTCCCGATTTGTCTTTTTATGCCCCTGGTAACCGCGATTTTTGTACGATTTGGCTGAAATTTTGAAAGTAGTGTTCTGATATGACTCCCAACAACTGAGCCAAGTACGGTCCAATTCCGTCTATAACTGGATATAGCTCTCATCTTTTGGCAGAATCCATGGTGGTGGGTTCCTAAGATTCAGCCCGGCCGAACTTAGCACATTTTTACTTGTTTTTATTATGAATTAATGTTATTTCCAACACATGTCCCAAACATGAAAACAATGATTTATGATTATCCACAGAGAAATTTTATCTGAACCACTGTGCGGGAATTTACAAAAATACGACTAAATGGAATTGTGTAAATGTGTCTGAAAGCCATGTCTCATTTAACAACAACAGACAGGCGGACGAATGGATGAATAGATGGACATGCACAGGGCCAAATAGACAGACAGCAAGGCAGACAGACAGACAGACAGCCATATCAACAGAGCTACAACAGTTTGAGACAAGTGCCACAAAATGTGACTGAATGTTAAATACATTGAAATGTTTTATATTTTTGCCATATTGTCATAGGTATTCCTTGGGAAATACGTTGGTTGGTATTAAAACAAATCGAACACACATAGAAAGCTAACAAGCATATAAAATAAATAGCGCTAAAATTCTTTTTAGACCAAAAGAAAATATTTATGTAAATGTCAACAACCATAACGGCAGCCATAAATCACAAAGTTAATAATTCTTGCAAATGGCGCTTTTACTGAAAGCAATCAGTTCCATTTTCAAAGAAAAAAAAATATTAAAAACAAACAAATGCTTTATTCCCAGCCGATACACTCGATTATGTGGGATTCAACCAACAGAGAGGCTTTAAATGCAATAAAGGCAAAAAAATTTGTTGGCACATTAGGGTGATGGTATTTGAAATTTGAAAATCAATGGATTTGTCTTATAACGACTAGTGCTGTAAAATAAAAGTTTCCTCGATCCAAGGGAGCTTCCGTCCATAGTCGATTCCAATTTTTCCCATAACCTATTGAGAGGTCAAAATAACAAAAATCTAATGCGTTTTTTACATAGGTCGCCTGACCATAATACGGTCGTGCAGGCGGAGATCCGGGCGATCACGGAATGCGTGAAGTGGTGTGGTGCTAGCGCGAGGACGTCGAGTCTGAACATCTTTACCGACAGTAAAATTGCCATAAGGACAATAACAGCCAGGACGTTAAGGTCACGAGCAGTCTTGCAGTGTAAGAAGGAGATTAATGCCTTCTCTGAGAATGGCGCAAACCGCATCGTTTGGGTGTCGGGCCATAACGGAGTAAGAGGGAAAGAAAGGGCAGACTATTTGGCGGTGAAGGCCAGAGGCAAATTTTGCCCATGAACATTCCACTCAGGAATAGGGGCAAACTTCTCACATATCAATGAGTGCAGTCCGATTCAAGTTTAAGCTCAATGATAAGCGGCCTCCTTTTTATAGCCGAGACCGAACGCCGTGCCGCAGTGCGACACCTCTTTGGAGAGAAGTTTTATATGGCATAGTACCTCACAAATGTTGCCAGCATTAGGAGGGGAAAACGACCGCTGAAAAATTTTTTTCTGATGGTCTCGCCCGGATTCGAACCCAGGCGTTCAGCTTCATAGGCGGACATGCTAACCTCTGCGCTACGGTGGCCTCTACCGGCCAGAGGACTACCGTCAATAAACTTGGTTAACCCGAAGCCTTTCGGGTCGACGCAGTCCGATGTTGCGCATGCAACATTGTGGAACAGCGAAACGGTCGGTAGGACGGCGAAAATCCTATGGGGGGATTCAGATCGTGACAAGACGAGGCTACTACTCAAAGGAAGCAAGAAGGAGATTCGTTTTGCTATTGGTATCATAACGGGACACATAGGACTACGAGCTCACTTATGTAAAATCGGTGCGACAAGTGATAGCATGTGTAGGGCATGCGGAGAAGATGATGAGACGTTGGAGCATTTCCTTTATCATTGCCCGGCATTCGCGTCCAACAGATACCGGTACTTAGGTGGAGACACAATATCAGACATGAACCAACTTAGGGGAGTGTTAATGAAAAAATTTAGGACTTTGTAAGTAGCACGGAATTCTTAACTTAAATTTTTTAGAGCTTGGAAAATGCAAATTTTGCCCATGAACATTTCCCTAAGGAACAGGGGCAAACTTCTCACATATCAATGAGTGCAGTCCGATTCAAGTTTAAGCTCATTGATAAGGGGCCTCCTTTTTATAGCCGAGTCCGAACGGGGTGGCGCAGTGCGACACTTCTTTGGAGAGAAGTTTTACATGGCATAGTACCTCACAAATGTTGCCAGCATTAGGAGGGGAAAACCACCGCTGAAAATTTTTTCTGATGGTCTCGCCAGGATTCGAACCCAGGCGTTTAGCCTCATAGGCGGACATGCAAAACTCTGCGCTGCGGTGGCCTCCCCTTTCTAGAGCTTACGTTGTAGTTTTTAGAGCCCACAACAGGCCGATTACTGGCTTAGGTGTATGTCCATAGTGGCATGGGGCGGATTAATATCTGCACCTCCATTTCAACCTAACCTAACATAACCTACAAAGGTCGAGTTATTACAAACGAAGGTGCAGATTAGCTTACCCCCATCCTAAGCTATTAACCCCAGGGAGGATATGCTAAGTTGGGATGGGTCGAATCTTGGGAACCCACCACCATTGATTCTGCTCAAATATAGGAGCTTTATCGGGTTTAAACCGATGTGGACTGTACTTGGCACAGTTGTTGGAAGCCATAACAGAACACTATATGCAAAACTTCAGCCAAATCGGATAAAAATTGCAGCTTGTAAGGGCTCAAGAAGTCAAATCGGGGGATCGGTTTATATGGGAGCTTTTTCAGGTTATAGACCGATTTGGACCGTATTTGGCATAGTTGTTCAAAGTCATAACAGAACACTTCAAGCAAAATGTCAGCCAAATCGGAACAAAAATATGGCTTCCAGGGGCTCAAGAAGTCAATTCGGGAGACCGGTTTATATGGGAGCTATATCAGGTTCTTGACCGATTTAGACCGTACTTGACACAGTTGTTGAAAGTCATAGCAGAACACCATGTGCAAAATTTCAGCGAAATCGGAACAAAAATTGCGCCTTCCATGGGCTCAAGAAGTCAAATCGGGAGATCGGTTTATATGGGAGCTATATCAGGTTCTTGACCGATTTGGACCGTAATTAGCACAGTTGTTGAAAGGCATAACAGAACACTATGTGCCAAATTACAGCTAAATTGGACGAAAATTGCGGCTTCTAGGGGCTTAATATAAGAACTATGTCAGGTTCTTGACCAATTTGGACCGTATTTGGCACAGTTGTTGAAAGTCATAACCGAACACTATGTGCAAAATTTCAGCCAAATCGGACAAAAATTATGGCTTCCGGGGACTCAAGAAGTCAAATCGGAAGATCGGTTTATATGGGAGCTATATCAGCTTATAGATCGATTTTGACCGTATTTGGCACAGTGGTTGAAAGTCATAACAGAACACTATGTGCAAAATTTCAGCCAATTTCGACAAAAATTGCGGCTTCCAGGGGCTCAAGAAGTCAAATCGGGAAATGGGTGTATATGGGAACTATATCCAAATCTGAACCGATATGACCCCAACGACCTACATCAATATTTAGTATTTGTGCAAAATTTAAAGCGGCTAGCTTCACGCGTTCGATCGCTATCGTAACAGACGGACGGACGGGCGGATGGATTGATATGGCTAGATCGACTCAGAATGTTGTGAGGATCAAGAACATATATACTTGGGGGATGGGGTCTAGACGAATATTTCAAGCTGTTACAAACGGAATGACTAGATTAGTATACCCCCATCCTAAGGTGGTGGGTATAAAAAATCATCCCATATCCACATCCACAAAGCCATACAATAAACTTCTTTTAATCTTTTCCATTTGAAAGAAACTTTTTTCCCGAACCACCCTAATGTATTAATGCAATGTTCTTTATAGAACAAAGTCCAGATCCAAATGCATATATTTATCGCTTATAATCCATCAAAATGCAGGAAATCCACACACAGATTTGCTTCTCCATAACAGTTCCCAGCCTCCAAGTATTTCTATGCCGCTCGCTGCCTTGGAATGTAGTTTCGTTTTGGTTTCCATACTCATACTGCAGCAATGGGCAGAAATGAAAAAAATGGGGTGCGTTTACTATTTGGGAGGGTCTCTTGGAGACCCCTGTTGTTGTTGTTGTTGTATCATAGTGCTATAAACTTGTGAGAAAATATGTTTTACATTAATTAGTTTTTAAATGGAGGGCGGCGTTGAAAATTTATTCGTAAATAATTACCACAGCTTCTTGGCATACAACTTGGCGGTGAACAGAATGGAGGGAGGGAAGCCAAATGGATTGCTTGGCATGTGGCATAAATGGCATTGTGTAGATCACTTATTATTTATAGAAAATTAA
This sequence comes from Stomoxys calcitrans, assembly GCF_963082655.1. Taxonomy (NCBI): domain Eukaryota; kingdom Metazoa; phylum Arthropoda; class Insecta; order Diptera; family Muscidae; genus Stomoxys; species Stomoxys calcitrans. The sequence goes on along the minus strand of NC_081556.1, from coordinate 96,231,894 downwards.
TTAAATTGTGTGCGTTATGCTGCCATTGTTGTTTGTTCAATAGGTAAATGTGTCAAATGGTATACAGCAACAAAAAGAAGGGAGCAGAGAGGAAAAAGGTAGCCAAGGTTTCAAGGAAATATGTATGTGATGATATTTTAATTAAAATAAAATGTTTTTGATGCATGTCGATTACAATCAACAGCATATTAGAGTTTAAAGCAGATGGCAGGAGGAGAGAGAGTGATTCAAGGAAAGGAATTTCAATATATGGAAAATTAATTTATTATCATAATATTTTCTATAAATTTAATGAAAACTATTTTAAATGATATTAACTAATAATGGTTTTTTGTGAACTACTATTCAATTTTATCTATCTCAGCTACGGATGTTATATACACTTGAAAATATAAAAATAATGTTTGGGCCTTTGTCGTATTCTAGGACATTGAGACTTAAGCGAATTATACACATAGATGGCGATTCGCTAGAGTTCATCAATTTTAGGCAAGTGTTCAGCAACAACTGCCGAGTGGTCTCCTGATTTCCCAACACCACCGCTTCTATAGACCTTCGGTTTCAATTTGTTGAATCCGTAGGATACAACCCCTTCAGACTTGTTGAGGTCTGCGAGACAGCCGGAGTTAAGTTCGATTACTGCATGTCTCCGGTCACCATCAGCCTCATCCAATCTACCAATCTTCCAGTCGGTGGTTGAAAGATTGGGATTACATTCCCTTAGTCTTCCAAGTATCGCTTCTGGATCTAAGGGAATCCTTGGTATCCAAGCATGCGTCATTGGTCGAGAAGGAATATCTTCCTTCTTGACTTAATCTAGTGCTGCACCTGGCCAGATATCACCAATCGTTTTTAGCGCACAACGATACATTTCAATTGAGCGTTGATCGCCGAAGGCAATTAGTTTGTATCGGCCTCGATACCAGCCTGCATCGTCACAAACTGGAGGAGACCCAGGGAATTCCGCAAAGACATCGGAGTATACTGAAGACAGTCCATAGACTATGCCATTCCAGTTATTCCTAGGTATTCTTCTCCCTTGTCGACAACTGTACCCATCTTACTGTTGTTCGCCCTAGTTCTTTTAGGCATGAGATGCCCTCCAGGTGACCGCAGCCTTTTGGCTGATTGCGGTGCAGTTTCCGAATCTAGACTTGTAGTCTTTGGGGTAGTCTGTGCAGCGAATTCCCGAGCCCAATTTAGGGAGTCTCTCTCCCGATAGGTGAGCGTCTTTGGATCATTCGCACCAAGCCTCTCAATAAACCTGAGAGCGATGCGTCTTCTATTATTCCAACCTCTTAAAGAGCGTATTGGTTTGCCAAAGAATTCCTATAGCAAATTACAGACACACGAAGATAAAATAGGTTCGTCAAAAGCCCCTGCTGACCAGTCGTCTGTCGGCTAGTGAAGCCTGAAGGAGCCGCTCCACCAGTCGAGATTTCAGTAGCACACAACATGCTACGGCCTGATACCACCAACTCAGCTGTTGGGTTTTTGGAGTCCATTCTAAGCCTACTCCCGCTCCACCAGTCGAGTTTTCAGTAGCAGAAAACATGTTACGGCCTGATACCACCACCGCAGCTGTTGGGTCTTTGTGGTCCATTCTAAGCCTACTCCCGGGTTCTAAATATGCCGCTCCACTGGAAACAGACACAGATCATCAACCTCCTAGTGGAAACCTCTATCGCAGCTATCCTTGAGTGACTTAGATTTTTCTTCCAAAATTCGTGCGGAGTGAAATAACAATATGTCCGCTCCACTCAACAGTTCAAACAAGAATCGCCAGAGTTTTTCAATTTATGTCATTCAAATATTGAAAATAAAAATTTTGTAATATTAATGAACAGGAATTCGTAAATACGGCGATTGGCGAAATTCAGAAAAACAACATCAACGATTGAATTTATTATATTGACGAACATTTATTTTTAATGTAAATTTTCGTTGTATTAATGAATGCAAGTCAACGAATTCTGCTCATTATAATGACAAACGGTTGTACTTTCAGTGCGCCAAATGTGCCAAGTACAGTGCATAACATGGTATGGCTCCCATATAAACCGATATTTTGCCTATCCCAGTTCGGCTCCTAGAAGCATTAATTTTTGCCTGATTTGGTAGAAAATTTGTTACGTAGAGTAACATTATGACCTTCAAATAAATGTTTATACCCTGCACCACCACTGTGGTACAGGGTATTATAGATTTGTGCATTTGTTTGCAACGCTAAGAAGAAGAAGAGCTAGACCCATTGATAAGTATACCGAGTGATCAGAATCACTTTCTGATTCGATTTAGCCATGTCCGTCTGTCCGTCTGTGAGTCCATGTATTATTGTAATCAAAGTGCAGGTCGTATTTGTTGTCCGATTATCACGAAATTTTGCACATGTCGCTTTTTTGGCCCAAGGACAAACGCTATTGATTTAGAAAAAAAATCGCTTCAGATTTAGATATAGCTCCCATATATATCTTGCATCCGATATAGCCTTTTAAGACTGTAGAAGCCACAATTTTCGTCCGATCTTAACAAAATTTGGCATTTGGTATTTTATTTGAGGTCTACATATGTGTGCGGAATTTCATAAAAATCGGTTCAGATTTACATATAGCACCCATATATATCTTTCATCCGACATGGACTTTTATGGCTGTAGAAGCCACAGTTTTAGTCCGATCTTTACAAAATTTGGCATGGGGTGTTTTATTTCCATTTACGTGTCCATATGTGTGCAAAACTTCATAAAAATCGGTTCAGATTTAGATATAGCTCCCATATATATGTATCGACCGATTTGCACTTAAATGGCTATAGTAGCTCCAATTTTAGACCGATCTGCACATATATATCTTTCATCCGATTTGAACTATTAAACCTGTAGAAGCCACAATTTTGGTCCGATCTTTATCAAATTTAGTGTGGAGTCGTTTTTGTGAAGTCTCAATGTATGTGCAAAACTTCATAAAAATCGGTTGAGATTTAGATATAGCTCCCATATATACATTTCATCCGATTTGGCTTTTAAAGGCTGTAGAAGCCGCAATTTTGGTCCGATCTTTACAAAATTTTGCATGAAATGCTTTACTTGACGTCTTCATATGTGAGCAAAATTTCATAAAAATCGGTTTAGATTTAGATATAGCTACCACATATATCGTTCATATGATATGGCCTTTTAAGGCTGTAGAAACCACAATTTTCGCCGGATTTTACATGAGACGCTTAAATTGACGTTCTAATACGGGCGCAAAATTTGGAAATCCAAATCTTTTGTCCTATGGTAGGAAAATCTTACAGGGTTCTAAATTGCTATTTCCATTGGTATCCAAATCCACACCACCACCACCACATGCACTAGGTGGTGTAGGGTATTATATAGTCGGCACCGCCCGACTTTTGGCTTTCCTTGCCTTGTTTTTTTTTATAAATTTTGAGCAGAATCTATGGTGGTGGGTTCTCAAGATTCGGCTCGGCCGAATTCAGCATGTTTTTCCCGGTTAAACCAGCAACGACATTTTTCCAAGTGTAAAGTCAATTTGCTAATCCCTTTCAAATGGATTTTTTTCCTCATTCTTCTATAGGCAACACACACAAATACCCACTCGCATGCATATGGAAATAAATAAATTTTGAAATCCCTTGCGGCAAAGGGCTCTAAAACAAATTTGTTCACAATGTGCAATTGTATGGTTATTAATGCAGCACTTATTAAACCGCCAAATGCATTGAATTCCATGCTAAATACGCTAATTAATTAAATAACCCATGGCAGGCAGTTGTGTCTGTGTTATAACTAATTAATTTGATAACAGAAAATAAATTAAACCAAAACCATGGCTTAACAAAAACATTACCCAGAGGAAAAACCAGTAGAGAATAAATTAATTAAATTGTTTAAAAAGTAATTGCACAAAGTTAGAAAGTGTTCTGTGATTGAAAATGAAAACTAATTGCAAAGGGTATAGTGATTTTAATGTAACTTATTTTATTGCAACAAAGTTCGGACCAAACTAGACTGTTGGAAAAAAAAAGAACAAAAGTTATATAAATTGATACTTAACTCAATGGATACATATATGTTGAAGGGTAAAAGTTAAATGTAGTCGCGGACTGCAGGAGACGAAAAAATTTAAGGACTACTTTCATATTTTCGTCGTGACCCTGACGTTTTTGGTAGAGACTTGTCTGAGGAACTAACATTCACTTCACTAGAGTCCATCGGATTATTAGAAACAAAAAATCCTCCAACCTCGATCGAAAACAGACAGAAAATTTCTGAAAATACTTGAAGAGCTGCATGTAGGGAAGAAGCATTTGAGGAGGAATCGTCCACACCTCCAGTCTGCAGCGCCCTGAGGAAAATTGATGCCTGCACTCTTAACGGCATATTGATCGAAAGCTAACTGATTATGACAAGACCCAACAAAACTTGTGAGGATGAACTCCTTTCAAACACAGACGACAAAGGCCAAAGTTATCAACCCTGACCCTGAAAAATCACTACAACAGCAAAGACGTAGCGTCTTTGGGCGGATCTAAAGTTCGTTTGAATGGTTGAAAAATTTGACCTTGTTCTTATCCAGAAAGCTTGTGTGAATGGAATCATGCCTCGTGAAGTACAACATTCATGGGTTTTAACGACTTAATGGTGCCGGAAGCAGTGAGCGAAATAAGATATACAGGAGTCAGAATAAAGTCCGGAAATTCTACCAAAGCATTAAACATCAAACCGATGGCTTTGGTGCAGGCACATCCTGCTGCAGAGACAAAGAAGGAAATCTGGTAACTGACACAGAAAACATGATGAGGATATGGAAAGAACATTTCACCCAACTGCTAGTGTCCGATGTTGGTGGCGAAGAGGATACCGCAGAACCAATCCCCCTGATGATGGTATAAAATGTTTATCTCCTAGTCAGAATGAAGTGCAAGTAGCAGTGACCCGATTAAAGAACAACAAGGCAGCAGGAGCCGACGGGTTACCCGCTGAATTATTTAAGACGACGAAGGCGACACGCTGATAAGGCGTATGCATCAGCTTATCTGCGCAATCTGGACGCATACCCGATGATTGGAACCTCAGCATACTATATCCCGTACACAAGAAAGGAGACAAGACGGAGTGTGACAACTACAGAGGACTAAGTCTCCTCCCCATCCCCATACGAGATACTCTCGAGCGTACAGTGTGAAAGATTAAATATACCACAGAACCAATCCCCCTGATGATGGTATAGAATGTTTATCTCTTGGTCAAAATGAGGTCCAAGTAGCAGTGACTCGACTGAAGAACAACAAGGCAGCAGGAGCCGACGGGTTCCCCGCTGAACTTTTTAAGACGACGGAGGCGACACGCTGATAAGGCGTATGCATCAGCTTATCTGCGCAATCTGGACGCATACCCGATGATTGAAAACCTCAGCATACTATGTCCCGCACACAAGAAAGGAGACAAGACGGAATGTGCCAACTACAGAGGAATAAGTCTCCTTCCCATCCCCATACAAGATACCCTCGAGCGCACTGTGTGAAAGATTACATATACAGCAGAACCAATCCCAGATGATGGTATAGAATGTTTACCACCTAGTCAGAATGAGGTCCAAGAAGCAGTGAACCGACTAAAGAACAACAAGGCAGCAGGAGCCGATGGGTTACCTGCTGAACTATTCAAGACGACAGAGGCGACACGTTGATAAGGCGTATGCATCAGCTTATCTGCGCAATCTGGCTAGAAGAACGCATAGCCGATGATTGAAAACCTCAGCATACTATGTCCCGCACAAAAGAAAGGAGACAAGACGGAATGTGCCAACTACAGAGGAATAAGTCTCCTCTCCATCGCATAGAAGATACTCTCGAGCGTACTGTGTGAAAGATTAAATATACCGCAGAACCAATCCCTGATGATGGTGTGGAATGTTAACCTCCTAGTAAGAATGAGGTCCAAGTAGCAGTGACCCGACTAAAGAACAATAAGGCAGCAGGAGCCGAAGGTTTACCCGCTGAACCATTAAAGACCGGAGGCGACACGCTGATAAGCCATATGCATCAGCTTATCTGCGCAATCTGGCTAGAAGAACGCATACCCGATGATTGAAAACCTCAGCATACTATGTCCCATACACAAGAAAGGAAACAAGGCAGAATGTGACAACTACAGTGGAATAAGTCTCCTCCCCATCCCCATACAAGATACTCTCGAGCGTACTGTGTGAAAGATTAAAACCTAAAGTCAATGAGATAATTGGGCCCTATCAATGCGGATTTAGGTCTGGTAAATCCACCCTAGGCCAGATATTCACACTGCGCCAAATCCTGGAAAAGACCCGAGAAGGACAAATCAACACCTAGCTTCTCTTTGTAGACTACAAAGCCGCCTTCGATAGTCCTTTACGTTCAAAGGTATTTCAAGCCATGTCTGAGTTTGGTATCCCTGCAAAATTAATAAGACTCTGCAGGATGACACTTGCTGATACGCGTTCCCCAGTAAGAATAGGAAAGAATTTCTGCGAACCATTTAATAAAAAACGAGGTTTCAGACAAGGAGACAGCCCAACGTATGATCTCTTTAATATCCTGCTGGAGAAGATTACGCGAGATGCATATGTGAAGAGATATGACACACTACTCTCAACAGAATACATGCAACTCGCCTATGACGACGACATCGATATGATAGGTGGGTCACCGCAAGTAGTAACTGCAGTCTTCGAAAGAATCGAGAGAGAGTCAGTGAAAATGGGTCTGGCAGTAAATGGAGATAAGACGAAATGGATGGTTTCAACTCCCAGAAGGCCTTGCACAACCGAGCAAAATGCAAATGCAAATTTTGCCAAGGAACATTCCACTAAGGAACAGGGGCAAACTTCTCACAAATCAATGAGTGCAGTCCGATTCAAGTTTAAGCTCAATGATAAGCGGTCTCCCTTTTATAGCCGAGTCCGAACGGCGTACCGCAGTGCGACACCTCTTTGGAGAGAACTTTTACGTGACATAGTACCTCACAAATGTTGCCAGCATTAGGAGGGGAAAACCACCACTGAAAATTTTTTCTGTTGGTCTCGCCACGATTCGAACCCAGGCGTTCAGCTTCATAGGCGGACATGCTAACCTCTGCGCTACGGTAGCCTCCACACAACCGAGCAGATAAAGAAAACGGAGAAAGTTGGCAACCACAGCTTTGAGACAGTCAATAGCATTATCTACCTCGGCATCGCCGTAATCGAAACGAATGACACCAGTTTTGAGATTAAGCGAAGAATAATACTGGCAAACAGATGCTACTTTGGACTAAGTAAGCAGTTTAGACCACCTCTTGACAGACGAAGATTATACTATACAAGACACTGATACTAGCCGTGCTGTTATATGGTTCTGAAGCATGAGTACTTGTGAAAGCAGATGAGGCAGTACTTGGAGTGTTTGAGAGAAAGATTCTTCGTAAAATATATGGACCAGTTTGCGTTAATGGAGAGTACAGGCGACGTATGAACCACGAGCTGTATGAGCTGTATGACGACGATAGCATAGTTACACGCATCAAAATACAAGGGCTGCATTGGCTAGGTCATGTTGTCAGAATGGATGAAGAAGCTCCAGCAAAGAAGTCTTTTGAAGGCAAACACGGTGGTACACGCAAACCGGGAAGACCAAAAGCCCAAAGGAAAGATTAAGTGGTGGGAGACACCTCGCAACTTGGTGTCAGAGATTTTAGAATGAGCGCAGAAGATCGAGGCGCTTGGAACGGAATTCAACGTTCGGCTAGAGGAACAAATATTCTGTCATAGCCAATTAAAGTAAAGTTAGTAAGTAAAGTAATCTTTGGCTCCAATCTCTAAAATGGGGACAAATATGACGTATATGGCTAAGTATGACTAAGTACATCAGTCAAAGAAAACACACCACCTCCAAAAGTTCAGGCAAATAGAGTAATAATTGCGCCCTCCTGAGACTCAAAAAGTCAAACTGTGAGATCGGTTTATATCCATCTTATCGGGGCATCAGTCTCCTCCCCGTGCTTGCAAAAGTATTGGAGAGGATAATGATGACAAGATTTAGGCAGGGCTACGAGGAGGGTACTTCTCTGTACCAGTTCGGCTTTCGGGAGGAAAAGAGCACTGTGGATGTCTGGATCACGTGCAGAACTGTGTGAGAGAATCGGGCGCCAAATATGTTCTTGGCATATTTCTAAGAAGGCGGATAAGACTTAGTGGAGGGATTGCTGTACTGGCGCGACCGAGTGATTTGGTGCTGCGCATGACATGGCCTGGCACCTGCCTTGTTCATCTCGATGCAGCTGCGTTTGCCCATTGTTGGTTGCCGTAGCTATTGTGGTTGTATTCGGTCATTCGTGAGGGTGGCCGCTTTGATTGTGAGCCCCATGTTGATGCAGATATGTGTGGCGTAGCCCGTGAGGGCTGCCGTGTCCTGTTTGTGTATATCGTCCTGTTGTATGTTTGATGCATACTTTTGTATGCTGACTTGAGGTCGGATTAGGGCGATTCTTCTCATCCAGGTGACCAGTCCGGAACTGTTTGAGATTCAACTGGTAGAAATCTTTTAAGGCTACGAAATCTGACCGGAGACTTTAATGTGGTACCACGGGTGTCAGGAGCCCCTGGAACTTCGGTTCCAGCCTGACAATGGTGAGGCCCCAGTAGGGAGCAACGTGGTGGCTGTGGTTTGTAACCAAATCGCGGGTAGAGCATAACAGCTCGGCGTGAAGTTGCCTTTTCAACCGGAAGGAGTTTTAGGTAGTGCTCCGCTCCTAACCAAGGAGGTGAACACGCCCAAATACGTGGGATCATATTGGTACTCATGTGTGGGTTACCATATGTGGAGGCATTGTTAGACGTATTGGCTTTGGGCCTTGGGCCTCGCAGGTTTGGGCCGTGATGGCAGGCATATGCGTTAAACAACGACATTCGTGTTGGTACACTGAAAAAAAGTTGTCGCAAAGTTTTACATTTTTCCTTACTTGTAGGATTTAGCAATGAAAACGAATGTTGCAAACGCACTGTAAACGCGTTGCAACATCGCGAGTAGAAATCAGTTCAGAAGTGCTTGGGAGAAATGAGAAGCAGACTATTACAGATATGGGATTTCAGTGTATACTGAACATGATGTGGGAACATTCCCCAAAATGACATAGCATGCAACTGTTATTAAATCGTTCACTTTATTGGTCTATAGCAACTTAAAAAGTGGCTTATACTTTTTCCTAAAACGTTTCTTTTGTACACACAAAACCACACCTCGATACTTCTGAAACCTGTATCACTTCCATTAAGCTGGCTGTACACAAATTCCCCTTAAAATTTCACAACTTTCTTTGGCATAAAATAAATTTGCGGTTCAAAAATGTTATCACCCACCAACAACCGGCAATTTCAGCGCCACTCTCACTTACCGCTAATGGTGTTTCAATAATTTTTTAACTTTATTGAAATATAAGCCGTTTGGTTTTTTTTTTTTTGTCGTATGAGTCTTCCTTCAATGAGGTTCATCTCATTGTCTTTTTTTGTTGGTTTGGTCTGCTTGCAAAAGTTTTTCGGAGGTTGTTTTTTTTTTGGCTTTCTTACTGCAATGGGGACAAAAGCAAACAAACCACCAATACATGATATATATATAGAAGATATAAAAACGAAACCAAAAGTTGTGGTTTTTCGTTGACGAAACTGTGGGCGGCGTTTATGTGCTGACACAGCTCTTTCTTTCACTTTCAATTGATCTCGATAAGACGAAAAAAAACTAAAATAAAATAAAAACGTACAAGGAAAAAAAAAGACCGCAAACATTTTGTTCACACAAGACAAGACAACAAGTGTTGGAGGGCTTATATTACAGCTACCAGTGTTGAGCGATAAAAATATAGTCATTAAACACACATAGAGATGATTTGACGTTAGATTGCGACGAGGTAGGAGGTAATGCTTGATGCAGAAGTATTTTTTTATTGGTATTTTGTTTGGGTTTCGAGACAAGTATATTTTTTAATGATCTGAAGTTTTATCCCCTTAACATACTGTAGCTTGTGATAAAATATCACTGGTGATATTGCAAACCGTGTCTTAGAGACTAGTCCCTTGACATATGAGAAACGAAATGCGACTAAAAACACTCAACTACTAACAGTGTCTTGAGAGATAACAGTCTGATTGGCTTGGGTTGCCCAAAAAGTAATTGCGGATTTTTCATATAGTCGGCATTGACAAATTTTTTCACAGCTTGTGACTCTGTAATTGCATTCTCTCTTCTGTCAGTTTTCAACTGTTACTTTTAGCTTGCTTCAGAAAAAAAGTGTAAAAAAATATATTTTAAAGGTTCATTCTAAGTTTTATTAAAAATGCATTTACTTTCTTTTAAAAAATCCGCAATTACTTTTTGGGCAACCCAATACAATTGTATGGGCAATAGAAAAAAGGAAACTTCTAAACACATTTTGATACAAGATTCTCGAATGTTCTTTTTCGAGTAAAAATTTCCTTAAAACATTATTCACTAATACCAAAATTCTTTAAAACAGGTTTGGTGGATCCCAGCCCAACTTTGTTGAAGGCATAACTCTATGTACCAAATATCTGTTACAGCCAATTGCACCTTCTAGGGGCTCAATGTGTCACATCGAGAAATAAGTTTATATGGGGGCTATATCAGGTTATAGGCCGATTTGAGGTGTACTTTGCTGTTTTTATACCCTCCACCATAGGATGGGGGGTATACTAATTTTGTCATTCTGTTAGTAACTTCTCGAAATATTCCGCTAAGACCCCATAAAGTATATATGTTCTTGATCGTCGTGAAATTTAATGTCGATCTAGCCATGTCCGTCCGTCCGTCCGTCTTTCTGTCGAAAGCACGCAAACTTTCGTAGGAGTAAAGCTAGCCGCTTGAAAATTTGCACAAATACTTTTTATTAGTGTAGGTCGGTTGGGATTGTAAATGGGCCAAATCGGTCCATCGGTCCATGCTGCCATATAAACCGATCTTGGGTCTTGACTTCTTGAGCCTCTAGAGGGCGCAATTCTGTCGAAAGCGCGCTAACTTTTGAAGGAGTAAAGCTAGCCGCTTAGTGTAGGTCAGTTGGGATTCCTAGAGGGCGCAATGTGGATAACAATGGCGCAATGCGGATAATAATTGCACCCTCTAGAGGCTGAAAAAGTCAAAATCTAAATTTGGCCGGACCGAATCTTATATACCCTCCACCATGAATCGCATTTGTTGAGTTCTATTCGCGGTATATCTTTTTAGGCAAACAAAGAATATTGAATAAGAACTGTTATCCTATTAGAGCTCTACCAAGTTATAGTCCGATTCGGACCATAAATGAATGCTGAACATTGTAAAAGTGCAATTGTGCAATATTTCAGACCATTCGGATAAGAATTGCGCCTTGTAGGGGTTTAAGAAGCAAAATACGGAGCTGTATCAAGCTATTGATCGATTCAGACCATATAAGACACGTACGTTGTAAGTCATGAGAGAAGCCGTTGTACAAAATTTCTGCCAAATCGGATGAGAATTTCGCCCTCTAGAGGCTCAAGAAGTCAAGATCCCAGATCGATTTATATGGCAGCTATATCAGTTTAAATTCCGATTTGCGCCATACTTAGCACAGTTATTGAAAGTCATAACGAAATATCTCATACAAAATTTCAGCCTAATCGGATGAGAATTGGGCCCTCTAGAGACTCAAGAAATCAAGATCCCAGATCGGTTTATATGGCAGCTGTATCAGGTTAAATTCCGATTTGCGCCATACTTAGCACGGTTATTGGAAGTTATAACAAAACACCTCATGCAAAATTTCAGTCAAATCGGATGAGAATTGCGCCCTCTAGAGGCTCAAGAAGTCAAGACCTAAGATCGGTTTATATGGCAGCTATATCAAAACATGGACCGATTTGGCCAATTTACAATCCCAACCGACCTACACTAATAAGAATATATATACTTTATGGGGTCTCAGACGCATATTTCGAGGTGTTACAAACAGAATGACGAAATTAGTATGCTCATATCCTATGGTGGAGGGTATAACAATTCTGATGTTCTGGCTAGGATTCGAGCCCGGTGGCCTATGGTGGCCTCCGTATCTAACACCTGATTTTGCTAAAACGAAATGCGGTGAGTTTCAATCTACCTTCCACCTCCATGTTGGGTTTGGCCTAGATTAGGTGCATTTTCACCGAATTTTCGGCCGGACCGAACTTTAGGTAACCTTTTTAGTTGTTCGAATTTAAGACCGATTTTAATATCGTGGGCAAAGCAACGGTAAGGCGCTCGTCATTGCCTTCAGTCGGGGCATGAGCACAAATAAGTCTGACGGTAAAGAATTCAGCCTTTATGCAGACAGTGGCTATCGTTGAAACGAGGACTAAGTCTTGGTATTTTGTTATCTGCAAAAAAAGTCTCAGATCCCAATATACCTCAGCTATGATCATTTGAAATGTCAAAGAGTTATAGCTACCCTTTCTTAAACGGCCGATTTTTTATTCGTTTTTATACCCTACACCACTACTGTGGTACAGGGTATGATAACTTAGTGAATTAGTTTGTAACACCCAAATGGATGAGAGTTAGACCCATTGATAAGTTTACCGAGATCGGCTCAGAATCACTTTCTGATTCGATTTACCTATGTCCGTCTGTCTGTCAGTCTGTCTGTCCATTCGTCTGTCTGTCAATGTTAATTTGTGTACAAAATACAGATCGCACATTTCATCCGATCGTCTTCAAATTTGGTATGGGCATGTTTTTCGGCCTAGAGACAAAGCCTACTGAAATTGGAAAAAATCGGTTCTGATTTGGACATAGCTCTCATATATATGTTCGTCCGATTTGCAGTAATACTGCAATGAAATTGTCATTTGTTAACCGATTCTCTCGAAATTTGGCAAGAAGGATTTTCTCATGACTCTCGATGTTACTGATGAATTTCATAAAAATCGGTTCAGATTTGGATATAGCTCTCATATATATGTTCGTCCAATTTGCAGTAATACTGCAATAAAATGGTCATTTGTTAAACGATTCTCTCGAAATTTGGCAGGAAGGATTTTCTTATGACTCCCGACATTACCGGTTATTTTCATAGAAACCGGTTCAGATTTGGATATAGCTCCCATGTATATATTCGTCCGATTTGCAGTAAAATTGCAATAAAATGGTCTTTTGTTAACCGATTCTCTCGAAATTTGGCAAGAAGGATTTTCTCATGACTCTCGATGTTACTGATGAATTTCATAAAAATCGGTTCAGATTTGGATATAGCTCCCATGTATATATTCGTCCGATTTGCAGTAATATTGCAATAAAATGGTCTTTTGATAACCGATTCTCTCGAAATTCGGCGGGAAGGAGGATTCTTATGACTCCCGACATTACCGCTTAATTTTATAGAAATCGGTTTAGATTTGGATATAGCTCCCATGTATATATTCGTCCGATTTGCAGTAAAATTGCAATAAAATGGTCTTTTGTTAACCGATTCTCTCGAAATTCGGCAGGAAGGATTTTCTTACGACTCCCGACATTACCGGTTAATTTCATAGAAATCGGTTCAGATTTGGATATAGCTCCCATGTATATATTCGTCCGATTTGCAGTAATATTGCAATAAAATGGTCTTTTGATAACCGATTCTCTCGAAATTCGGCAGGAGGGATTTTCTTACGACTCTCGATATTACTGGCGAATTTCATAGCAATCGGCTAAGATTTAGATATAGCTGTCATATATGTATATCGCCAGATTTCCACCCCAGAGCCGCTGCAAGCGCATTATTTGACCAATCTTCCCAAAATTTTGCACCACGCTTTCCTCGACGACTACCACTTAGGTAGTCTTGTACTTATAGGGTAGGTGTAGGGTATTATACAGTCGGCACCGCCCGACTTTTGCCCTTCCTTACTGTTTTTTTTCGATTTTATCCACTGTGGGACGATTGGATTAAGAATGCGAACTGCCATTGGATTAAAAAAAACTGGAAGGGAGAGAGAGAGTCGGGCAGATACCCGAAGTGGTGGACATGGCTTAATCGGAATAGGAAATGATTCTTGCCTGATTGAAAAACTTAACAAAGACTCTATCTCTCATTTTGGGAGTTACCCAGTACCACAAAAGGTGGTGTAGGGTGCACAAAATTCCAACCCACAGCAACCACCTGTTGCTGGGACACACACAAGTGTTTTGTAGACTTTGTATTATTTTTGTTTTTTTTTTGTTTTTTTGAGGTCATGTACAATAATAAAATCGTCATGGCTCATCAGCCTTAAAATTCTGAAGTGACTAAAATATAAGCAAAAAAAAAGGTGAAAGAATATAAAAAACGTGAATAGACAAATACCCAAAAAAAAAAAAACAACAAAACAAAATCCCCCCCACATGTGTTGCTCTCAATTTCTTTCTTTTATATATTCTATATAATTTTTTTTTATTCGTCTAAGAAAAAATTTCCTCAAAAACAAGTAACAACAGATTTATTTGTTTTGATGGGAGCTATAAACGAAACGAAACGATGAAAAAAAATAATAAAAGTATTTTTCCTAGATTTATTATTATTTGGTTTTTTTTTTGTACTACTGCACATATAGCCCGACATCTATGTGGCACAAATTGAGGCCACTGTTCACAAGGCAGGCAATTCTTTGGTGGTTTATTGCGCAAACAGTCTGATGGTCTTTAATTTCATTGGGGGCATTTGTGTCCATACATTGTAATTATTGCAGCAAAATGGTAAAAACGGCGTTGTTCTGGGTGTCTAGTATCTGCTACAATTGGCATACAAATCGCGGGTGTTTGGCACACAGAAAGTATTCGAAGAAAGTATTTCATGAAAATGCTCTCTAATTAAAAATGTGTAACACACACAAGTGTTATGTCGACAATACACTTGAAAAAAACAAAAAAAGTAGCAGAAATTCTGTGAAGATTTTCAAAATACAGAATTTGCTCAAAACATGCAGCAGTGATGCTGGAGATCGCTTTATATGGGAATTGTATGCAAACATGAAACGTCATACAGCTCGTGATTCATACGTCGCCTATATGCTCCATTAACGCAAACTGGTCCATATATTTTACGAAGAATATTTCTCTCAAACACTCCAAGCACTGCCTCGTCTGCTTTCACAAGTAACCATGCCTCAGAACCATATAACAGCACGGCTAGTATCAGTGTCTTGTATAGTGTAATCTTCGTCCGTCGAGAGGTGGCCTTGTTTCTAAACTGCCTACTTAGTCCAAAGTAGCATCTGTTTGCCAGTATTATTCTTCGCTTAATCTCTAAACTGGTGCGGTGCCGAGGTATATAAAGTTACTCACTGTCTCAAAGTTGTGGTTCTTAACATTCTACATTTTCTTAATCTGCTCGGTTGCGTGGAGGCTACCGTAGCGCGGAGGTGAGCATATGCGCCTAAGACGCTGAACGCCTGGGTTTGAATACTGGCGAGATCAACAGAAAAAATTATGAGTGGTGGTTTTCCCCTCCTAATGCTGGCAACATTTGTGAGCTACTATGCCATGTAAAACTTCTCTCCAAAGAGGTGTCGCACTGGGGCACGCCGTTCGGACTCGGCTATAAAAGGGAGGCCCATTATCATTGAGCTTAAACTTGAATCGGACTGCACTCATTGATATGTGAGAAGTTTGCCCCTGTTCCTTAGTGGAATGTTACTTGGCAAAATTTGCATTTGCATTTTCCTCGGTTGTGCAAGGCTTTGTGCGAGTTGAAACCATCCATTCCGTCTTATCTCCATTTACTGCCAGACCCATTTTCACTGACTCTCTTTCGATTCTTTCAAAGGCTGCAGTTACTACTTCCGGTGACCGACCTATGATATCGATGTCGTCGGCATAGGCGAGTAGCATGTGCTCTCTTGTGATTAGTGTACCATATCTATTCACATCTGTATCTCGTAAAATCTTCTCCAGCAGGATATTAAAGAGATCACACGATAGGCTGTCTCCTTGTCTGAAACCTCGTTTGGTATTAAATGGTTCGGAGAGATTCTTTCTTATTCTTACTGAGGAACGCGTATCAGCAAGTGTCATCCTGCTGAGTCCTAATAATTTTGCAGGGATACCAAACTCAGACGGCTTTGTAGTCAACAAAGAGATGGTGGGTGCTGATTTGTCCTTCCCGGGTCTTTCCAGGACTTGGCGCAGTGTAAATAAAATATAAATATCATTGACAGGGTCCAATTATCTCATTGACTTTAGGTCTTAATCTTTCACACAGCACGCTCGAGAGTATCTTGTATGGGGATGGATGTAAGGAGGCTTATTCCTCTGTAGTTGTTACATTCCGTCTTGTCTCCTTTCTTGTGTACGAGACATAGTATGCTGTGGTTCCAATCATCGGGTATGCGTTCTTCTAGCCAGATTGCGCAGATAAGCTGATGCATACGCCTTATCAGCGTGTCGCCTCCGTCGTCTTAAATAGTTCAGCGGGTAACCCGTCGGCTCCTGCTGCCTTGTTGTTCTTTAGTCGGGTCACTGCTTCTTGCACCTCATTCTGACTAGGAGGTACACATTCTATACCATCATCAGGGATTGGTTCTGCGGTATCCTCTTCGCCGCCAGCGTCGGACACTAGCAGTTGGGTAAAATGGTCTCGCCATAGCCACAGCATGTTATCTGTGTCAGTTATCAGATTTCCTTCTTTGTCTCTGCAGGAGGATGTGCTTGCACTAAAGCCATCGGTTTGATGTTTAATGCTTTGGTAGAATTTCCGGACTTTATTCTGACTCCTGTACATCTCAATTCGCTCACACTCAGGACTTTCCATTTCCTTCTTCTTTCTGCGGAATAGACGTTTCTCCTCTCTACTTTTCTTCTCTCTCCTTTTCTCCTCTCTCCTTTCCTCCGCTTTCCTTTTCTCCCGATACCTCTCTTTCATCTGGCGCGTTGCTACTGATTGCAGGATTGCTCTATATGCCGCATTCTTGGCTTCAGTAGCATCTCAACACTCTTGGTCGTACTATGGGTTTCTTGGAGGAGGCTTCCGATACCCAAGTACAGATTTCGCCGCATTTTCCATGGAGTGGGCAATAGTTTGCCACTGCGCCATTATATCATCGGAACAAGGAGTGCTTTCATCACACAGTTGGCTCAGTCGAGTGGAGTATGCCGCTGCCATTTGTTGTGTTTGCAGCTTTTCAATGTCCAGCTTCCGTGCAGTGTCAGATCGTACTTTCCTTGCCATGTTCAAACGGATGCGAACCTTTGCTGTAACAAGGTAATGATCCGAATCTATATTCGCTCCACGGATCGATCGTACATCTAACACGCTGGATGAATGCCTTCCATCTATCACAACCTGACCAATTTGGTCTCTCGTGTTTTGATCGGGTGGCAGCCATGAGGCTTTGTGAATATTTTTATGTTGAAATCTGATGTTACTAACTACCATGTTTTTTGCCGCGGCCAAATCTATCAGCCTCAACCCATTACTGGACGTTATCTCGTGGAGGCTAAACTTTCCAACTGTTGGACCAAAAATGTCTTCCTTCTCTATCTTTGCATTAAAAAATCTCCCAGAACCATTTTAATATCATGGGCGGGGCAGCGGTCATATTCTCTCTCTAGGCGCTCGTAGAAAATATCCTTGGTCTGCTCGTCTTTGTCTTCCGTCGGGGCATGGGCACATATAAGGCTGATGTTGAAGAATTTGGCTTTTATCATATTGTGGCTAACCTCTCATCCACCGGAGTAAAGCTGGAGACAAGGTGTTTCAGTCTCCGACTAACCACAAATCCACAGCTAAATTCATGCCTCGTGTTATGGCGGCTTTGGTATAGTTCGTCACCGTTTGGTGTTGTAGTGACGCGATTCCCAGTCCATTGCGGTTCCTTTAAGGCGGTAATATCTGCCTTGTACTTCTCTAATACATCCGCCAGCGCGTATACTGCACCTTCTCTATAAAGAGTGCGGACATTCCAGGTGCAGATCCGCAAATCATGGTTCTTTTTTCGTTTGCGTGGGTCGTCATCGTTGGGGGGTCCGTTTTTATACCCTCCACCATAGGATCGGGGTATACTAATTTCGTCATTCTGCTTGTAACTACTCGAACGGACGGACAGAAGGACGGATGGACGGATCATCCGTCCTTCTGTCCGTCCGTCCGTCCGTCTGTATGTCGAAAGCACGCTAATTTTGGAAGGAGTAAATCTAGCCGCTTGAAATTTTGCACAAATACTTCTTATTAGTGTAGGTCGGTTGGGATTGTAAATGGGCCATATCGGTCCATGTTTAGATATAGCTGCCCTATAAAGCGATCTTGGGTCTTGACTTCCTCAGCCTCTAGAGGGCGCAATTCTTATCCGATTGGTATGAAATTGGGCACAACGTGTTTTATTATGATATCCAACAACTGTGCCAAGTATGTTTCAAATCGGTCCATAACCTGATATAGCTGTCATATAAACCTATCTTGGGTCTTGACTTCTTGAGCCTCTAGAGGGCGCAATTCTTATCCGATTAGAATGAAATTTTGCACGATGTGTTTTGTTATGATATCCAACAACTTTGCCAAGTATAGTTCAAATCGGTCCATAACCTGATATAGCTGCCATATAAACCTATCTTGGGTCTTGACTTCTTGAGCCTCTAGAGGGCGCAATTCTTATCCGATTTGAATGAATTTTTGCACGACGAGTTTCGATATTCCGCATAAAAACGGAACTCTCCACCATCCGCAACCTGTGGACGCGCCAGGTAGCTTTCATTTAAGCTTCCCGTAATAACGATGGGCACCACACAAGTCGGAGCTCAAAGTTCCAGCCTGTGTGATGCTCATAGTTATCCCGTAGCGGCAGTTTTGAATTTCTCTTAACCCTTAATTGTAAGGCAACATTTTTCCAAGTGTTCTTCATGTGGACTATAAAAATGCATTTAAATATGTAGTGTAGGCATATATTACACAAATATTTAGTTTTTATGGCCTGCCACCTAATGTCGACATAGTCACTCAGCCTTTTCTCAATGTTTATTTATTTAACAACTATGAAAAAAATATCATGAGAAAAAACCGTGGCAGATTTGCAATTAAAAAATCTCATAAATTTCCTATAGATGCGAATGGTAATCCCAATGAAATGTACTTCAAAAAATATTACGAAATATTCAATACTACAACGTAGCCGATTAGGCGATTTGCCATCATCAATTCACAGAAAAGGGGCCAAATAATATATTTGAATTTTTTTTTTGACATTAAAATTAATTGCATGCAAAGACCAACAAACGTCGTTATGGTAGACGTTTATATTATAGAAAATATTTCGAAAAAAAAAAATAAAATGCCCCCGAAAACGTTAACAACTGTATCTATAATAAATGATTCAGAAACATTTTTCGAATATCTTTTGGAAAACCATTTTTATGGTCAATGTGTGAGTATGGGATTTTGGCAACCACATTTGGTGAATCACTTTTTTCTTCAATGTTGGCATTTATTTAAACAACTGCTTCTACTCATTAGAGAGATCATTTTGAAATATGTTGAATAAAAGACGGAACCCAGAGAATGATATCTAAGCACAACAGTTATCATGTTGGTAAAAAGTAGTTTTCATCTTGACGGCATGTTTTATCTTTTAGCTCTTTGCATAGATATGTTGTCTTAGTCAAAGATTGTTTTTATATCCAAAAGAAGGCGCCCCATATTCTCATGGTCAGTAAATAAGAGCTGTTTGGGGTGTGTTTTGGGGAAAGGGTGGACCCCCAAAAACATGGTCCCACATTTGGATTCGTATTCTACTGACAAATACCTTTCATTTGAGTCCCATATTGCCATGGTCGGTAAATAGGTACGATTTAGGGGTGTTTTGGGGCTTGTGGTGGTCCCCCTAGCACTTTGTCCTACAATTCGATATCAGATACGTTTTCTAATCTTCAATACCTTTCATTTGAGTCCCATATTGTCGTGATTGGTCTAAATATATGTTTGGTAGGTTTTAGGGTGGGGCGTCCCCCTTAGGTACCCCATCCGATATTTGAGATCACACAAAATTTCGCTTAAATCACACCACCCATTTCCCAGTTCTGGCGTTTCTGAAAATTAGGGTAAGGGGGAGGGTCCGCCCGCCCCCCCCCTCTTCCCCCTCCAAATATCGAAAAATGTAGTACCTTATTTTTACCACAGGGTCATTATGCACCATCTGTTAAAATTTCAAGAAAATCGGTTTTCTCAATCGGCCGTTTCTGAACACGCAAACAAACAAACCTACAAACAAACACAAATTGATTTTTATATATAAGGTACCAAAGGATGGGGTATATTCATTTTGTCATTTCGCATGCAATATCTCAAACTATTCATTTCCAACCCTTTAAAGTATATACAGAAGATGAACTTACCATGTCCGTCCGTCTGACTGTTGAAATCATGCTTCAGTCCTTAACAAGTAAAAGCAAGCAACTAGCCGGCCGGGCTGAATCTTGGGAACCCACCAGGGGCTCAAGAAGTCAAATCGGGTGATCGGTTTATATGGGAGCTACGGGATAACTATGAGCACCACACAGGCTGGAACTTTGAGCTCCAACTTGTGTGGTGTCCATAGTTACCACGGAAAGCTTACCTGAAAGCTACCGGGCGCATCCATAGGTTGCGTACGGTGGAAAGCTCCGTTTTTATGCGGAGTAACTGCAAATGCGGCCGCGGGCAGTCAGCGATTTTCGAGAGGAGAGTCTCAGTGAGGAGTCAGGTGGCACTGGGTTTTAATTAAATACAGAGTGCCAATGATACTCGAGATGACAAGGCGAGTAATGGGCGCCTTCAAATAACCAATGGCCAACATTAGCGTCTGTTCCCAGGTTAGGGGCGGCTGGCGGCGAGCGTCGGATCTTGAAGCAAGCGACTCGCCACAACGAGGGATACGTGTGCGATCCCACAAAACCCATAAGATTGGGGCTGTGGGCCACTAACCCGCCTCCGGAAAACTATAAGAACTACTATGAGAAACAAAGGAATAGTAAAAACGGACCCCTCCCCCCCAACATTGACGACCCACGTAGACGAAAAAAAGGACCATGATTTGCGGATCTGCACCTGGAATGTCCGCACTCTTTATAGAGAAGGTGCAGCATACGCGCTGGCGGATGTATTAGAGAAGTACGAGGCAGATATTATCGCCTTACAGGAAGTGCCATGAACTAGGAATGGCGTCACTACAACACCAAACAGTGACGAACTATACCAAAGCTGCCATAACACCATTACCATTCGATATCCACATTCAAGGCTAAAAGACATTAGAGAGTTAAAGAAGGCGCAGCGGAGCGGGCCTAGTCTGACATAGAATCAAGTAAAAGCGTGCCAAGTTCAGTCGGGTCGAATCTTGGGAACCCATCAACTTGGATTCTGGCAAAATATGGGAGCTACATCTGTTATAGCCCGATTTGGATTGTACATGGAACAGTTGTTGAGAGTCATAACAGGACTCTATATGCGAAATTTCAGCCAAATCGGATAAAAATTGCGGTTTGTAAGGGCTCAAGAAGTCAAATCGGGAGATTGGTTTATATGGGAGCTATATCAGGTACTTTACTGATTAATACCGTACTTGGCACAATTGTTGCGAGTCATAACAGAACACCATGTGCAAAATTTCAGCCAAATTGGATATAAATTGCGGCTTCTAGGGGCTCAGGCAGCCAAATCGGGAGATCGGTTTATATGGGAGCTATATAAAGTTATAGACCGATTTGGACTGTATTTGCCTCGTTGTTGGGAGACATAACAGAACATTATGTGCAAAAATTCAGCCGAATCGGCTGTGATGCACGAACAAGCCATCCTTTGGATCCGGTTAAGTATTGAGCAGTAGGTGGACTTTCGAAGTGCAGTCCACCAGACAACAACACCATATAGCATAATAGGTCTGACAACTGCAGTATATACCCAATGCATGAAACGCGGTCTAAACCCCCAACTTTTGTCAATGGCTCTCATGCAGGTGTATAGGGCAAGATTTGCGTTTCTTGCCTCCTTTCTTTCAAAATGTTGGATTTAAAGTTCAATTTCCTGTCCAGCAAAACACCCAGGTTTTAGGCGCTTGCTGTAAATGGAACATTCTCTCCTCCCAAGAAGAAAGGTGCCACTGTAGGTAACATGTATCTCTTGCTGAAAAGAACTTCTTCTGTGGATTTATACCTAGATCAATTTCGGTACCTCACTTCGCTGTTGCACATTGAGTTCCTGAAGTATATCTCTAAGAGTGTTGGGAAACTTTTTCCCTTCTTCTTCCAGAGACAATAATATATTGGAGCAGCCGCTCCACCAGTGGAGGTAGCAGTAGCAGACAACATGCAACGGCCTGATACCACCACCGCAGCTGTTGGGTCTTTGGTGTTCATTCTACTTCCTAGCCTACTTCCGGGCTCAAGATCTGACGCTCCAATGGAAATAGACGCAGATCATCAATCGCCTAATGGATACCACTATCATAGCTATCCTTGAGTGAGTTAAATTTTTTCTCCAAAAATAATGACCTATTACGAGTTACAGAAAAATTCTTGCGGAGCGAAATAACAAAACGTTCGCTCCACTCAACGGTTCAAACAAGAATCGAGTATAAGGCTTCCTAAAGATGTCTGGCTAGGTAGGAACTATAAGTCTTCTTCCATCTCCTATCTCTTGAATAACAGTGGACTAAATTCTCTAAACGAGTCTTAAGGATAACCACAGCTGAAAAATTGTGTCTGATGTTCTAGCCAGGATTCTAAACTAGGCGCTCATTGTCTATGGCAGACATGCAGCCGCTGCGACACGATGGCCTTCAAGAGTCTCCAGCCAAGAGGTTTAATAGCTCGAGACTCATGTTACAATGCAATAAGGACGCATTCTAGGCTAACCTAGAAAAACGGTCACGCGAACACAATTTCTTACAGATCATAGAGAAACAAAGTCAGGAATAAACTTACACAGAACAATCAAAGCCTATATTCGTACGTACCTGCAAAGAAATAAAAATAAAATACATCATTAGCATTGTAGTGAAAGGTATTTTTTTTTTTTTAATGGTCCAATATACACCGAAATATTTTAAAAACCTCCCTCCACGGAATGACTTAATGGTTATATAGTACCGTCATATTTATATAGTCATTCCGTTTGTAACACCTCGAAATGTTGAAAAGTGTAAAAAGTATAAAAATATGGAGGCCACCGTAGCGCAGACTCAAAAACGGCTGAACCGATAACCTTGAAATTGTCACAGATTGTGTGGGTTGGTCTGGAAGGAAACATAGGCTATACAATTTTTTGATATCAGGAGGGGGGCGGACCCTCCCCCTTACTCCAAAAGTTCTACCCAAAACTAAAAGTGGACCGATCGGGACAATATGGGATTCAAATGAAAGATATTCAAGAGTAGAGTATGAATTTCATAATAAAAGTTGGGTCCAAGTACCCGGGGGCTGCCCCAGCCCCAAAACCCCCTAAAATAGGTTTATATGACGATCATGACAATATGGGACTCAAATGAAAGGTATTCGGAAGTAGATTGCGAATATGGTCAGGATGGAGAAATAGTCTTTAAAATTTGTTGATTTTGGAAGTGGGCCCTCCTTTGGTGGTGGGGACCCTCCCCCGTTACCCCAAAAACACCACCCAAAAGCAAGGTTGGACCGATCGGGACAATATGGGTATCAAATAAAAGGTATTGGAAAATAGAATACGAATATGGTATTAAAATTTGGGTCTAAGTACCCATCGGGCCGTCCCAACCCTACAATTCCCCCAAACGGACATATTGGGCGTTCATGTCAATATGGGCCTTAAATGAAAGATATTCGGGAGTAGATTACGAATCTTGCATAAAAAAATCAGATCGAAGTATAGGGGGTCACCCTACCCCCGAAAAACGCCTTAAATGGGCATATGACCCATCATGACTATATGGACTCGATTTTTTTTATTTGTTCCGTAGAATCAAAAACGGTTGAACCTATTTTCTTAAAATTTTCACAGATTGTGTAAGTTTGTCTGGAAGGAAACATAGGCTATATAATTGTTAAATATCGGACGAGGGCGATCCCTGCCCCTTACCGCAACATCGCCATCCAAAACCAAAAGTGCACTGATAGGCACAATATGGGTATCAAATGAAAGGACCCTACGGGCCTCCCCAGCCAAAAATCTCCTCTCAACAGATATATTCGACGTTCATTTCAATATGGGCCTCAAATGAAAAGTATTGGCATACAAAATTAGGTCCAAGTAATGGGAGGTCGCCCCACCTCCAAATATCCCCAAATGGGCATATTAGCCGACCATGGCTATATGGGATTCAAATGAAAGGTATTAGGGAGTAGATTACGAATATGACAGTGCGACACTTCTTTGGGAAACATTGTCTAAATGACCATGCATGGCATTGTAGCTCGCAAATATCGCCAACATTAAGAGGGGATAAACGACGCGTTTTCCGATGTTCTTGCCAGGGTTCGAACGCGTTCAGCATCAGTGGCTACAATGGCACGAATTCGATATCCTCGTTCAGGGCGAAGTGTCCCCAACCTTAACCGTTATTAGAGAGTTAAAGAAGGCGCAGCGGAGCGGGCCCGGCTGTGCTAATCTGCTATATAATTAAGGTCCATAATATAGCCTTCATACTTCTGTACAACATATGCATGGAAGTGTTTAAACTCGATATCCTCGTTCAGGGCGAAGTGTCCCCAACCTTTACCGTTATTAGAGAATTAAAGAAGGCGCAGCGGAGCGGGCCCGGTTCGGCTAGTCTGCTATATAATTAAGGTCCATAATATAGCCTTTATACTTCTGTACAACATATGCATGGAAGTGTTTAAACTCTGTATAAAGAGTTCAAAAAATTAAGTTTCTAAGCCGTTAATCATAAGCAATAAATCATGGTCCGTACACAATGGTCTAAACTCTAAAAATTTTTGTAGAGATTCCAAAGTTCGGTTATTCATATTGGGTTGCCCAAAAAGTAATTGCGGATTTTTCATATAGTCGGCGTTGACAAATTTTTTCACAGCTTGTGACTCTGTAATTGCATTCTTTCTTCTGTCAGTTATCAGCTGTTAATTTTGGCTTGCTTTAGAAAAAAAGTGTTAAAAAAAGTATATTTGATTAAAGTTCATTCTAAGTTTTATTAAAAATGCATTTACTTTCTTTTAAAAAATCCGCAATTACTTTTTGGGCAACCAATACATTATGGAGTTTTGCAATTCAATTACTTTTTTTTTCTTGAATCAAAACAAAAATCATCATTTAGGCCAAATATTTAATGCATGTTATCTCTCTATTCTCTAAGAAAACAAACCATTTAATAATTCAAATTAGCCACGACCATAGATAGGACTTGAGACTCAATTATATCTTCCGTTACCAAAGACTGGGGTGCTCATTAGAAAATTATCATTTGTGCAGTTGAGCAAGCAAAAAAAAATTGATAAAAAATGGGAAACACCAAAAATAATCATTTCCATTTTTTTTAAAACCTTAAGCAAGGCAACCCAAATAAAATGAGCAAAAAAAAAAAAAAAAACAAAATTATGTCTTCCCAAATGTTTGAAAGCGGAAACGAAAATGGAAGTCATCAAATTTAAAACGAAGTTACTTCAAAATGAAAGAATTTAAGCAGAACCAGCCAACCAAACCTTAAGGAAAGAAAACCATGCTTAGTAGAAGCATGGAATGAGTCAACTCTTATCGAAGGCATTGAAATGAATGATTGTTATGTGATTACACTTTTTGTTTATGGAAAACCAAAGAAGAACAATTAACTTTCTGTCTCACAGAAGTTTTCCGTTGTTATTGGATTTTCTTCAATTGTTTTGGGTTTAAGCCATTAAACACACAAATGCAGCTGCGGTAAAGATGACAGTGTTAAAATCCATAGTAATTATTGTGGTTAAGCGAGGTTGGGTTTTGTTTTAAAGAAACGTTCTAAGAGATAGCTGATATGAAGTGTTACACGGGTATATCTGCCAAACTAGAAATAAAAGCCAAATGGTATTTTTATACCCAGGGTATACTAATCTACTCATTCCGTTTGTAAAACTTCGAAATATTGATCTAAGACCCCATAATGTATATATATTCTGGATCGCTTCGACATTCTGAAACGATCTAGCCATGTCCGTCCATCCGTGTGTCGAAAGCACGCTTACTTTCGAAGGAGTAAAGCTAGCAGCTGGAAATTTTGCACAAATAATCCTTATTAGTGTAGGTCGGTTGGGCTTGTAAATGTGCCATATCGGTCCATGTTTTAATATAGCTGCCATATAAACCCATTTTGGATCTTGACCTTCGGAGCTACTAGAGGGCGCAATTTCACAACCGGCTATTACTGGCGAACTCAAACACCTCAAAGTATACAAAATGTTTGTGTATCGCACCGTAAATCGCTACAATGATCCTGGTAGAGTTGCCAAATGTAATGGTGGTGGCCCAAGAAAGAAGTACGGCCCAATGACGCCGACGGCCCACAAACCGTCTCAAAAAGTATTTTTTTTTTTTTTCAAGCAAAGCAAATATCGGCCGATAGCAGAAAAAAGTACAACGGCATCAAATAACACGATCCAGGCGGTCATTCGGCTGAACCATTTCGTAAGATAACACGTTCTCCAAACTTGGTTACCAATAAATTGATTGTGATATTTGCTATGTGGCTTGTGGCGTCGTCCTGTTGGAACCACATGTGCTCCAATCATCCAGTTGAGGCCAAAAATATGCTGTAATCATTGAACGTTAGCAGTTTTCATTCACAGTAACGTGCCGGTCTTGATCATCATGAAAGAAGTACGGCCCAATGACGCCGCCGGTCCATAAACCGCAGCAAAAAGTATTTTTTTCGGGATAAAATGATGATTCGTGGAGTACGTGAAGATTGTTGTCTGACTAACAACGCATATTTTGCTTATTGACGAAGCCTTTCAGCCAGAAATGAGCGGCTCAGGTAGGGTGAAATCTACACTCCCTGGAACATCGTACGTTGTATCAAGGATAATACAGTGTCCGTAGCCGCATTCCAGGTGTCGTCCTCAGTACGACTGTGAGGATCCATTGGATCCGGTTGGCTATTGAACAGTAGGTGGACTTTTTGAAGAGCCGTCCACCCGACTACAACACCTTATAGCATTATATGTCCAGCAAAACACCCAGGTACTTTGCGCTTTCTGCAAATGGAACATTCTCTCGTCCGAAGGAGACAGGTGCTACTGTAGGTAACATGTATCTCCTGCTGAAAAGAATTACTTCTGTCTTGCACGGATTTACGCCTAGACCACTTTAGGTAGCACACTTCTCTGTTCACTTAGAGCTTCCTGAAGTATATCTCTTAGAGTGCTGGGAAACGTTCCCCTTACAGCATTTGCCATACTCGGTATGTCGAGGGGCCCAACACAACTCTTTTATGGGTCTAAAACCTTAAAACGGCAGATCGGTATATATGACAGCTATAACCAAATCTGGCCCTATCTAAGCTGTATTGAATAGAGTTGTCGAAGGGCTTAACACAACTCGCTATCCCAAATTTCAAGGAAATCGTACTATAAATGCCCCTGTTATGATCCTAAGGCGCTGAAATGAGAGATCTGCCTACATGGCAGCTGTATCCAAAACTAGACCATACTTAGTACGAAAATCGGTTAATAAATATATCTTTTATGGGTCTAAAATCTGGCCTTATCTAAACCGTATTGAATGGGGTTGTCAAAGGCCTAACACAACACGCTGTCCCAAATTTCAGTGAAGTCATACAATAAATGCTCCTATTATGGGCCCAAGATCTTAAATCGAGAGATTGGTCTATATTGCAGTTATATCCAAAAAGGCGACAATCTTGACCATACTCGGTACGGATGTCGAGAGGTAACACAACTCCCAATCGCAAATTTCAGCGAAATCGGACAAAAAATGTGGCTTACATGGGCCTAAAACCTTAAATCGGGTCTGGACCTATCAAAACCGTAATGAAGAAGGTTGCCGAGGAGTCAACGCAACTCGACGTCCCAAAATTCACCGAAATCAGGCAGATCAGAAAAGTTTTAGCAACCCCCAGATTTTCAAATATATCATTGTTTCGATAAAATGGTTTTATTTTATTGCTGTCTCTTAACAACAAATTTGTACTTTCGGTCGCTGAGATTCAAAACAAATTGTTGCAGAAAAATTAACAAATTTCGTCGTCGCATTTTCGACACAAGTTGTTTTTCAAAATAATTTTCATCTGTGTATACTTCCTAAAATTGTGCACAACCCTTTCCCGCCGTGACTACCACAATATGTTTAGAGTTTGGTAGAAATCGGCTCAGTTTTAGATATAGCTCCCATATATATGTTCGTCCGATTTGCTGTAATAATGCAATAAAATGGTCATTTGTTAACCGAAATTTGGAGGGAAGGATTTTCCTACGACTCTTTATAATACCTGCGAATTTCATAGAAATCGGTTCAGATTGAGATATAGCTGTCATATAAGTATTTCCCACGATTTTCACTTCTAGAGCCGTATTTATTGACCAATCTTGTTAAAATTTTGCACAACGATTTCCTCGACGACTACCACAATATCTAAGAAGTTTGTTCGAATTGGGTTCAGATTTAAATTGAGCTTTCATATATATGTTCGTCAGATTTTGGGTAATTTGCAATAATGTTGCCATTTGTCAACCCTAGTTATTACAGTTTGAACATATTTGCTCGAAATTTGATACGGATTGTTTAAGAACCCATCCGAAAACATCCGCCGAGGTCCATCAAATTGGTTCAGATGTAGATATAGCTCCCACTTTGTACTTATAGGGTAGGTTTAGGGTATTATACAATGGGCATCGCCCGACTTTTGCTTTTTTTCACTGTTTTTTTTTTACCCTACTTGTAGGGACTTTGCGGCATAACTCAAAGTATTTCAGTTTGTCTTTCCTGCACTTCCTGCCTAGAAATAATGCGTAATGTAATGGCCAAAAAATACCCTTTCTACACCAGAAATAAACTCCTCTTTTACACCAATCGTTTTTTGTAAAAGTGTATTGACCTAGTCAATGATTTACGAGATGGCCCTCGTTTATTTCATTGACTAAGCGCCAAACTTGCACTCATTAGAGACTGCAAATGTTGGTGGGTATTCTTTGCAGTTCTTTTTTTTTTTTTTTCTTTCAAATTTTCTTAGTCGTCTAATGATTTCAATACTGACAGCCTGACTAAATTTGCTGGTGGTTTTTGCCATTAATTTACTTTTCTATTTTTCCCATGATTCGCTTTGTCTTCGTTTGGTGTTTTGTGGGTATTTAATCAAATATTTCTATTTTTTCCTGCTTTATTTCGCTGTTACATTTGTTCCTGGTCACTGTTTGTATTCGGGGCTGTGTGCAATTAAAATGCATGTTGAAACGAACAGCCAAGAGAATTCAATACCCCATTATAATATAGACAAGAATTTAAGATTTTTTTTTGTATTTCATTCTTTCTTTTCCCCTGCACATAGTTTTCACATTTTCCTGTTTACAATTTTGCGTGCTGAAATCGTTTATTTGTGTTCGAGATTTCAACTCCGTGAGACCATGTATCTTTATCAAATATTTTTAAACATTTCTAAGAGGATTTGCGGTTCTATATCTCTGTTGTATGTTTTGCGTTTTTGCAACAGAAAACAAGTAAAATTTTTATAGAGTTGATGATAAGAGAAATGAGTGGGGCATTCAGTGCACTACAGAAAATACAAACAAGTACAAAAGATAGCATGAAAAAAACCCCAATGAAAACTGCATGTGAAAAGGAAAAAAGAAAAACATAAATAAGAATTGTTTTTTCTTATAAAAATATTTCAATTAACAATCTAAACAATATCATAACTCACTCTTAAGGCATCATTAAAATTTCCACATTGTTCAGTGAACCAAAAACGATGCAAATGCAAATTTGCCCATGAACATTTCATTAAGGATCAGGGGCAAAGGGGCATATCATAGTGTGCTGTCCGTTACAAGTTTAAGCTCAGTGATAAGAGACCTTCTTTTTATAGCCGAACCCGAACGGCGTGCCGTAGTGCAACAGATGAAATTTCTACATAGCATAGCACCGCAGAAATGTCGCCAGCATTAGGAGCGAATAATCACCGCTGAAATTTTGTTTCTGATGTTCTCGCCAGGATTCGAACCCAGGTATTCAGCGTCATAGGTGGACATGCTAACCTTTGCACTACGGTGGCCTCCATTAGGGTTGATTTTTTATGAGTTTGGTTTTCTGATAATGCAACACTGGTTGATAATTGTGTGCAAACGTCATTGCGAAAGTGAAGAGTGTTCAGTATACTCTGCCATTTCGTCGTGAAAAAACTCATATACTAGCAACCACTGATAATCGTTGAAATTTATAATCAAAATTTGTGATTTGTGACGACAGCTCAAAGGAAATCCACAGCCAAAGAATTTTGTTTTGCGATAAGGCTCATTTTTGGCTAAAAAGATATGCAAACAAGAACAACAGACGCAACATTTGCGGCTTGTATGGGCTCAAGAAGTCAAAAAGGGAGATCGGTTTATATGGGAGCTATAACAGGTTATAGACCGATTTAGACCGTACTTGGCACAGTTGTTGGAAGTCTTAACAGAGCACCACATTTCAGCTCAATCGGACGAAAACTGCGGCTTCCAGGGGCTCAAGAATTCGAATCGAGAGATCGGTTTATATGGGAAATATATCATGTTACAGACCGATTTGTTGGAAGTCATAACAGAACACTATCTGCAAAATTTCCGCCAAATCGGACAATAATTGCGTTTTCCAGGAGCTCAAGAAGTCAAATCGGTAGATCGGTTCATATGGGAGCTATATCTAAATAAGAACTAATATAACCCATTTGCAATCCCCAACGACCTACATCAATGTCAAGTATCTGTGCGGAAGAAGTCAAATCCAGGTATCGCTCTATATGGGGGCTATATCAGCTTATAGACCGATTAGCATCACGTTGGGCATAGATGCTGACAGTCATAGCAGAAGCCATTGTGCCAAATTTCAGCCTAGTCAGTTAAATTGTGACTTCTAAGAGCTCAAGAAGTCAAGTGCGGGGATCGGTTTCAATGGGGGCCATGTCAGTATATAGAAGAATTCAAATCATACTTGACACAGATGTTGGATGTCAGAACAAAAGTCTTTGTGCCATATTTTAGCCCATTCGATCAATTCCAATGAAAATTGAGGGTTATTGAAGCTCAAGAAGTCAGTCCGGGGATCGGTTTCTATTACTGCTGATTCGGCTTAGTCATGGCCGTCTGTCCGCATATCCTGTGCTGATAGTCCGTCTGTCGTTTTTTTGTAATTAAAATGAAGATTGCGTTTGCTATCCGTAGGCCACCATTGCGCAGAGGTTAGCATGTCCGCTTATGACGCTGAAAGCCTAGGTTCGAATCCTGGCGAGAAAATCATAACATTTTCGGCGGTGGTTATCCCCTCCTAATGCTGGCAACATTTGGGAGGTACTATACCATTTGGTTTGGCAGCCATGTAAAAACTTCTCCACAATGAGGTGTCGCACTTTGGCATGCCGTTCGTACTGGGCAATAAAAAGGAGGCCCCTTATCGTTGAGCGTTCAACATGATCGTTCGTGGAGGTTTTAGGATACGGCGTTACCCCAGGTTGCTGGGCGCCAAAATTGTTTTACAAAATCGTATTTTTGGGTTACTGTAAGATTGCAATTTCGCCCAAAATTGATGCAAACATTTCCAACATCTAGCGTTTTTTGAAAATTGATACAAGGGGAAGCGTCCGACCCCCTTTCGGATGTGAAAAAATTAAGCACCCTATTTGCATCGGAGGGCTAAATTCTACAATTTGTGAAATGTCAGCAAAATCAGTTCAGCCGTTTTTTGAGCCTTTATGGAACAAACAAAGCACAAGAGACCTTAGACCTTAGTAAAAGGGTTGTTACTCTATTCGGCTTTCCACGTGAACAACTGTCAAAAAAACAAATAAGTGCGTGCTAAGTTCGGCCGGGCCGAATCTTATATACCCTCCACCATGGATAACATTTGTCGAGTTCTTTGCGCGGTATCTCTTTTTAGGCAAACAAAGAATATTGAATAACAACTTTTATGCTATTGGAGCTATATCAAGTTATAGTCTGATTCGGACCATATATGAATTGAATGCTGAACATTGTAGAAGTCATTGTGTAAAGTTTCAGTTCATTCGGATTAGAATTTTGTCTTGCAGGGGCTCATGAAGGAAAATTGGGAGATCGGTTTATATGGGAGCTGTATCAAGCTTTAGATCGATTCATACAATATTGGATACGTATGTTGAAGGTCATGAGAGAAGTTGTTGTACAAAATTTCTGCCCAATTGGATGAGAATTGCGCCCTCTAGAGGCTCAAGAAGTCAAGATCCAAGATCGGTTTATATGGCAGCTATAACAGGTTATGTACCGATTTGTGCCATACTTAGCACTGTTTTTGGAAGTCATAACAACACACCTCATGCAAAATTTCAGGCAAATCGGATGAGAATTGCGCCCCCTAGCGGCTCAAGAAGTCGAGATTCAAGATCGGTTTATATGGCAGCTATACCAGATTATGAACCGATTTAAACCATACTTGGCGCAGTTATTGGAAGCAATACCAAAACACCATGTGCAAAATTTAAGTCAAATCGGATACGAATTGCGCCCTCTAGAGGCTCAAGAAGTCAAGACCCAAGATCGGTTTATATGGCAGCTATAACAGGTTATGTACCGATTTGCGCCATACTTAGCACAGTTGTTGAAAGTGATACCACAACACCACGAGCAAAATTACAGCCAAATCGAATGATAATTGCGCCCTCTAGCGGCTCAAGAAGTCGAAATTCAAGATTGGTTTATATGGCAGCTATACCAGATTGTGAACCGATTTGAACCATACTTAGCACAGTTGTTGGAAGTGATACCACAACACCACGTGCAAAATTACAGCCAAATTGAATGTGAATTGCGTCCTCTAGAGGTCCAAGAAGTCAAGACCCAAGATCGGTTTATATGGCAGCTATACCAGATTATGAACCGATTTGAACCATACTTAGCGTAGTTATTGGAAGTGATATCAAAACACCACGTGCAAAATTTCAGTCAAATCGGATGAGAATTGCGCCCTCTAGAGGCTCAAGTAGTCAAGACCCAAAATCGGTTTATATGGCAGCTATATCAAAACTTGGACCGATATGGCCCATTTACAATCCCAACCGACCTACACTAATAAAAAATATTTGTGCAAAATTCAAAGCGCCTCGCTTTACTCCTTCGAAAGTTAGCTTGCTTTCGACAGACAGACGAACCGACGGACGGACGGACAGACAGAGGGACATGGCTTATGGGGTCTCAGACACATATTTCGAGGTGTTACAAACTGAATGACAAAATTAGTATACCCCCATCATATGGTGGAGGGTATAAAAATTACAAATTTTCTTTTTCCAAAGAAATCCCCCATTATCACTCATCATAATGTGTTGAACATCATTCAACCGATACTTTTTTACTATAACCACCTCGTCATGCCTCCTTGCAAGCAAATGCAAAAGAACTATTTTAAATGGTTTCCCAGTAGTTGGAAAGTGTAATTCCTGAGAACATCGTAATGTGTGCACAATATGAAACCAAGGAAAAAGTTTCGCAATAATCATTTCGCAGACATAGAGTCCACACAGTCAGCGGGCACACAAACCCCTACGAAACTATAAAAATTTGTAGATACAAATAAATTTTCCAAATCCTCAGGTTTCAAAATCTAAAAAAATGTAATTTAAAAAAAACCAAATATTCTACAAAAAAAAAAACTAAGCCAAAGCACATGTAGGCAATATGTTGGGAGGGGAGGAGGAGCAACCAAAAGCTAGGCGGAACGATAGAAAAACAAATGGACATGCGAACAAACAGACAACTAATCTCTTAGAGATATGATTTTCTGAGAAAAAACCGCATGCATGAAACCCCAAACATTTGAGATGAAATGTTTAAGAATATATCAGAGTTCGTTAATTTTTTTTTTTTTTTTTGTTATACATAAACCCCTGAATCCACATAAAACTAAAGTGAAAAAGATTGCAAATTAATTAGAAAACACAAGCCAAGAAAAGACGCCAAAGAGATTTTGGTGTCTCATTCCTACATGAAGCAAAAAAAAAAAAAACAAAGAAAACATTGCCACAAGGAAATTAGTGAAGAAAAAATTTTTTTTTCTTTATCAGAGTGGGTTAGGGGAACAGCAAATCAAAAAAAAAATACACTTAGAGAAGAATATTGAGATTGCTACGTTGCGCCTGCAGCAATAAAAAGGTCATACACCTGAAAAATTATTTCAGATTCTGAAACTTCAATGTTCGTAGACGAGAAAAAAACACAAAATAAGTTTTTTTTTGTGTTTTTTTCTCGTCTACCATTTGTGCCATGGTAGCCATTTGTGCTCTTGAAGTATGAAAAAAATTACCATACTTCTTCCTTTCTTTCTTTGATTGGCTATGACAGAACATTTGTTCCGCTAGCCGAACGTAGAATAACGTTCCAAGCGCCTCGATCTTCTGTGCTCATTCTAAAATCTCTGACACCAAGTTTCGAGGTGTCTCCCACCACTTGATCTTTCCATCAGGCTTTCGGTCTTCCCGGTTTGCGTGAACCACCGTGTTTGCCTTTAAAAGATTTCTCCTGGAGCTTCTTCAGCCATTCTGACAAAATGACCTAGCCAACGCAGCCGTTGTATTTTGATGCGTGTAACTAAGGTATGGTCGTCTTACAGCTCATACAGCTCGTGGTTCATAAGTCGCCTATATTCTCTATTAGCGCAATATATTTTACAAAGAATCTGTCTCTCAAACACTCCAAGTACTGCCTCGTCTGCTTCCACAACTCAGAACCATATAAAAACATGGGTAGTACGAGTATCAGTGTTTGCCTGTATTAGTCTTCGCTTTATCTCAAAACTTGCGTCATTCGTTTCGGTTACGGCCTAACATAAGTCACTGTGGATAATAAATACGGCTTTTAGGGGGCCCAGACCTTAAGACGGGGGTTAGTTCTATATGGCAGCTATATCCAATTCTGTACCGATCTGGGCCGTCTTCAAGAAGGATATTGAGGGGTCTAAAACAACTCACTGTCCTAAATTTCAGCAAAATCGGACAATAAATGCGCCCTTTAAGGGCCCAAGACCTTAAATCGAAAGACCAGGCTATATGACAGCTATATCCAAATCTGCACCGATCTGGGTCAAATTATGTAGATTATGTAAATATGTAGAAGGGCTCAATACAACTCACTGTACCAAATTTCAGCGAAATCGGAGAATATATCCCTCTTTTATGGTCTTTAGGCCCTAAAGCTGAAGAGCGGTCTATATGTCAAATTGCAAATTTTGCCCATGAATATTCCATTAAGGAACAGGGGCAAACTTCTCACATATCAATGAGTGCAGTCCGATTCAAGTTTAAGCTCAATGATAAGGGACTTCCTTTTTATAGCCGAGTCCGAAAGGCATGCCGCAGTGCGACACCTCTTTGGAGAGAAGTTTTACATGGCATAGTACCTCACAAATGTTGCCAGCATTAGGAGGGGAAAACCACCACTGAAAATTTTTTCTGATGATCTTGCCAGGATTCGAACCCAGGCGTTTAGCGTCATAGGCGGAAATGCTAACCTCTGCGCTACGGTGGCCTCCTATATGACAGCTACATCTAAATATAACCCGAACTGGACCATAATCGGGACAGTTATTGGGAGTCTTGATGCAACTCACTGTTCCAAATTTCACCAAAGTCGGGTAATAAATGCTCCTGTTGTAAGCCTAGGACCCAAAATCGGCTGATAGGTCTATATCCATATCCGATATGAACCATTTTTGGTTCGAATATCGACGAACCTTATTAAACCCAATGTTCCAAATTTCAGCAAAGTCGGGTAATAAATGCGCCTGTTATAGGCCTGAGACCCAAAATCGGCAGATCGGTCTATATGGCACCTATATTCAAAGGTGTTCCGATCTGCACCAATTTTGGCTCGGATGTCGACGGGCCTAATAAAACTCACTGTTCTGAATTTCAGCGGAAACCGGTAATAAATGTGCCTTTTATAGGCTTAAGACCCTAAATCGGCATAACGATATATATAGCAGCAATATATAAATATGATCCGATATACACCATATTCGGGTCGGATGTAGAGGCCTATAGGCCAAATCATAATCTCCCGATTTGATTTCTTGAGCCCCTGAAAGACCCAATTTTTGACCGATTTGGATGAAATTTTGCATGCGGTGCTCTGCTACCACATCCAACAGCTGTGCTAAGTACGCCCTCAATCGGTCTACAGCTCCCATATAAACCGGTCTCCCGATTTGACTTCCTGTGCCCTTGGAAGCATGACTTTTCATCCGATTTGGCTGAAATTTGGCACATAGTGGTCTGTTATGACTTCCAACAACTGTGCCAAGTACGGTACAAATCGCTCAAGAATCTGATATAGCTCCCATATAAACCGATCTCCCGATTTGACTTATTGAGCCCCTAGAAGCCGCAATTTTTGTCCGATTTAGCTGAAATTTTGCATGCGGGGTTCTGTTATGAGTTTCAACTGCTGTGCCTAGTACGGTTCAAACCGGTCTATAACCTGATATAGCTCCCATATAAACCGATCTCCCGATTTGACTTCTTGAGCCCCTAGAAGCCGCAATTTTTGTTCGATTTGGCTGAAATTTGGCACATAGTGGTCTGTTATGACTTCCAACAACTGTGCCAAGTACGGTACAAATCGCTCAAGAATCTGATATAGCTCCCATATAAACCGATCTCCCGATTTGACTTATTGAGCCCCTAGAAGCCGCAATTTTTGTCCGATTTAGCTGAAATTTTGCATGCGCGGTTCTGTTATGAGTTTCAACTGCTGTGCCTAGTACGTTGCAAATCGGTCTATAACCTGATATACCTCCCATATAAACCGATCTCCCGATTTGACTTCTTGAGCCCCTATAAGCCGCAATTTTTGTCCGATTTGGCTGAAATTTTGCATGTGGTGTTCTGTTATGAGTTCCAACTTCTGTGCCTAGTACGGTTCAAACGGTCTATAACCTGATACAGCTCCCATATAAACCGATCTCCCGATTTGACTTCTTGAGTCCCTAGAAGCCGCAATTTTTGTCCGATTTGGCTGAAATTTTGCATATAGTGTCCTGCCATGACTGGCAACAACTGTTCGCCAAGTTCGGTCCAAATCGGGCAATAACCTGATATAGCTCCCAGAACCCACGGTGGTGGGTTCTAAAGATTCGGGCCGGCCGAATTTAGCACGCTTTTACTTGTTCTTTGTTCATGTGGCAACTACTTGACACAATGCCCGATGTTCCAGCAAGTGTGGATTACACATTACCAGAGGCGCTTTTTGATAAAAAGTACTGTACCACTATTGCCGATAGAACCAATTGGAACTACGATATCCCTGGTAATAAAAGTTACATAGAACTCTATACGAATGGTTCCAAACTAGACGACCAAGTGGGTTTTTGGGGTGTACTTTGGAGAACTAGGCGAATGTTACCCGACAATGAAGTGTACATTAGGCGGAGATCCTTGCAGTTAAAGAAGCGATGGAATGGCAAAGATACAATGCCATAACGCCGATTGGCATCAATATCTTCTGAGACAACAAGACAGCCATTAAATCTGTGGGGAATATATTCCTGATTTCGAAAAACCCTCTAAAACCGCAGATCTCTCAACGAGACAGCTGAACTGTTCAATATTAACCAGTTCTGGGTGCTGTGCAACACAGAGATATACCAGGGAATTGTAGAACGGACGAGCTTGCGAGGCTAGGTACTACTTAACATACTCCAGTCAAAATGGAATCTGTGGGTATGCCTCTAGCGAAATGTTAACTTCGTCTTTAGGATCAGGCCCGAAAGGCAAGGTGACCATCTGTTATACGGTCACCAAGTGGGGCTTAGGAACACTCCAACTTTATGAGACCCAATCTAGACTTGAAGAGGTCTACTGCTTTGCTGTCGCTGACTAGAATAGACGCCTCAGTCATTGTGCCCGTCATGACAGGTTACTGTTTGATCAGAAAACATGCTGATCAGAAAACAGGCCGCAAGTTAGAATCCCAAGGCAGCTGGTTCATCGGCAAGGGCTGCCGCCACAGTGTACGTGTTTGACCTATTTTCGGCATGGAGAGGCACATCCCGGAGTGCCTTCTCCGCAAGCTTCTGATCCGGGCCGAGATTGAAAAAAACCCCGCACTCAGGTTCTGTTCGTTTTGCCAGAATCGCCTCCATCATCGGTCGGTGTTAGTTAGGTGTAACCGGTGCATCTCCGATCTTGATCTGGCCTTAGTCACTAAGGGAGTATAGTCGCACTAAATATGTTGCAAGGTGCTGTGCGAACATAGACAGTAAAGGGTCACAAGCGTCGCAAGAGGTCCTGCAGCCTGCACAGTTGTCACGGATACAATGTGCTATGTAAGGATCGCTTAAGGAATGATGGTGGGGGATTGGCCTTCGCGATACACCATTCTGTGCAGTATGGACCCATCTCACCTGCGCCTGGAGATAGTGACCCCAACATAGAGTACATGGAGATAGCTATCAGGTCCGGTATTGCCGAGAGAGAGAGAGAGAGTTATAAAGGGTGATTTTTAAGAGCTATAGGAAAGTTTTTTTAAAAATTAAGAAAAATGAATGAAATTTTTATTTGTATCGATAATACGGTCCACATAATTTCATGTTTGAAGATTATTTCATGCAAATGTTGACCGAGACTGCGTCTTAAAAGGTCCATCCGCTTAGTACAATACCAGCCAACATTTCGGCCAGTATCGCACGAATAAATGCTTCACTATTCTCTTCCAATGCGTCAATTCAGGCGGGCTTGTCTATATAGACATGAGCTTGAATATAACCTCACAAAAAAAATAGTCTAAAGGCGTTAAATCGTACGATCTAGGCGGTTAATTATTCGGTCCCGAACATGAAATAAAATGTTCACCGAACTGGCTTCTCAATAAGTCCATTGTTACGCGCGCTGTGTGGCACCGTCTTGTGGAAACCACATGTCATGAAAGTCAAGATCTTGCATTTTGGGCAAAACAAAGGTTGGATATCATCTCACGATAGCGCTCACCACTCAAACTTACGTTACGATTCGCATCATCTTTGAAGAAGTACGGTCCAATGATGCCACCAGCCCATAAACCGCACCAAACTGTGACTTTTTCTGGATGCATTGATAGGTCTTGCAATGGTTCTGGCTGATATTCACTCTAAACTCCACAATGCTGCTTATTTACGTACCCATTGACCCAAAAATGAACTTCGCCGCTGAAGAAGAAGAAGCACGCGATAAACTTTCTTAACAGACCACGCATTTTGATAATAGAATTCAATAATTTGCAAGCGTTGTTCGATTCATGGTTAAATTATAGACTAAACTGTAGATGTTTGACAGTGAAACGAGTGTTGCCAAAAAGACAAAGCTGAAAAATCACCCTTTACAATGTGTAGATACCGCCTGTTGGTAGTTGTGACCCAGTTGATGGCCAAGCTTACCAGCCCCACATAAGTGGGCTAATATCTGCCCATAATTGTCTGGTTCTAGGAGACTTTGAAGCGCATCACGTTTCATGGCATTCTCCCTTAGGTAATGGCCAGCGAACTTGCCTCTTATTACGCTGCAAGAGATCTGAAGATATCTGCCATCAAATCTTCAGCCACATTTTTCACTATACATACGCATGAGGTACCTGGGGAGCTGAAAGTGATGGTCGCTGTAGTGACAATTCCGACCATCAAGTATCCCAAAATCTTTGACAGCTCCTACCGATTCTCCGATTTGGGTTTAGGTCAAAAATAGAAACAAGGTCCTCAATTCATTTGCCGCCACCACTTGGGGTGCTGACAAAGAAGCCTTGTTGACCACATACAAAGCAATTGGCCGGTCTGTGGTAAATTATGCAGTTCCAAAGTGGTCTCTTCAGCTATGTGAGGCGCAGTGGAACTATATTCAGATCTATAAGAATTCCGCTCTTCGCATTGCGACGGGCTGTCTTCTCATTTCTCAGGTGGACCACCTCCATGGAGACAAGGATCGTTGTCAAGAATCTTTGCCAGTGCGAAGTCATAACCACATGCTGTCTAAGCAATACCTTCTGGGTTGTTATCGCAGAGACCATCCAAATCATCACCTCGTGGAAGTCCTAAGGTAGATCTAGAGCATCAGGTCCAGCGCTACAAAAGAGAACCTCTAGATCAAGCGGGTCCAGATAACCTTCATGCAGACACGGTAACAGGTGCAGTAAATAGCTACCAGGTGATTGTGGTCCTTGGAAAACGACCGCCTTCCATTGCAATTGACCTCCCCTGGCAAACCAGAGTAGTTCTGTCGCAATTACGATCCGGCAGATGCAGCCGCCTCAATTCCTAGAGAGAAAGGATTGATGCCGACGTGCAGTATGTATGTCCTGATTGTGACCAAGAACCTCACATCACCTGTTTAACTGCCCATCTAGACCCAAATCGCTGTGGACGCACCCCATCTAAGTTGCAGAGTTCCTGGGTCTTGACACTCAACAGAATCAAGCAGACGAAACGTGGAACACAACACACTGCTACAAAAACTTCGTGGAAGAATTGACTATGGAATTTTTGTTATCTGTCCCGCATTGGCAGTCATAAGTATTAGGTTGCCCAAAAAGTAATTGCGGATTTTTCATATAGTCGGCGTTGACAAATTTTTTCACAGCTTGTGACTCTGTAATTGCATTCTTTCTTCTGTCAGTTATCAGCTGTTACTTTTAGCTTGCTTTAGAAAAAAAGTGTAAAAAAAGTATATTTGATTAAAGTTCATTCAAAGTTTTATTAAAAATGCATTTACTTTCTTTTAAAAAATCCGCAATTACTTTTTGGGCAACCCAATATATGATCTAGAGCGTCAGGTCCAGCGCTACAAGAGAGAACTTCTAGATCAAGCGCGGGTAGACAACATTCATGCAGGCACGGTAACAGATCCGATGAATAGCTGCCGGGTGAATGTGGTCCTTGGAGAACGACCGCCTCCCATTACACCTGAAGAAAGTGACCTCCCCCGGGAGAAGTTTTAGCTCAAACCGGAGAAGTTCTGGATCAATTACGATCCGGCAGATGTAGCCACCTCAATATCTACAGAGCGTGGATTGTTGCCGACGTGCAGTATGTATGTCTCAATTGTGACCAAGAACAGCACATCACCTGTTTAACTGCCCAGCCAGACCCACTCGTCTCAGACCCACATCGCTATAGACGCACCCCATCTAAGTTGCAGAGTTCCTGGGTCTTGACACTCAACAGAATCGAGCAGACGAAAGTTGGATACCACACACTGCTACAAAAACTTCGTGGAAGAATTGACCATAGAATATTTGTTATGTGTCTGTCCCGCACTGGCAGTCGGAAGTAGTTCCACTTTAGGTTCTCATTTCTTTGAGAACTTGTCGGCATTTAACGGATGTAAACATTCGCGGGTGGAGGCCACCGTAGCGCAGAGGTTAGCATGTCCGCCTATGACGCTGAACGCATGGGTTCGAATCCTGGCAAGACCATGAGAAAAAATTTAAGCGGTGGTTCTCCCCTCCTAATGCTGACGAGGTACTATGCCATGTAAAACTTTTCTCCAAGGAGGTGTCGCACTGCGGCTCGCCTTTCGGATGCGGTTATAAAAAGTAGGCCGAATCGGACTGCACTCATTGATATATGAGAAGTTTGCCCCTTTTCCTTAGTGAAATGTTCATGGGCAAAATTTGCATTTGCAAACATTCACGGGTTGTTGGGCTTGGTTTAAAGCAATCGAGTTGGTTCAAGGGTAGGAACTAATGGTCATCGTCCTTCTCCTGTTCCTGTGGTATCGCAATGGATGAAAACGTCTAAGAGTGTTTGATAGCAGGCTGCCACTTCAACCTTAAACCTACAACCTAACCTAAATGGGCCCAAGAATCTGAATCGGGAGATCAGCTGACCATACTCGGTGCGAACAAGAGGCCTAGCATAGCTCATTGTCTCACATTTCATTATCGCTAGACTTGAAATCGGGAGAATGGCATATACGCCAACTTTAGCCAAATATAGGCCGATCCAGACCGAATTGGTCACGGATGTTGAGGGGCCAAACACTGTGCAAGTTTTCAGTTTCGGGTTCGAGGATACTATTGGGTTGCCCAAAAAGTAATTGCGGATTTTTTAAAAGAAAGTAAATGCATTTTTAATAAAACTTAGAATGAACTTTAATCAAATATGCTTTTTTACACTTTTTTTTCTAAAGCAAGCTAGAAGTAACAGCTGATCACTGACAGAAGAAAGAATGCAATTACAGAGTCACAAGCTGTGAAAAAATTTGTCAACGCCGACTATATGAAAAATCCGCAATTACTTTTTGGGCAACCCAATACTTCGAGATATTCCTAAACATAGCAGCTATATCCACATATAGACCGATTTGGACCACATTGGGCAAGGATATGGAATATCAAATGATTTTCAACAAAATTCGGGAAAAAATTAGCCTTTTGGCTTAAAATTGTATGGAAAAGCACTCATTGATTTAAGAGAAGTATCCCCACTGTTCAGTATTGGATTGTTCGTGGGCAAATTTGCATTATTTCCCCTTACAAATTTTTCTCTGTGTACCACCGCAAACACATAAGAATTCGATTTGGCGTTTTTGCGAAGGCGTTCGAAGAGAGTTAAATTTATGGTTATTCGAAAATATTTCATTTAATACTCATCGGCTGCAAAGACAAGTGACGAGTATCTTTCAAAATATGCTAA
This sequence comes from Stomoxys calcitrans, assembly GCF_963082655.1. Taxonomy (NCBI): domain Eukaryota; kingdom Metazoa; phylum Arthropoda; class Insecta; order Diptera; family Muscidae; genus Stomoxys; species Stomoxys calcitrans. The sequence continues at coordinate 96,189,104 of NC_081556.1, read as the reverse complement.
TCTCCTTGTGCACACGGTCTAAAAAAGAAAAGCGTTTAACAACGCAACAACAAAATGCACTCAGAATGATATAATTTTACCGAACATTTTCACTTTGGTACCCCTTCACACATGTGGTATGATGATGATGATGATGCTGGTGGCCAAGGATGGGTAATATTTTATGATCATTTGAGAAAAGAAAATCGTTTTTCAGTCTCTTGACTGCTCGATCATGATGGTGATGGTGGTGTCTAAAGAAATTGAAAAAGTGTATAAATTTAGCACATCTAAATGCTGTGCTAAGTGGCCAACCGTCACAACAACAATGCTTTGGCAATTTGTCTGACACATTGCGGGCCAAAAATCAAAAGCAACCAAAACAACAAATTAATATCAGCCATTGGTGGACATACTGCGGCACGCTTGTTGGCAAAGATGGGGGAAAATATTGGAATGCGTCAGGAAGTGATGCTCTTCAATTTTTGGCATCACTAAGGCGCAACAGTCAAAATGTCATTTATTGTAATTTTTCTTTCGCTTTTTTTGTTTTTGTTTTTGGTTGTATAAAATTTATGAACTACTAACGTATAGAATATTGAACAATTTATTACTCAAGATTTCAGCTCTTATTTTGGCGGGGTAGAAACCATATTTTGTGCGTATGTCAAATAATGGTTGGCATATAAATTTTATGTGTCTGGGTTATTCAGTTTTGCCTTTTTTTCTCAAGATTAATACAAATTAATAATTTTCAACATATATATTGAATTAAAAATATAATCAAAAATATTTTTAAAATTTATTTATAACTATGCCCCACTTGGCTGGAATGGGTTAGAGACAATGAATAGTAGGCGTTTAGATTATCTGCCTTCAAGAATTTTTTTTTTGGAAAATTTTAACAGTTTAGATTAGTTTTGTTCAAAACGTACATCCACTATACAGCCATAACGTTCTGTCAATGAAAATCTATATACCGCATGCAAAAAAAGTTGCCAAGTTCATACGGGTACATCCGTCAAACTAGAAATGACATGATATTTGTTTTATTGACAGCTGATTATATTGTTCAGAAGCTACCAAAACCATTTGCTTCCAATTTACCTTCAGTTATTAGTGATATATTTCAAGCGTAAAAGTGTGATTGCATTATATTTGGCTGGAACAACACAACCGGCTATTGTTGGTGAACTCAAACACCTAAAAGTGAACAAAATGTTTGTGCATCGCACCAAAAATCGTTATAATGCAGCTGATAACGTTGGCAAGCGCTATGATGGCCGTGGAAAAAACTGCAGCAAAACCTGTTTCGGCGAGTGAAATCTCAAATTCAGCGCTAAACAACGATATGCGAAAATATCTCGTTAAGTTCGGCCGGGCCGAACTTTGGATACCCACCACCTCGGGTATATATGTAAATCACCTTTCATCAAAACCTGGCGAAAATTGCATACCTTATGTCCTATAGCAGTTATAACGAAATATGTTCCGGTTTGGACCAAATACAAATAAGTATAAGTCATTGTTCAACTGTGTATAACAAAATATTAGTCCTTTTAGTAGCTATATATATATAAAAAAAAACCGATCTGAACCCATGTAAAACATAGATGTCGAAAAGCCTAACATAAGTCATGGTTTAAAATTTCAGTGATATCGGATTATAAATGAGTTTTTTAAGGGGGCCAAGACTTTAAATCGAAAGATCGGTCTATTTAGCAGCTATATGCAAATCTTGATCGATCTCGACAAAATTGCAAAAATATTTGGAGGGGCTTAACTTAACTCTCTGTTCCAAATTTCGCCAACATCGGACAATAAATGCGCCTTTTATGGCCCCAAAACCTAAAACCGAGAGATTGGTCTATATGGCAGTTATATTCAAATCTGGACCGATCTGAGCCAAATTGAAGAAGGATATCGAAGGGCCTAACACAACTCACTGTCCCGAATTTCAGCAAAATCGGATAATAAATGTGGCTTTTATTGTCCTAAGACCCTAAATCGGAGGATCGGTCTATATGGCAGCTATATCCAAATCTGGACCGATCTATGCCATATTGCAGAAGTATATCAAGGGTCTTAACTTAACTCACTGTCCCAAATTTCAGCGACATCGGATAATAAATGCGCCTTTTATGGGCCCAAAACCTTAAATCTAGAGATCGGTCTATATGGAAGCTATATCCAAAGCTGGTCCGATTAAGGCCAAATTGAAAAAAGATATTGAAGGACCTAAGACAACGCACCGTTCGAAATTTTAGCAAAATCGGATAATTAATGTGGGTTTTATGGGTCTAAGACCCTAAATCGGAGGATCGGTCTATATGGCAGCTATATCCAAATCTGGACCGATCCGGGCCAAATTAACGAAAGATGTCGAAGGGCCCAACACAACCCACCGTCCCAAATTTCAGCAAAATCGGATAATAAATGTGGCTTTTATTGGCATAAGACCCTAAATCGGCGGATCGGTCTATATGGCAGCTATATCCAAATCTGGACCGATCCGGGTCAAATTAACAAAGGATGTCGAAGGGCCTAACGCAACTCACTGTCCCGAATTTGAGCAAAATCGGATATTAAATGTGGCTTTTATAGGCCTATGACCCTAAATCGGCGGATCAGTCTATATGGGGGCTATATCAAGATATAGTCCGATATAGCCCATCTTCGAACTTATCCTGCTTAGGGATAAAAAAAAGAATCTGTGTAAAGTTTCAGCTCAATATTTCTATTTTTAAAGAATGTAGCGTGATTTCAACAGACAGACGGACGGACATGTCTAGATCGTCTTAGATTTTTAGGCTGATCAAGAATATATATACTTTATAGGGTCGGAAATGGTTGTTTCGATGTGTTGCAAACGGAATGACAAAATGAATATACCCCCATCCTTCGGTGGTGGGTATAAAAACGATTAAAGATTTACATTTGCAATTTTTGCCCATTCCCCTAAGAAATAGGGGCAAACTTCTCACATATCAATGAGTCCAGTCCGATTCAAGTTAAAGCTCAATGATAAGGGACCTCATTTTTATAGCCGAGTCCGAACGGCGTGCCGCAGTGCGACACCTCTTTGGAGAGAAGTTTTTACATGGCATAGTACCTCACAAGTGCTGCCAGCATTAGGCGGGGGAAAACCAACGCTGAAAAATTTTCCTGATGGTCTCGCCAGGATTCGAACGTCATAGGCGAACATGCTAACCTCTGCGCTATGGTGGCCTCCAAGATTAGATTTACAAATTCCAGATTAATATCTACGAGTTCCAAAAGACACATCATCTTGAAACAAAGTGCAAAAAAGTTAGACTGGAAAGACCAAATGAATTCCTGCGCTAGCGCGAAAGCGGTGAGTTTCCGAATATCGTGCTCTCTAAGGAGCAACATTTTCTAAATGAGCAATTCGTAAACTCGAGAAATGAGAGAAAAACAGAATTTGATCTTACACGATCTAGAGTCCAATGGCCTTCTTAGCGATAAACAGTATAAGTTCCGCAGAAATCGCTCTAAGGGAGACCTAATGGTATTTCTGTCGGAACGTTGGAGTCGCTCTATCTACCAGAGTGTGGTGAGAGTAAAGTCGAGGCCCTGGATATCTCCAAGGCATTTGAAAGAGTGTGGCACGGTGCACTTGTATCAAAGCTTGTCGCTTTTGAAATCGGTAACAACTTCGTTTGATTTATATCGAGCATTCTCAGAGATCGCACTATACGAGTGGTTGTAGATGGGTTCGCATCCATTGACCGCAGGTGTGCCAAAAGGCCCTGTGCATTCCCCATCCCTTTTCCTAATTTCCATTGACGATCTATTGGGTCAGACTTCGAATCCAGTCTACTTATTTGACGATGACAGTAGTCTATGTTATTCATATTGATTCGACCATAGGTCCAGTTCTCAAGAAATTGCGGACAGGAGGTGCATTATGGAAGAGACGCTTTCCCAGGATTTGTTGGGCATATCCGAATGGGAAAGAATGAATAGAGTAGACTCTAACGCACAGAAGACTCAGTGCTGTTTCTTGTGTCATAAACGACTACAATCGCCAATATCTATCGACGGTATAGACATGCAGCAGTCTGATACTCCTAATGTTGTGAGCATGAAGATACAGTGTGTGATGTCCGTTGGTCAAAACAAGTATTTGGGCTTTCTTAAGCGGTGCAGGAAGTATTTCACCTCTTCTGATCTCCTTAATACATATACTTTCCATATCAGGCTGAAGATGGAATATAACTCTCATACATGGACAGGAGCTCCAAGTTATTCTTGGAAATCCTTGACCGGGTTCAGCGGAGAGCGATGGTGTTGATTTGGGATAGTAGGGTATCTAACTGTATTCCTCCCTTGCACATCGTCGGAATGTGAGTAGCGTTGTACTACTCTATTCTTACTTTCATGGCGTGAGTTCCAGGGGGTATACCTCTTCTTATTCCTGACGTTAGGATGTTCACCTGGAATACAGGAACTCACACCCGTTTGTAGTTGACTGGCCAGTTGACCGGACTATGCATTACCGAGAAAACTCATTTTTCGACCGAAACATTCGTATGGGCAATCGACTTCCGGCTAATATCCTTCGCACCAACATTGATGTTCAGAAATTCAAAAGGAATATCAATAAACACTACTCCCTCTTTCCCCCCTCCAATCTTTAACTTTCTTTCAGCTAAATCGGACAAAAATTGTGTCTTCCAGGGGCTCAAGAAGTCAAATTGGGAGATCAGTTTAAATGGGAGCTATATCAGATTTTACACCGATTTGGACCGTACTAAGCATAGTTGTTGGAAGTCATAACAGAACACTACATGCAAAATATTAGCCAAATCGGACAAAAGTTGCTGCTTGTAACAGATCCAGAAGTCAAATCGGAAGATTGATTTATATGGGGGTTATATCAGGTTATAAATCGCAACGGAGTATATCTATGCCGATCAACAAAATCTGATCCCTCATTTCTCTGCTTGCTTTGGCTTCATATGGGACTCATCTGAGTGGTGTTCATATGCAAACAACACACGATGTCCGTCGATCAAATTGACAATCACAACTACTGAATGGTTACTAAAACATTCGCGCATCTCTCACTCTATTGTATTTGTGCGTGTGTTTCTAGCTAACTTTGTTTTTATGTGGCATGCGATACAGACAATTGCTATGGCCAAAGTGGCTATTGAGTACCGAATGTTGGATCTCATTCAGTTCTCTGCATAACACTAAACAATGTCCATGCATTTTCTGACTTCTGGATATAACCCACCGTTAAAGGTCTCGAGGATAGGCTCTTCCTTAGCCCAGGATTTGTTCTGAGCCACGAACTTAATATCACCAAACTGATGGATAGAGTGGCTCAAACGTTGCGACAGAAATGCCAAAGAGCGATTTCTGCGATTCCATACTGTCTATCGCTAAGAAGGCCATTGGACGCTAAGTATCTCACAATATGGTGGCGGAGCACATCGCAACTGGCCGGCAATTCGCAGTGTTGTTCGCCTCAGCCTTTTTTGAAAAGGCTGAACTTTCGCAACCTTTCAACGCGCCGGGAAAACTCCCGCACGGTAAGCAAGGTTGTAAAGGTTGCGTAGTGGACGAACGAACGTCGAAAAACACTTACACAGGACAAGCGTTGATATTCCATGCGAGCCTTGAGATTTATTTCCGTCGAGATCCGCAAGGACCCTTTTAACTCCACGTGTTCGTAAGAATATCTGAGGCATCGAACTAGATACTCTTTCAATCACTGAGAGTGGTTGACTGTTAAGCGGAAAAAAGGAAAAAATTTCGTGCAAACATTTCAGCCAGTAAATTAGCCTGATATAGCTGGCACATAAACCAATCTCGGTCCCTGACTTCACCAGACTCTAAAAGGAGCAGTTTATATCCGATTTGGTTGAAAATTCGACTACCAACAATTGTGCCAAGTATGGTACAAATAGGTTCATAACCTGATGTAAAAAATGCAAATATTGCCCATGGATATTCCACTAAGGAATAGGGGCAAACTTCTCACATATCAATGAGTGCAGTCCGATTCAAATATAAGCTCAGTGATAAGGAGCCTCCTTTTTGTAGCCGATTTTGGCGTGATGCAGTGCTTTACCTCTTTGGAGAGAAGTTTTTACATGGCATAGTACCTCACAATCTTGCCAGCATTAGGAGGTGAAAACCACCGCTAAATTTTTTTTTGATTTTCTCGCCAGGATCTGAACCCAGGCCTTCAGCGTCATAGGCGGACATGCTAACCTCTGGGATACGGGGGCCTCCTGGTGTAACTGCCATATAAACCGATATTCCGATTTGACTTCTTGAGTCTCTAGAAGGCGCAAGTACCTCCCGATTTTAACATAAAGTTTTGCTATGACATTCAACAGCCGTGCCATGTATGGCCAAAATAGGTTTATAATCTGATACAGCTCCCATATTAATCGTTTGCCCGATTGGACTTCCTGAGCTTCTAGATTGTAAATGTGGTATTTTCTTAAGACTTCAAATAGTCAACACAAGTACGATCCATCTATAGATGTATCTTCTTCTTCTTTTTATTATATAAAAATTAAATTGATGCGCTTTGTTTGTTTGTCTGTTCCGTATAGACTCAAAAATGGCTGAACCGATTTTCATGAAATTTTCATTTGAGCCCCCACCTTTTTTGATATCCGAAGGGGGGGAGGACCCTCCCCCTTACCCCAATTTTCAAAAACACCAGATCTCGGTGATGGGTGCACCGATTTAAACAAAGCTTTGCATGCCACCTTATGGTACCCCAAAAACACGAAATTGGTATAAAATTTTGGGGTCAGCTAACCAGGGGGAACGCCCCATCTCAAAACCCACCCGAACGGACATGTTCACCGACTAGGAAAATATGGGTATCAAATGAAAGGTATTTGAAATTAGAATACGAATTTGGCATAAAAATGTCGCCCTTAGTGTCGGGGGGTCACCTACTCCCAAAAACACCACCCAACAGGACACTTTTACCGCTTTGGGCAATATGGGTATCAAATAAGAAGTATTTAAGAGTAGAGTACGAACTTGGCATAAAAATATCACCCTTAATGCCGGGGGGTGCCCCACCCTCAAAAACACCACCCAACAGGACCCTTTTACCGATTTGGGCAATATGGGTTTCAAGTGAAAGGTGTTTAAAGTAGAGTACAAATCTGACATAAAAATGTATTCCTTGTTATCTGAGGGGCCTCCCCACCTCCCAAAACCCCCCAGCAGGACATATTTACCGATTGTGACAATATGGATATCAAATGAAAGGTATTTAAAAGTATGGTAAAAAGCTGATATTAAAAATTTATTTCTTGGTGTCTGAGGCGCCTCCCAACCCCCAAAAACACCTCATCAGGACATATTTACCGATTGGGACAATGTGGGCATCAAATAAAAGGTTTTTGGAAGTTGAGTAAACATATGTTGTAAGAATTTTTCTAAGGTATCTTTGGGACCTCTCCAAGTTGGGTACACATATTGTATGTTGTAAGAATTTTTTCCAAGGTATCTACGGGACCTCTCAAACCCCAAAAACCACCAAAACGGGCATGAATGTCCAACGTCACAAAATCGGTATAAAATAAAAAGTCTTTGAGAGTTGACTACGAATCTGATATACACATTAGGGTCAGAGTCTGGTACTGGCCCACCACCTAATACGTTTCAATGAGACGTGTAATTCGATCGGCAAAATATGGGAATTAGACGAAAGGTCTATGACAGTAGAGTTCAAATCCAATGTTGATATAAGGATTCAAGTGTCTTGATCACGTTCTGTTGTTCTGCCGTCCTGCCGTTCAGCGGGACATGTAGATCTCGCCATTAAACGACTCAAATTAATTGTCTTTTGGGTGTTAGCCTCGGGGGAACCAACTCTCATAACTATAACTATTTAAGGGCGGTCTCCCCACCTCCAATATGTGGCTCAAATGAAAGGTATTTGAGACTAGATCACGAATCTGTTACATGGGGGTCCACCTTACCCCTAAAAATCTGCTTGAACCGGACATATTTACCGACCATAGCAATATAAGGCTAGGCAAGTGAAAACAATTTGGGAGTAGAGCACCAATATGATATCCACGTTGGGGTGAAATATCTGAAAGGCCGTACCAGCACCCCCAAACAAGACTTTTTCCTGACCGTGCCAGTATAGAGCTCAGATAAAATAAGAGAGTGAACGAAGGCCCAGCGGAGCGGGCCCTGTCCAGCTAGTCTCCTATGCAAATGCAAATTTTACCCATGAACATTCCACTAAGGAACAGGGGAAAACTTCAAAAAAGTCATTCAAACGACGCGTCGTTTGCAACGTGACGTGTGAAAAGCGATGCACGGTAGCGGGTGTATAAGATTCCGTTCGAACTTATCGCCCTTTCACTTGTTATTATTTAGAGTGCTGGCTTAGGAGTATTTCAATAGCGGCAGGGATCAGATTAATGTCCGCACAAATGTGGCAATTATTCAAATTAAGTATTAAAGCAGCTGGAGGCCACCGTAGCGCAGAGGTTAGCATGTCCGCCTGTGACGCTGTACGCCTGGGTTCAAATCCTAGCGAGACCATTAGAAAAAAAATTTTCAGCGGTGGTTTTCCCCTCCTAATGCTGGCAACATTTGTGAGGTACTATGCCATGTAAAATTTCTCTCCAAAGAGGTGTCGCACTGTGGCACGCCGTTCGGACTAGGCTATAAAAAGAAGGCCCCTTATCATTGAGCTTAAACTTGAATCGGACTGCACTCATTGATTTGTGAGAAGTTTGGAATATTCATGGGCAAAATTTGCAATTTGCAATTAAAGCAGCATCGGACCAACTGCAGATTCTGATTGTGGTATTTCCTGTTACAAATTCGTCCTCTCTCTCAGTTTCTTGTTCTTACTCTTTTTTCTCTTGTTCTCATTCTATTTTTTCTCTCATCTTTTCAATTTTCTTCTCCTTCCCTATTCGCTTCTCTCTCAACTCACGTAAACCGGATTACTCCGTAAAGTTTCACAGCCAAAGAAGGGTAAGACATAGAGAGAGATAGTGAGCAATATCTCGCAAATCAGCGAGAAGATGAAGAGAGTAGAGTCGGCAGAAACAAAACTAAAGTTATTGAGATAGCATAATTTCACTAAAATACTTGCACACATTTATCACCCTCTTCACTTTGGTTAGAATTTTCAACATTGAGACAAAATATTGTAAAAGAATTTCTAATAAGATAGAAGAATCATGGTAGAAACCCCTTAATAATGCTGGATATGCCCAAATGTTTGCACATCTCTGAATATTGACATTTCATACGCGTATGCATGGCAAAATGTTTGAGTTAGCCGTTGATCGGTTCCTGCATGGCAAAAAAAAAAAAAACGCCAGCATACAAAATCTAATCTCGCTTGCTCTCACCCTCAAAAAAAGTACAGACATAGACTTTGACAGGTTGGCGGGCTGCTGTTTCTGGCTAGCAGTGTGACTGTATCTGCACACATATTGGCCAACCAAAACGTACGACAAAATCAAGCAAAGATGTTACAGATAGAAAATTTTCACGTTGAGCAAAAATATTTTCTAAAAATATACTCACCTTGAAATGTTTTCGTTCGGATCGTAGATGAGACGAAAAATGTAGAACTATTATATTTGGTTTCTTGGTGGGTTTTTGTTTTTGTGCTTTCTTTTGAGTTTTGCGAAATCAAATCTTTTTTACATATATATGAATTTTTTTTTCTAATTTATTGTTGTTTTGTGATAAACGGCAAAGGCGGCGTCAGCGAAGTTTTTTTTTTTTTTGTTTTTGGGATGGGTAGATGATGGCTTATGACTTATCGTATAGACGTCGTTATGTCGAACACAAGAATTGTTGCGTTTTTTTTTGGTAGGCGCGAAAAGTTCTCCAGGCGAAAAACAAACAACAACAAGTGTGAATCTGCAGGGTGCGAAAGATAATAAGAAAATTAGAAGAAAATCTACAAAAAAAAACGAAAAATCCATAGTTGAATCAGCTTCCAAAAGGTTGATGCATGCGATTCGCGTTATTGGCGTAGACGCTGCTATTGGCAAATTGTATGTGAGTGGGCGGTGTTTAAAAAAAGATCGAGTCGATTTATTCGAATATTCATTCATTCGCACTACCCACGAAGCTGGGCATAAAGAAAATACCCACAAGTAGAGCAATACACTGGTTAACACTACCCTGCCGCTAGGCGTCGCCAATGGTCAAAGAACGTTGGTAACGAAACATGGGGTTTCTTTGCTTGATTTCGTAACAGAGATAACCTTCAAATCGAAAATCCAAAACAACCAAAAGGGTTTTTACAACAATTTGTTATCGAAAAATAGAGCAGTAAATAAATTTTCAAAAAAAAAATTATTTAAAAAAAAATTTAACACATTTTGTTTCTTCCTACACTGAAAAAAAAATGGTCACTTCTTTACATATTTTCAAAAAAATATATATTATAATTCTTTATATAAACAAGCCCTAAGGCCCTTTTGAGTTTTTTTTTAAATTTTTGGTTTCACATTTGAAATATATTTTAAGTGGTCACTTTTTTATTAAAAACTTTTTTTTCAATAAAATTTTAAACGGGTTTCTTGTTTTTTATGTTTCTTATATTAAACACAAAATCACTTTTTTTTCTTAATTAAAAATATTAAAAAAAAATTTTTTTTACGTTTTTCTACGGCGATTTTTCAATTCCAATCGAGATTTGAATTGACTCGGTTATGCTAGAGTACTTCGTAAATTCTGATTCTTAGAATGTTGGAAAGAAATTTCCTTCGTTCTTTAGTTTGTGTTCACTAGCGACGTTAACTAAGCGACGATTTTCTCTCAACTAAAGAAAATTCATGAAAATTGGGTAAAGCAATTTTCCAAATACCCCAACTGACAGCCAGCAGCAGGCAATGCCTTACACTCACACACACACACAGTGATTGAGTGTGTGTATGTGGAAAATACAAAGCGCCTGGTGAGAAAAATAAACGAAGGAATAACGAAAAGCGTTTTTCGAATTTTTCATAGCACCGCGTTTTGCATTTCTTGGTCATTCCTTGTGGTCTATTCTGTAGTTTTGCATCAGCAACGGCAATCTTTGGTCTATCCGCCTGTTTTCATTCATTCTCTGGCCACTCAATATTTTTGCATTTTCTAAGATTTGGTGTGGCTCATTTTTGAAACAAATTATTCTGTTATCTGCCACAAAACTACACATTCTGAATTTGAGTCGTTTTAGTTTAAATTTTTTTCTATTTTTTTTTTCTTTTCTTCTACTTAAAAAGTTCGTTCATTCGAGTATTTTTGTTTAGATTTTGGCTTTTGGCCATTTTCGAAATTTCCCTCCGCATGCATATGGGTGATTTTAGCCGTTTTTTTTTTGTTTATTTATTTATCTGTTGCTGCCCCTTTTTCGTTTTATTTTTCTTTTTTTTCGTATTTTTCATCAAATTCTATGGACTGTTGCTCGAATGTTTTCGCCCCGCTTGCCCCCCCTTTTAGCCCTATTGCTGGCAATGATTTGTTTATACAGCTTGTAATGAATTGATGCTGAAGTCAAACAATGTGCGCGTTGACTGTATCGACAGAATCGTTGCCATCGTCTTCATTTATAATCGCATTTTTTCGAAAATGTCATCCGGAAATGTGTGGTTTAGTTTTGTTTACTCTGAACTATTTTCGAAATTGGGGTCTAGACAATGTTAACGACAGACACATGGGGAAGTTGTTCCCCCCTCCCCACCGGAAAAAACAACATTTGATACCGGCATTACAAACGCATTGAACTGATGAAAGTTTGTAGAGGCAAATTATTGATCTATTTGTAACAAATTAATCATCATTTGATTGTGATGAAAGCCTATGCCAAGTCAAAGCATGCCAAGCTCGGCCGGTCCGAATCTTGTATATATCCCCCAATATGGATAGCATTTGTCTAGTTCTTTGCCCTTTATCTCTTTAGAGGCAAATAATGGATAAGAAGCTATGAACCGATTCGCCCCATTTTTGGCTTGCATGTGGAGATTTGAGATTTCAAGAAGTAAAATCGGCCGATCGGTTTATATGGGAGCTGTATCAAGCCATAGATCGATGCAGACCTTTTGGAAACACATGTTGAAGGTCATGAGAGAAGTTGGTGTAGAAAACCAAATCGGATAAGTATAGCGCCCTCTATAGGCTTAAGAAATATCGGGAGATCGTTTTATATGGAAGCTATTGGGTTGCCCAAAAAGTAATTGCGTTTTTTTTAAAAGAAAGTAAATGCATTTTTAATAAAACTTAAAATGAACTTTAATCAAATATGCTTTTTTACACTTTTTTTCTAAAGCAAGCTAAAAGTAACAGCTTATAACTGACAGAAGAAAGAATGCAATTACAGAGTCATAAGCTGTGAAAAAATTTGTCTACGCCGACTATATGAAAAATCCGCAATTACTTTTTGGGCAACTTAATATATCAGGTTATGAACCGATTTAGATCATGTTAGGGTAGGTTAGGTTTAAGTAGTAGTCTGCCATCAAACTCTCATAGACGTTTTTGTCCATTGTCATGCCACAGGAACAGAAGAAGAAAGATGGCTTCTAGTTCCTACCGTTAGAGCATCCAGATGGCTTTAAAAAGCCCAACAAATCAGACAGGTTCTCAAAGAAATGAGAACCTAAAGTGGAACTCTTCCGACTGCTTGTGCGGAAAACACACACAGAAGGTGTTCTATAGTCTCTTTTTCTTCGAAGTCCTCACAGCTTCTGCAAAATTCGTTGCTGGCAACCAGTCCAGTCTGTCAGCATGTCTTCCGATTAGACAGTGACCTGTCATGACAGACACAAAGACTGAGACGTCGGTTCTAGCCAGTGACAGCAAAGTGGCAGACGTCTTCAAGTCTAGATTAGGGCACATAGTTTTGGAATGCTCACAGCTCAATCTTTGTGACCATCTATCATTCGTTATCCTTCGGGCCTGGTCCTAAAAACTGAACTGTATTGATGTTATGCTCAAGAATAGAATCAATGCCACACTGTCTGAGGGTTTGCTGGGGAAGATTGTGATCAGGGGGACACCGCAGGAGAGAGTTTTATCCCCCCTCTTGTGGCTCTTAGGTAATCAATGGAATCAATCTCAGGTACTTCGAGGAGGAAAGATTAAAAGTGGTTGCCTTTGCTAATGAAGTCCTCATCTTGAGTGGTTCTCGCTTTCTCTCTACTGTCACTTTCCTTCAGAACGCGCTGAAGAAGCTGTCAAGATGGGCGAGTGCCAATGGGCTTGGCATTAACCCAGGAAAACAGAGGTGGTTTTGTTCACGAGAAGCAGGAGAAATGTCAAGTTCAGCGCACCGGTCCTTGATGGAGTGGAGCTGCCGCTCTCTCGGAAAGCTTGAGCAGATATTGAACTGGAGCAAGAACATTGAGTAGAGAGTCAAACGGGGGCTGAATGCGCTTTACTCGTTTTGCAATTCGGTGGGCAGAAGTTTGGGACTAAGGCCGAGTACGGACTGAGTATGGATTTATTCGGCTGTGATACCCGGGCCCTCGATAAGGTGTATCTTTGTGTTATGTTGACGCATGTACAGGGTATTACGGGTGTGCTGATATCAGGGAAGAAGAGGACTGCTGCGAGAGCATCACTGAATGCGATACTTGATCTTTTTCACTTGTACGTAGAGTGAAGACCGCCTTCAGGCTGACGGAGTCAAAGAAAAAATATGCCGTGTGAGAACGGGAAGAGATAGCTCTTTGCAAATTGCAACATATGAAGCCAATCTTAGCCAAAATTTAAGCAAATTTAAATTACAACTTGTGTATCCCCGAAACCAGTGATATTGTATAGCTCAAGCGGAATTTGTGTAAGGATTTTAGACCAAAAAAAGAATAAATTTTCAAGTTTTTTGCCTGTTAGGGCGAAGATCATTACATTTCACATTTTTTGCTTGTGTCTCCTTCGAGACGAGCTCAATGATCGGAGATTTTCTTTACGGGCTCTGCCGGCAGAGCCCGGCCGGAGCCACAGCGAGAGCTGTTGCCGTTGTATAGCGTTCTAAGCCATCAATACAACTTCCAACAGATGCACAGAATCATGTGTACCATGAAAGTAATGTAATTGTCGCAGAAAAAAAGTCTGTCTGCAGCTAATAGACAGACAGAGTTGTCGAGCGTGGTTAATGTGGAAATTGTATCATAGAGGCGTTTTCACAATAAATACGAATCAAATACAACATACCAACGCACGCCCCTTGAGACATCACACCTAATATGGTTGAAAAGTGTCCTAAGCACTTCTTCTCTGGTTTTTCTTTTCCATTTGCAAAGAAAATCTCCGATCATTGAGCTCGTCTCGAAAGAGAAACAAACACAAAAAATGTTGAAAATCGGACTTAAAACTTAAAAAAAGATTTGGTAGGCCGAACAATTCATCGAAATGCAGAGGTGATCAACTTTAGGGGACTGCCAAGAAGCGCCCGAATCACCTGGAGCATTTTCCACCCTATCTCGATAACACCTCATCTCTAACTACTCAAAATATGCCGTGTGAGAACACGGCATATTTTTACTAGTTTTTTTCCGATTTTCTCCCTCCCCTGTGCCTTGTAGGCTGCAGAGTTGCCATGGACCTGTGGAAGAGGTTCACCTGGACTTGGTCGTACATTGTTCTCGAGCAAGGTAAGGGTGATCTAAAATTGTTGTCCTGAAAGGCCACTGCAATGTCAGGTCGCTAACATGGTGATGGGTTCGGGAAGATGAGGATTTATGCAATGCCTATGGGGATGAGGATGAGTTAGAGACGGTTGAGCATCTGCCTCGCGATAACGGGGAAGGAGTAGGATTATGGGTGAAGACCTCTTCTAGAATTCTGCAAGGGTTTGTGATGGCTGACGTGGCCCTCTGTTCAGTGAAACCTTTTTGACGGCTTTTTAATTTCTATTCACATTTTTCTAATGGCCGAAATTTCAGCGATATCAGATAATAAATGTGGCTTTAACGAGTCTAAGAGCTAAAATCCGCAGATTGGTCTATACGGGGACTATTGCAAATTATGGTTGGATAAAATCCATCTTCAAACTTAACCTATGGACACAAAAAAAAGTGTGCAAAGTTTCAGCAAAATATCTCAATTTTTTAAAACTGTTGCGTGATTTCAACGTACAGACGGACGGATCTTTATAGGGTCGGACATGGATATTTCGATGTGTTGCAAACGGAATGACAAAATGAATATATCCCCGTCCTTCGGTGCTGGTGGTTAGGTTAGGTTAGGCAAGAGTGGCAGTCCATTACAGACTCACTCAGACAATTTTAAGTCCATTGTGAAACCACAGTAGCGACAGACCAAGGCTTCTGGCTGGAATCGAACCCACGACCCCTGCACTAGTAATCCAAGCAAGCTACCAACTCGGCTACCGGGGCGCCCTGTTACTGGGTATACAAATTAAATATTGAAAGACGCCCCTATTTTGTGTCTTTAACAACGGTCTTGTCTTGTCCCAAAGTCAATTTCCTAACATGCAATGATATTCTGACATTAACTTTAGACTTTTGTCTTTAATAACATGACGCAAAGTTAAGGATTTATTAACCTACCTTTTAAAATAACAATCCTTAATATGAAGGAAAAAGTTGGAAAATTGATCATCTTTAAATTAAGTTTGCTAATCTTTGGCTCAAATCTTAACAATTAGGACAAATATTGGGTTGCCCAAAAAGTAATTGCGGATTTTTCATATAGTCGGCGTTGACAAATTTTTTCACAGCTTGTGACTCTGTAATTGCATTCTTTCTTCTGTCAGTTATCAGCTGTTACTTTTAGCTTGCTTTAGAAAAAAAGTGTAAAAAAAGTATATTTGATTAAATTTCATTCCAAGTTTTACTAAAAATGCATTTACTTTCTTTTAAAAAATCCGCAATTACTTTTTGGGCAACCCAATAGAATCAAGCAGACGAAAGATAGAAAACAACACACTATAACGCTACAACAACAACCTCCGCATACTTCAATACCCTGGGATAACCACCGCTGAAAATTATTTAAAAGTTTTCGACTGACTGAAATTCTGCATGATGACTTTAACTTCCAACATATTTTTAAAGAATGTTCGAATTGATGTAGAAAAAGCCCCCATAATAAGCACTGCGTGCAACAGCGGTCTAGGTATAAATCCGTGCAAGACAGAAGTATAAGTTCTTTTCAGCAGGAGATAAGAGTTGCCTACAACGGCATTTGTCTCCTTGGGGGGAGAGAATGTTCCATTTACAGAAAGCGCAAAATACCTGGGTGTTTTGCTTGACAGGAAATTGAACTTCAAATCAAACATTTTGGAAAGGCCAAGAAAGGAAACTCTTGCCCTATACACCTGCAAGAGAGCCATTGGCAACAGTTGGGGGTTGAGGCGGCATGTCATGCATTGGGTATATACTGCAGTTGTCAGACCTATAATGCTATATGGTGTTGTGGTCTGGTGGACGGCGCTTCAAAAGCCCACCTACAGCTCAATACTTAACCGAATCCAAAGGATGGCTTGTTTGTGCATCACAGCCGTATTGAGGACGACTCCATCTGATGCTCTGAATTGAATGCTACATCTAATGCCTCGGTGTGTTATCCTTGATACAATATCGGATATTCCGGGCAGTGTGGATTATACCCTACCTGATAGACCCGAGTGGAACTACGATATCCCTGGAAGTAGAAGCTAAATAAACTTTTATATGGATGGTTCCAAACTAGACGACCAGTTGGGCTTCGGGGTGTACTCTGAACAAATCATATCGAGAAGGTTACCCAACCACTGTAGTGTGTATCAAGCGGATATCCTTACAATAAAGGTAGTGGTGGAATGGCTAAGATATAATATCATTACGATGATTGTCATAAATATCTTCTCAGACCGCCAGGAAGCCATTAAATCCCTGCAGAACATATTTCTGAACACAAAAACCGCCCTCGACTGTCGCAGATCTCTCCACGAAATTGCTGAACAGTTCAAAGTTCACCTGTTCTGGGTGCCAGGTCACAGAGATATTCCAGGGATTTGTAAAGCGGATGAGCTTGCGGGACTAGGAACTACCCTACACATTCCAGGGAAACTGGAATCTGTTGGTATGTCTCTAGCGACATGTAAGCTAAGTTTTCAGGACCAGGCCCGATGGATAACGAATGATAGATGGTCACAGAGAGGGGGCTGTGAGCATTCCAAAACTATGTGGCCTAATCTAGACTTAAAGAGGTCTACTGCTTTGCTGTCATTGGCTAGAACAGACGTCTCAATCATTGTGTCCGTCATGATAGGTCGCTATCTAATCGGAAAAGATGCTGACCGACTGAAGTAGAACACCTTCTGTGTGTGTTTTCCGCACTAGCGGTCAAAAGGTGTTCGACTTTAGGTTCTCATTTCTTTGAGAACCTGTGTTATTTAGCGGATGCGTACATTCGCAAGTCATTGGGCTTTTTAAAGCAATCTGAATGGTTCAACGGTAGGATCTTCCTTTTTCTATTCCTGTGGTATGGCAATGCACGAAAAGTTAGTCTGTTGGTAGATATAGATACTTAAACCTATCCTAAACTCCCTCCTCTAGAGGGCGCAGCATTATTTCTTCTATTATTACAAAGTATGTTCCTAATCGATCCATAACCTGAAATTGCATATTCCCTTAAGAAACAGGGCAAACTTTTCACATATCAATGTATGCTGTCTGATTCAAGTTAAAGCTCAATGATAAAGGGCTTCTATTTTAAAGCCGAGTCTGAGCAGCGTGCCGCAGTGCGACACCTTTCGGGGAGAAATTTGTACATCACATAGTACCTCACAAATGTCGCTAGCATTAGAAGGGTTTAACCATCGCTGAAATATTGTGTTTAATTTTCTAGCCAGTATTCGAACTCAGGCGTTCAGCGTCATAACTTTTAGTAAAAAGCGGCCCGTAAACAAAAAGTGAATATTTTTTTACTCTTTTTTTTATGACTATTGGTATGGAATGAGTATTTATGTAAATTAATTGCATTTTTACTTACCTATGGCAAAAAACAGGAATCTGCAAAGATATGAAACAGATAGGTAAGTTATTTCATTATAAAAAAATTAATAAATTTAAAAAATATATACGAGTACATATATTAAACCTACATTTAAAATTATATTCCCAGTATGAATAAACCTTTTTATTGATTGAAAAGAACTGAACTGATATTACTATACAATGCTCACAACTAAACTTGCAGACATACGATTTTTTTAGAAACCAAATTTTTGGTCTCTTGTTAATTTTCTTAAATTAAACATGAAACTTGAAACGCAAAGAATCATTAATGCTTTCAAAGGTATGTAAAATCGAGACAAAACCTCACATGTACACGTCCACTTTATTCATTAGCGTCAATTAGTTATGAGCTACATCAAAAATTTGAAATGCACATTTTGCAACAAAAACTACTGGCGCCAAATAAGTTTGAGGAAAACATTTCTAATCACCTGCACCCATAATAATGGCTTTGATAAGAAGTGCTATTATGATTTTTTGAAAGTACAAATGTAAAATATTTAGAAATAGCCATTTGTAAATAATTAGACAGCTATTTTAAAATGATGATCACATCCAAAGTAGAATTTATGACAAACCTGCTGACAAATTTGATTTAAATGGCTTATCACTTATTGAAATGTAAAATGAAGTCATTTAATTGCGATGGATTTTAGAAAACCCAATATTAATAACATTCGAACAGGGTGGGCCCAAAGTAATGCATCATTTACAGTTAAGTGTTGCGAGACAATAAATAATAAGTAACAAGTAAAACGTGCAAAAAGACGAATCTGGGCTAAATTTCAATCCCAATCTTTTAGACTGTAGCGTGATTACACCAGACGGATGGATAGACGGACGGACAGACGGTCAGACAAACAGACGAATAGCCAGATGGACGGACGGACGTACGGACAGACGGATGTATGGACAGACATACGTGCAGTACGGACAGACAGACGTACGGACATGCACACGGACATCGATCTCGTCGAGAGATAGGCGGACATGTTAACCCCTGCGCCGCGGTGGCCTTCCTCTTTTTCCGGCAGAGGAGCTCCGGGCGATCACGGTATGCGGTAGAGGAGATCCGGACGATCTCGTCGAGAGATCTGCGACAGTCGAGGGCGGATTTTGTGTTCAGAAATACGTTATCCAGGGATCTATTGGCTTCCTGGATGTCTGAGTAGATATTTACGACATCATTGAGCTTAAACATTCATTTGACTGCACCCATTGATATGAGAGAAGTATCCCCTATTCCTTAATGGAATGTTCAGAATTGGAATTTCAATTTAAATTCGGAAAAAGTTCCAGTGTTCTCAATGTAGGCCCCCAGGTCCACCCAGTCAACTAGCTTTGATCCATTAGAGTAGAATGAACTTCCACAGTACCATGAAATACCCATTACGTCAATTCAAGACTGTGCCGCTGGCAACATTGCTTCACATTCGACTTCAAGTATCATCTCAGGCATCTGCTCGGTAACCTCTTCCATTGCTTTTAGGTGTCCTTAACATTCAGCGAAGGTTTGACCCGCTCGTATTCTCCATCGCCTTAAGTCCCATAGCCGCAGTATGTTTGTCAATGGTCGGGTATCTAGAATAGGTTGCTGACTAAAGTGTTCGTCCATAAAGAAATGAGGCTGATTTATATCGCTGCAAATTTACCCATAAACATTCCATTTAGGAACAAGGCAAACTTCTCACATATCAATGAATGCTGTTCGATTCAAGTTTAAGCTCAATAACAAGGACCTCCTTTTTATAGCCGAGTCCGAATGGCGTGCCGCAGTGCCGACTCCTCTTTTGGAGAGAAGTTTTTGCATGGCATATTACCTGACAAATGTCGCCAGCATTAGGTGAGGTGACCAACGCCGAACAATTTGTTTTTCGGATTTTCTCGCCAGAATTCGTACCCAGGCGTTCAGCATCATAGGCGGATATGTTAACCTCTGCGCTACGTTGACCTCCAACTTGTCCGCGAAGATATTCGCCTGAAAGACGCTACACGCGTCCAGAAGCCTATATGATTCCCCGGTTCCAGTGCCCCAATTCAATTTAGACCCAGGCGTGCATACAAATGGTCCCGGGAAGGGCGGGGTGCCCCAGAGCAATGAACACCACACAGATCGGACCTCAATGTTCCAGTATGTGCGGTGCTCACAGCTATCCCATGCCGGGGGATCGCAATTCTTACCCGATTTGGAGAAATTTTTCACAGAATCGGTTCATAACCAGACATAGATCCCGTATAACCTATTTCTCGATTTGACTTCTTGAGCAAGCACAGAAAGCAACTCTTATCTATTCTCGTGCCCATCTTACTATTAGGATAAATCGTGGAAAAATCATGACAAAAGACCTTTCGATATGCAGGTTCCGTTACCCATTTGAAATTGAAACTCTACGCCGAGCTCAGCTCTGTCAATAGGTTATGCCCGTACGGGGGCCTCAGTATTACCAGCCTCGAGATGAAGTCTCCGGAACCCCTGATATGCTCATTTTTTCCTTTGCATTCAATTCGTACAGCTCCGATCGTGAATTAGGTCGATGTTATAACCGCATGCATCCGCTGTACTACAACTACAACTCACGGACCAAGCCTGACCGCCATCTCAAGTCCGACCTCAGCGAACTTCACATTCGGCATGAACAGATGGAGTGCGGAACGGCGCCCCAATATTAGACTTTGGAGGGACACCATGGACCGTAAAACCAAACGAGGGGACCCTCACCTCAATCACCTCCTTGCCGACATCGACACCACCTTCCCCTTGACCGCGACGGTCCACGACTGAAATGGCTTTGCAACCGGCAGGGGAGGAGTAGCCCCAGAAGCAATAAATTCACGAGTGCGAACAGTGATAGCAGAGGCATCAGACGGCGATTAAGGCCGATGTGCACCCACACTTCCAGCACTCACCAACACTTTTCGAGAAACGAATCCTTCAAAGGCACAAACCTACCCTTTAGCCCCTTATTTTCTAGGATCAGCCTCATGATAAGCCCCTCATACGTGTCATTATGGTGAATTACCCTCCTTGATATTGGCGGACCAACGGACGCCTCATAAATCATGTCAAAAGGGCGTAAGTCATACCCTTCATCTCGCCTACAGCGATACAAACCCCCGTCACCAAAGCCCGGAACACCCTTGGCTCTACACTATTCTTCGGAGTGGAAGGCCCTTCACTTACAGCATTTGCACCACCTACCTTCTCAACAGCAGCTGACACTGTCAGCCGTATTCAACACAGGGGACTGGCACGATACCACCACCAGCGGCACCAATACCAGTTGATCCACCACTGTTAAACGGAAACTCACCAAGTGGCACTCCCTGAGGCGAACCAAACATCCATACTAAGGAAGGATAATATCTGCGAACTCTTACATCAGCCTAGATCACCTGCTAGCACATAACACCACCAGTTTGGTGAGAGTAAGGTTGTGGCTCTGGATATCTCCAAGGAATTTGATAGGGTCTGGCACGGTGCACTACTATCAAAGCTTGTCGAAATTTGGTGTCGGTAATGGCTTCGTTCGATTTATTTCAAACTTTCTTAGAGGTCGCACTATTCGAGTTCTCATCCAATGAGCACAAATTGACCGCTGGTGTACTCCAGGGTTCTGTTCTTTCTCCTTCTCTTGTTCTAATTTTCATCTACAATCTGTCTACTCATTTGCGTAGGAGAGTAATCTCTGCCATTCGTACTCATTCGACCATAGACCGAGTCTTCGAGAGATTGAGGACCAGAGGCGGGTTATGAACGATACACTCTGCCAGGATTTGCTGGCCATTTCAGAGTGGGGTCGAATGAATCGAGTAGATTTTAATGCACGGAAGACTCAGTGCTGTTTCTTGTCTCACAAGCGGTTCACTGACCCACTACAATCGTCGATATCTCTCGACGGTATATATATTGAACAGTCAAATGCTCTTGATGTTCTGGGCATAAAGATGCAATGTGATGTCCGTTGGTCAAAACACCTATTCGAAGTGTCAAAAGAAGCATTCAAGTGTTAAGGCTTCCTTAAACGGTGTAAGAATTATTTCACTCCTTCTAATCTTCTTAACATCTGTACCACTTTCATAAGGCCGAAAATGGAGTAGAACTCGCATGTATGGGCTAAAGCTTCAAAATCATCCCTGGAGCTACTGGAGCGTGTACAGAGGAGAGCGATGGAGTTGATTGGGGACAGTGGGGTATCTAACTCTATTGCCTCCCATCATCATCGTCGCAATGAGGGTTGTTTGGCGCTGTTCTAACGGTACTTTCATGGTGTGTGTTCGTCTGATATTAGTCTTCTTATTCCTGATGCAAGGATGTATTGGGTTGCCCAAAAAGTAATTGCGGATTTTTCATATAGTCGTCGTTGACAAATTTTTTCACAGCTTGTGACTCTGTAATTGCATTCTTTCTTCTGTCAGTTATCAGCGGCTACTTTTAGCATGCTTTAGAAAAAAAGGGTAAAAAAAGTATATTTGATTAAAGTTCATTCTAAGTTTTATTAAAAATGCATTTACTTTCTTTTAAAAAATCCCCAATTACTTTTTGGGCAACCCAATATGTCAGGGATACTAGACATTCCAGGAACTCACACCCGTTTGCAATTGATTGGCCATCAGACCGCACAATGCATTATAGAGAGAATTCTTATTTCGCCCGAACCGTTCGTATGTGGAATCGACTTCCGGCTAATGTTTTTCCCACCCACTTTGACATCCAAGGATTTAAGACAAATGTCAATAAGCACTACATGCTTTTCTCCCCCTCCAATTATTAATTTCCTCTCGCCAACGCAATGCACTGCTTTCATAGGGGACATCCCCTGCGTGTTGGCTGACAGAAAAAAAAATTATAAATAAATGAGCTTGTAGTACTAAAGGTCCAGTAATGATACCGAGAGCTATACTGACCTCTACAGCCTCGTCTTCTCAAGATCTGGGTCTCCCCATAGGATTTTCGCCGTCCTAATGACCGTTTCGCTGTTCCACAGGCGTGCATACGCATTCGTCGCCCACGCTCTTAAATCGGACTGCTTGGACCCGAAAGGCTTCGGGTTCGCCAAGTTTACTGACGGCAGTTCTCTGGCCTTAACCGCCAAATCTTCTGCCCTTTCATTCCCCCTTACTCTGCTATACGCCGGCACCCAAACGATACGGATTTTGTTATCCCCAGAGAAGGCGTTAATCTCCTTCTTACATTTCAAGACTGTAAGTGATCTTGTTATGGCCCTTATGCCAATTTTACTGTCTGTAAAGATGTTCAACTCGACGTCCACGCGTTAGCACCACACCACTATACGCATTCCGTTACCGACCGGATCTCCGCCTGCAGGACCAAATTATGGTCAGGCAGTCTAAAACAGATCTCAGTCCCTGGGTTCTCAATGTAGACCCCCAGGCCCACTGTGTCTTCTAGCTTTGATCAGTCCGTGTAACGTGATCTTCCAGATGGCAATACTAGGGTTGCGTCAATCCAAGACTGTTTCTAAAACAGATCTCGGTCCGTGTTCTCAATGCAAACCTCCAGGCCCACTCTGTCCTCTAGCTTTGATCAGCCCGTGTAACGTGATCTTCCAGATGGCAATACTAGGGTTCTGTCAATCCTAGACTGTATCGCTGGCAGCAGTTCCTCGCACTCGACCTCAAGGTTCATCTCAGGTATCCGAGATGAACCTTGATTGTCCGATTAATTATTGAAATCATATGCAGTCTTCTTCTTTGTTATGTTTACAAGCTCATAAAGCAAGCTAAAAACATACATAAACTGCTAGCACTTGACGTTTGGTGATAAAGGCATATGATCTTGCTCTTTATGATAGGTATATATGCCAGTCCAAAGCGATATGGGGTGCCAAATCATCAATGGCAACATTGTAATGGCCTTCAAAAGCCTATTTGGCATACAAGTACACTATGCCCAAAAATGATTTGCACGTAGCGAAGGAAAAAAGGTAGCAAGTCTGTATGAATTTGTCTCGAATTAGGGGCTAGGTTAGGTTAGTTAAGAGTGGCAGTCCTTTACAGACTCACTTAGACAATATCAAGTCCCTTGTGATACCACAGTAGCGATAGACCAAGGCTTCTGGCGGGAATCGAACCCACCACCCCTGCACTGGTAATCCAAGCACACTATCAACTCGACCAAAGACCTACAGACTCATAAGCCTTACGTCCTTTCTACTCAAAACCATGGAACGTATTGGGGATACCATGATAAAGAGTATGACATCCAGCGAACTGTTCAAATATAAACAGCATGCCTATGTCAAGGGAAGGTCGGTGGAAACTGCCCTGCACGAGGTTGTGCATAAAATAGAAGAATACTTCGATGCCAAAACGTACACACTGGCGGTATCCATTAACATCGAGGGGGCTTTTAACAATGTGCGGAGCGACACACTGATCCAATCCTTAGACCAGTAGCGGGTAGAGCCGGTCCATGACATAAATATAAGGGGAAAAGTGGCACAGGGCATGCCACAGGGGGTTTGTCGCCACTCCTATGAGTGACCACCATAAATGACCTATTACGGAAAGTGGCACAGGGCCCGCCACATGGGGGTATTTTATCGCCACTACAATGAGTGACCACCATAAATGACCTATTACGGAAAGTGGCACAGGGCACGCCACAGGGGGGCATTTTATCGCCACTCCTATGGGTGACTACCATAAATGACCTATTACGAATGCTGACTGAGGAGGGACTTCAACCCGTCTGCTGTGCAGACGATGTTATGATACTTCTAAGGGGTAAGGATCCCAACGAGCTACATATGCAGCAGGGCCGAAAAGGTCTTGCATATGGCTTATTACTGGGCTAGACCCAGAGGTCTCATTGTTAACCCAGAGAAGACTGAAATATGCCTGTTCACGAGGAAGACGAGGGTGGGCCAATTTAACCCAACGCGTTTCCTCAATAAGACGATTACGAAATCTGACAAGGTCAATGCTTAGGTGTGATCTTGAACAGGAAACTGAATTGGAAGTGTCACATTCAGGAGCGTACTGAGAAGGTTCACAGATGTTGGGCACTGTGAAGACGGGCCTCGAAATGGGACCTGAATCCTAGGATTGTTCACTGGCTCTACAGGAGCGTGATTAGACCAATACTTACTTAAACCTCAGTAGTTTGGTGGACTGCAATGGAGAAAAGGTGCGACATAAGGACCACCATAAAACAGGTTCGGGGAACATGTTGTCTTGGCATAGGCGGAGCGATGAGCACCACGCCCACTAGGGCACTGGAGACTATTGTAGATATCCGATCCAATGACATACAGGTTAAGTGTGAGGCAGCCACTGCGGCTATGAGACTTAAGGCGATGGGAGAATGCATTGAGGATGGGAGCAGCTCCTTGCGGTATAATCGAGGCGACGATAGGAAACCAGGATGGAATAAAAAAGGTTTTCCATCGGATACCTGAGATGAACCTTGAAGTCGAGTGCAAGGCACTGCTGCCATTGACGGAACCCAAGTATTGCCATCTGGAAAATCATGTTACCCGAATGGATCAAAGCTAGAGAACAGAGTGGGCCTGGGGGTTTACATTGAGAACCCAGGGACTGAGGAGGCCACCGTAACGCAGAGGTTAGCATGTCCGCCTATGACGCTGAATGCCTGGGTTCGAATGCTGGCGAGACCATCAGAAAAAAATTTTTCAGCGGTGGTTTTCCCCTCCTAATGCTGGCAACATTTGTGAGATATCGGTGAGATGCCATGTAAAACTTCTCTCCATAGAGGTGTCGCACTGCGGCACGCCGTTCGGACTCGGCTATAGAAAGGAGGCCCCTTATCATTGAGTTTAAAACTGGAATCGGACTGCACTCATTGATATGTGAGAAGTTTACCCCTGTTCCTTAGTGGAATTTTCATGGGCAAAATTTGCATAATTTTACCCAGGGATTGAGATCTGTTTTAGACTGCCTGACCATAATACGGTCCTGCAGGCGGAGATTCGGGCGATCACAGAATGCATGAAGTGGTAAGGTGCTAACGCGAGAACATCAAGTGTGAAAATCTTTACCGGCAGTAAAATTGCCATAAGGGTAATAACAATCAGGACGGTAGGGTCACGAACAGTCTTGCAGTGTAAGAAGGAGATTAACTCCTTTTCTGTGGATAGGAAAATTCGCATCGTTTGGGTGCCGGGCCATAACGGGATAAGGGGAAATGAAAGATTAAGGCCAGAGGACTGCCGTCAATAAACTTGGTCTTGAAGCCTTTTGGGTCGACGCAGTCCGAGTTAAGGGAGTGGACGACATTGTGGAACAGCGAAACGGTCTATAGGACGGCGAAAATTCTATGGAAGAGATCCAGATCTTGAGAAGACGAGGCTATTACTGAAAGGAGACAAGAAAGAGGTCAGTATAGCTATTGGTATCATAACGAGACATATAGGACTACGAGCTCACTTATGTAAAATCGGGCATGCGAGGAAGATGATGAGACGTTGGGCCATTTCCTTTGTCATTACCCAGCTTTCGCGTCCAACAGATACCGGTACTTAGGTGGAGACACAATATCAGATATGAACCAACTTAGGGGAGTAACATTGAAAACAATTAGGGATTTTGTAAGTAGCACGGAATTCCTAACTTAAAATTTTCTTTTCAGAGGTTATTTTATAGTTTTTAGAGCGCACAACAAGCCGACAACTGGTTTAGGTGTATGTCCATAGTGGCATGGGGCGGATTAATATATGCATCCTCTTTTCAACCTAACCTAACCTAACTCGACCACCGTACAATGGGGCATGGGACACAAGAACGCCTCAAAAGCTGTTGCCGACATGTCTATCATCAACATCGCTAAAGTCTGATGAATGGTAGCATTGTAAAAAGTGTGATACCCAGCGAATTGTTCAAATACAAGCAGCATGGAAAACTGTGGAGACCTCTTTGCACGCAGTTATGTGGCACAAGGAACGCCACATGCGGGCATTTGATCAGCACTTCTATGGGTGACCACCACAAATAGCTTTCTATGAATCCTATCACACGCAGACGATGTTCTAATAATTGTTAGGGGTAGGAGTCCAAAGAAGGCCAAAAGAGTCTTAGAGATAACATACGACTTAAGCTAGATTAAGGGGACTGAACTTTAATTCAGAGAAGACTGAATCCACCGGTTAACGAAAAAGGCGAAGACTGGTCCATTTGAGGAGGCACGATTACTTTGCTTTTAATAACCAACCATTTCAAGTACCAAGGAGTGATCTTGGATATGAAACTGAGACGAAT
Source organism: Stomoxys calcitrans (assembly GCF_963082655.1). Taxonomy (NCBI): domain Eukaryota; kingdom Metazoa; phylum Arthropoda; class Insecta; order Diptera; family Muscidae; genus Stomoxys; species Stomoxys calcitrans. The sequence goes on along the minus strand of NC_081556.1, from coordinate 96,161,883 downwards.
TGTGGTAGTCGTAGAGAAAAGAGTTGTGGAAATTTTGAGAAGATTGGTTGATAAGAGGGACACTGCACTGCCTAAAGTGTCAATATTAGGATCGTTGCTAATCCTAGTCTTCCGAATCATGAAAAGGTCAGTGATGGTTCCATAGTCGGATGCCTGTTCAACTGCCGTGTATTTTAATATAAATATGTTTGCTCAACCTAGTCTTCCCAATATTGAGAAAGTCGCTGATGGTCTCGGTTTCGGCCCCTGTTAGTTCAGAGCTAGGCCTGATGTTTTCATATGAGGATTTTGCCTATCCTTGCCTTCCCAACTATGAAAAGGACAGCCTTGGTCGCGTTAAACAGCTTGCTTTTAGTGTTGGCTAAACTTGTCATGTAGACATGGCCAATTCCTGCCTCAAGGAGAGTTCATTCCGCCTTCTCCTCCCTATGGAAGACTTGCCAATTCTCCACAATTAAACCTTGGATTTGCTTCCTTAAGAATATCACCATGATTTCCCTAGCGAATTTGCTGTCCCATCCCTTGATGAAAACCGTCGTCTTTGTGAGCTGGGGGATGTCCATATTTCTTACTAAGTCGAGCTTTGCCCCCTCTCAGAGAGTGTGGATACTTCTAGCGAGCTTTTGGAAGATATCAATACATTCTGCTGATACAGAGGGCAGCATCAAGATGTCCCATCTATACTCGCACTATAGGTCTGGAAAATGGGCAGAGTGATCCCGCTACTGAAGCCTGGAAAGGAGCCGAGTTTGGGGAAGTCGTACAGATCGATCTCCTTTCTCTCACCAGTAGCAAAGACGCTTAAGGCATTACTTCTCCCGAGCCTCGTAGGAGAATTTCCATTTACAGAGCATCAACATGGATTTCAAAGACTGCATAGCACAACAACTGCTTTGCATGCCATCACCGCACACATTTGCCATGGCTTCAATCAGCCCAGGCCATGTGATAGGACGGTCCTCGTGACACTGGAACCACACGCTCAGCCATGCCAAACTATTTGAGGACAACGCCAACACATCCCTCCAGCCAGACCTGAAATGCTGGGTCGCGAATTAACTGTGTGGTCGCCAGTCTTTTGTGGAATTTAGGGATAAGAAGTCGAAGCAGCGTAGAGTGAAGCAGGGAGTTCCCCAAGGTGGGGTTATATCTCCGGCACTGTTTAACCACTACCTATCCTCCATTCCACACCCTCCAGACGGCATAGAGATCGTATCATAGGCGGACGATTGTACGATCATGGCATCAGGCCCCTACCCATTGTTGCCATCTGTGATAGGTTGAACGTCAACCTCAACGAACTTGACTCATGTTTCGCTGCAAGAAATCTAAAGATATCTGCCACCAAATCTTCAGCCACATTGTTCACTACAAATGCACGTGAGGTGAATACCGAGCTGACTATGATGACCGATAGAGAAATGATTTCGACCATCAAGTGTCCCAGAATACTTGGCGTCATATTTGACAGCTTTTACACATTCGCGCCACATGCCACAGCAATTTGCGATAAAGTCAAAATATAGGAACAAGGACCTCAAGTCATTCGCCGGCAGCACTTGGGGTGCAGACAAAGAAACGTACAAAGCAATTGGCCGGTCTGTGGTAAGTTATGAAGCGCCAGTGTACAGTGAATAATATTCAGATCTGTCAGAATGCCGCCCTCCGAACTGCGACGGGCTGTGTCCTCAGTTCTCATGTGGACCACCTCCATCAGGAGACAAAGATCCTACCAGTGCGAAGACATCCGAATTGCGACGGGCTGTCTTCTCAGTTCTCATGTAGACCACCTCCATCGGGATACAAAGATATTACCAGTGCGAAGACATAACTAAATGCTGTCTAAGCAATACCTTTTCCAAATCATCATCTTGTGGATAGATATCCACCGCCCAGAAGCCTTAAGGTAGATCTACACGATCTAGAGCGAGTGGTTCAGGGCTACAAGAGAGAACCTCTAGATCAAGCGGCATGTCAAGCAGGTCTAGACAACATTCATACACGGTAGTAGATGCGGTAAATAGCTATCGGGTGATTGTAAACCTTGGAGAACGACCGCCTCCCATTGCACCTGAAGAAATTGACCTCCCCCGGCAAACCAGAGAAGTTCTGCCTCAATTACGTTCCGGCAGATGCAGCCGCCTCAATTCCCACAGAGCTAGGATTGATGCCGAGGTGCAAGATGTATGTCCCGATTGCAACCAGGGACCACACGATACGCGTCACCTGTTTAACTGCCCAGCCAGACCTACTAGACTCAGACCCATATCCCTGTGGACGCACCCCATCTTAGTCGCAGAGTTCCTGGGTCTTAACACTCAACAGAATCAAGCAGATGAAAGATAGAACACAACAAACTGCTACAACAGCAACATTGGTAGGCCCTCTTTAGAGTTCCACACATGTTCGAAAATCTGCACCTTAACCAGATCTTCCACTTGGGACCGATGATATGGTGGAACCCTATCGAAAGCACTGCCGATATTTATGACTGCCTTCATCAGCTCATCTCTATTTTTCTTCCTTACTACTCTGGCATAAGAGGGTGGCTTCTTACCTTTTCCATCTTCATCTTCCCTGGTGACTGTGGCTTCCTTTTGGAGGTCCTAGTCTTCCATGAAGACTCAGACGCCGTGCGCGTTCCCTTCGTTCTTATTGCGATTTTGTCTCCATTCACAGAACACTGTCTAGAGTTTCCATTGCGGGAGAGCTGACTTGGTCTTCCCAAAGTACTTGGAAGTGGGGAACTCTATTCTTGCAGCTGATAATTTGTATGGATAGACCCTTTTCAGAGTTCCACACATGTTTGAAAATCCGCTCGTTAACCAGATCCTCCACTTGGGACCGATGATCTGGTGGAGTCCTATCGGATGCACTGTCGATATTGATGAGTAACTTCGTCAGCTCATCTCTGTTGTGCTTTCTTACTATTCTAGCGTAAGAGGGCGGCTTCCTACATTTCCATCTTCATCTTCCCTGGTGACTGTGGATTCCTTTTGGAAGTCCCAACTACACTGGGACCAACTGCACATTCCTATGGTTCATTCGGCTCTTCATCATTTGTTAGTCTGACGACTGTTTGTGCGCTATGAGTACTTCTCTCGACTAGAGGTGCCAAGGTACCCCCACCTAGAGGAGGGGCGTCTGATGCCTGCAGCTTTTGGCTCTTTGGTGTCAATTTTGAACCTAATCCTGAAAGGCTTTATAATTTTTGCATAGTAGGTAGTACCTATTCCGAGATGCAGATATTCTTCCTTAAGGAGCGAAATGAAAATACGTCCGCTCCACTCAACGATTACCATATCAATTGCACTAACTCCTAGAGGCAAGTGTTAATTTTAAAAAACTTGCAGTCTAATTACCTCTATGACCCACCTTAATGTACCCATATCTGTTTACGTGGCAATGTTGTTCAAGACCAAAAAATATGTTGTAACATATTTTATGTATGCAATAATTTTCATCAAAATCAATAGACATTTTCATCACAAACGACGAGCATGAGTTTTTCCTATTCGTGCCTGATTGTTGTTCATATACGTAGTTGGCACCTCAAGGTCTTTTGTCATGAAATTCAAATTCAATATTCCGAAAGCAAAATTCGGAAAATTTACTGTGCACATTAAATTAAAAAAAGTCACAAGCAAAAATTAGGTCAATTGTTGGTTAAGATAACCATGTTGATTGATTTTTGCCTTTTCCTATAGTCGGCCAATCATGTAAAGATGACCAGTGATGGCAACGATAATTTTCAAATGGGTCTTTTTTCTGATTCCTTTGTATGGTGGTTTGTGGAGCTCTCTTGAAAACTCATTTGAAATTTCACAGATTGTTAATGTCATTTTAAAAGTTAATGATCCCAAAAATTTCATGGTTCTTTGCCTTTGAGTTGTGGCATGTCTTATTATACCCTACACCATAGGAGGGGGTATACTAATTTCATCATTCTGTTTGTAACACCTCGAAATATGCGTCTGAGACCCCATAAAGTATATGTATTCTTGATTGTCATGTCATTTTAAGTCGATCTAGCCATGTCCGTCCGTCTGTCCGTCCGTTCGTCTGTGCGGCTGTCCGTCCGTCTGTACGTGTGTCCGTCTGTCTGTCTGTCTGCCCGCCCGTCCGTCCGTCCGTACGTCTGTCTGTCTGTCCGTCTGTCTGTCCGTCTGTCTGTCCGTCTGTCTGTCCGTCTGTCTGTCTGTCTGTCCCTCTGTCCGTCTGTCTGTCCGTCTGTCTGTCCGTCTGTCTGTCTGTATGTCTGTCTGTCCGTCTGTGTGTCGGTCTGTCTGTCTGTCCGTCTGTCCGTCTGTCCGTCTGTCCGTCCGTCCGTCTTTCTGTCTGTCCGTCCGTCTGTATGTCTGTCCGTCCGTCTGACCGTTCGACCGTCCGTTTGTCTGTCTGTCTGTCCGTCCGTCCGTCTGTCTGTCCCTCTGTCCGTTTTTCTGTCTGTCCGTCCGTCAGTCTGCCGTCCGTCTGTCTGTCCGTCCGTCTGACCGATCGACCGTCTGTCTGTCCGTCCGTCCGTCTGTTGTCCGTCTGTCTGTCTATCTATCTGTCTGTCCATCTGTTCGTCCGTCCGTCTGTCTGTCCGTTTGTCGGTCCGTCTGTCTGTCCATCCGTCTGTCCGACCGTCTGTCCGACCGTCGGTCTGTCCGTCCGTCCGTCTGTCTGTATGTATGTCCGTCCGTCTGACCGTTCGACCGTCCGTTTGTCTGTCCGTCTGTCCGTCTGTCTGTCTATCCGTCTGTCCGTCCGTCCGTCCGTCCGTCTGTTCGTCCGTCCGTCCGTCAGTCTGTCCGTCCGTCTGTCCGTCCGTCTGTCTGTCGAAAGCACGCTAACTTTCCAATAAGTAAAGCTAGCCGCTTGAAATTTTGCCCAAACACTTATCGTTAGTGTAGGTCGGTTGGGATTGTAAATGGACCAAATCGATCCATGTTTTGATATAGCTGTCATATAAACCGATCTTGGGTCTTGACTTCTTGAGCCGCTAGAGGGCGCAATTCTCATCCGATTTGGCTGAAATTTCGCACATAGTGTTTTGATATCACTTCCAACAACTGTGCTAAGTATGGTTCAAATCGGTCTATAACCTGATATAGCTGTCATATAAACCGATCTTGGGTCTTGATTTCTAGAGCCTCTAGAGTGCGCAATTCTTATCCGATTGAAATGAAATTTTGCACGACGTGTTTTGTTCTGATATCCAACCATTGTGCCAAGTATGGTTCAATTTGGTTCATAACCTGATATAGCTGTCATATAAACCGATCTTGGGTCTTGACTTCTTGAGCCTCTGGAGTGCGCAATTCTTATCCGATTTCGCTGAAATTTTGCATGACGTATTTTATTCTTACTTTCAACAACTTTTTTAAATAAGGTCCAAATATGTTCATAACCTGATATAGCTGCCGTATAAACCTATCTGGGATCTTGACTTCTTGAGCCTCTAGAGGGCGCAATTCTCCTCCGATTTGGCTGAAACTTTGCATGAGGTGTTTTGTTATGACTTCCAATAACTGTGCAAAGTATGGCGCAAATAACCTGAATAACCTTACATAACCTGATATAGCTGCCATATAAACCGATCTGGGATCTTGACTTCTTAAGCCTCTAGAGGGCGCAATTCTCATCCGATTTGGCAGAAATTTTGTACAACGGCTTCTCTCTTGACCTTCAACATACGTGTCTTATGTGGTCTAAATCGATCAATAGCTTGATACAGCTCCCATATAAACCGATCTCCCGATTTTGCTTCTTGAGCCCCTACAAGGCGGAATTCTTCTAAAAAGACAAATGCGATCCATGGTGGAGGGTATATAAGATTCGGCCCGGCCGAACTTAGCACGCTCTTACTCGTTTGAGTGTGTGTGGTTGGTTATTGCTGTTGTGGTCTTCCTTTTATTTAATGCGAAAACAATATTTATTTATGCTGATGCTGATTTGAAGTCATCGACAGAAATAATTATCGAGTTTCCAAGTGGTTTTTATGATGTCAATAAATTGTTGTTGTTGTTGGATTTGACAAGATTTTCATTGGCATTTGTTGCGTCATTCAACAGCTAACGCCTGTCCAGTGGTAGGGCAAAGCAAAAATTTTTATAGTTTTTTTTTTTGTTTTTCTCCTACTTTGTTTAAGAGGATATTATGATCGGCTGTCAATATGCCCACTGGCAAAAATAGATTTCGACCCTACATTTCATAATTTCTAATGGGTTGTCAACATTCTTAGTGGATTTTGTTTTTCTTTTGATTGTGCCATTTGTGTTGTCTCAAGAGTTTGAAAAGTGTGTGGGCTTGAGGGCAATAACACCATCAAACGCAAGGTTGCATAGCAAACGCTTGAGGAAAATAATAAAAGTCTCAGGTGGTGACTAAAATAAAATCAACGCCCCAAATGAAAAGTAAAAGGTAGACAGTTAGTGCGCTTGTTATAGGTTTAAAACCCTAAATCGGGAGATGGGTCTTTAAAGCAGCTTAGACCAAATGTGGTTCGATTTGGGCCATATACGTTACAGCTACGAGGATTCTAATATAACTCACTATACCAAGACCTAAAATCGGAAAATCGGTCAGTATGGCACCCATATCCAAATAAGGGCCGATGTGGACCATATTCAGCATCTAACTGTACTCAGTTTCAGCGAAATCTGTTAATAAATTCAACTTGTAAAGGCTTAAAACCTATATTGGAAGATTGGTCTATATGGCAACCAAATACAAATATGGTCTGATCTCCACCGTACTCGGCAAGAATATCGAGTAGTCTGATTCATCTCACTCCGGTTAGGTTAAGTAAGAGTGATGGTCTATGTTCGAAACAGACTCACTTTGACAATTTTAGTCTATGGTGATACCACACCACAGTAGCCACAGAGTAGACCTCCGATGGCAGTCAAACCCAAGACCGCCGCCTTGGTAATCCCAGCACGTTACCAACTCGCATACCAGGGCGACCAAATCACTGCACAAAATTTCAGCAAAATTGGGTTTTATGTGGCAGCCATACCCAAATATGGTTCAACTTGGACTATACTCGGCAAGGAGTATACGGAAGCTACTAGAAAACACTGTACCAAATTCCGGCGAAATTGACTAATAAATGTTCGTTTTATGGAGCTAAACCTCAAATAGGTGTATCGATCTATATGATGAGACCAGCCGAACCGGGCCCGCCCCGCTGCGCCTTTTCTAACTCTCTGATATCTTTTCAGGATGAGAAGACCTCGCCCTGAATGTGAATATCGAAATCGTACCATTGTAGCATATGTCCGCCTATGAAGATGAATTATCGTGATTGGTCTATATATCCATTTGGAGGGTTTTGGGCGGCCCCCGAGACACCAGACTACAACAATAAAAACCATTTTTTGTTTTTGGTGACGGTAGGTTACGTTGGATTAGGTTGAAAAGAGGGTGCAGATATTAATCTGCCCCATGCCACTATCGAAAAAGTAACCTCGAAGAAGAAAATTTTAATTTTTAGGAAATGCTCCAATCTCTCATCATCTTCCCCACTTGCCCTACACATGCTATCACTTGCCGCACCGATTTTGCATAAGTGAGGTCGTAGTCTTATGTGTCCCGTTATGACTATACTGACCTCCTTCTCACTTCTTTTCAGTAATAGCCTCGATATCCTCTGGATCCCCCCTTAGAATTTTCGCCGTCCTGCCGACCGTTTCGCGTTTGTCGCCCACGCGCTTAAATCGGACTGCGTCAAGTCGACTCTTTTAGTTGCCAGACCCTGATGATGTATCACCAGTTGAATTACAATAAATTTCAGACTGGTTCCTTGGCTTAGGGAGATATTCTCTGCTTGAATCACCATGTCATATATACCTGTGGGATGGAGGGATACGAAGATCATTTTCATTCCGAAAGCAGGAAAATCTTACCACACGAAGGCGAAAGATTTTCGTCCTATTGGTAGTCTGTCATCCTTAATGCTGAAGACTCTAGAGAGGCAAAGATCCCTGGAGTTCGCCTGTCGCGGCAGCAGCATGCATATAGTAAATGCAAATTCACTGAAACAGCCCTTCACGACCTAATCGGACATAGAGTGTTCTCTCGCCGTCAAGGAATATGCAATGGTAACATTTCTTGACATTGAAGGTACTTTTAATAATGCAATCAACTCTACCTTAAGAAAGTTCATTAATAACTTACTTACTAAAAGATGCATTACGGCCGTCTTGGGATCCGGAGGAGGTAGATTGTCTCCTCTACTTTGGAATATAGGCATTAACAATATATTATTGTTTCTGGGAAAAAAGATGTAAGGGGAAGTTTCTCAGCACTCTAAGAGATATGCTTCAGGAAGCTCTATATGCAACAGCAAAGTGGGCTACCGAAATTGGTCTAGGCATAAATCCGTGCAAGACAGAAGTAGTTCTATTCGGAAGAAGATACAAGTTGCCTACAGTGCAACCTCTCTCCTTGGGTGGAGAGAATGTTCCGTTTACAGAAAGCACAAAATACCTGGGTGTTTTGCTGGACAGGAAATTTAACTTCAAATTCAACATTTTGGAAAGGGCAAGAAAGACAACTCTTGCCCTATACACCTGCAAGAGAGCCATTGGCAAAAGTTGAGGGTTTAGACCGCGTGTCATGCATTGGGTATATACTGCAGTTGTCAAAACCTATAATGCTATATGGTGTAGTGGTCTGGTGAACGGCGCTTCAAAAGTCCACCTACTACTCAATACTTAACCGGATCCAAAAGGATGGCTTGTTTGTGCATCACAGCCGCACTGAGGACGACACCATCTGATGCACTGAATTACATAGGACCGAAGGACAACGAATGATAGATACATCAAAGAGGGGGCTGCGAGCATTCCAAACTATATGGCCTAATCCAGACTTGAAGAGGTCTACTGCTTTGCTGTCATTGGCTAGAACAGACGTCTCAATCATTGTGTCCGTCATGACAGGTCCCTGTCTAATCGGCGCAACGACTTTTGCAGAAGCTGTGAGAACATCGAAGAAGAAGAGACTATAGAACACCTCCTGTGTGTCGGGACACACTGGCAGTCAAAAAGAGTTCCACTTTAAATTCTCATTTCTTTGAGAACCTGTCTGATTTAGCGGATGTGAACATTCGCAAGTTATTGGGCTTTTTAAAGCGATCTGGATCGTTCAACGGTAGGAAGGCATCTTCCTTCTACTGTTCCTGTGGTATCACAATGGACCAAAAAATGTCTAAGTGAGTCCGATGGCAGACTGCCACTTAAACCTAACCTAACCTGCCATTTACAAAAAAAAAATGGTGTGACAGCCATGTGAGGAACTCTGCCATTAGCCAAAAAAAAATGGTATGACAGCAGTCTCTATGACTTCTCCCCAACGAGGTGTCGCACTGCGGTACGCTGTTCGAACTCGGCTATAAAAAAGAGGCCTCTTATCATTGAGCTTATGCTTGAATCGGACATCACTAATAGATATGTCAGACGTTTGCCACTGTTCCTTAATGGAATGTTCATGAGCAATCCCAATCTGATCCAATTTTGTTCACAATCAATAACGTTGGTCCTTGGATCAAAAAAGTGCCTTATACAATATTTTGTGACAAACGGACAACAAGCAAGAGTTTCACTTTAGGTTCCTATTTTTTGAATTGTTGAATTAGCAGATAAGGGCATTTACTATATATACGTATATGAGGCTTCCTAAAGTTGTCTGGCTAGGTCAAAGGTAGGAACTATAAGTCTTCTTCTATCTCCTATCGCTGGTATAACAGTGGACTGAATTGTCTAAGTGAGTCTTGACGATGATCAATGCTGAAATATTTTGTCTGATGTTCTCGCCAGGATTAGAAGCCAGGCGCTCATTGTCAAAGGCAGGCATGCTAACATCTGTGACACGGTTGTCTTCAAGAGTCTCCAGCCAAGAGGTTTAATAACTCAGGACCCTTGTTACAATGCAATAAGGACGATTTCTAGACTAACCTAGAAAAACGGTCACGCAAAAAAAAAATTCTTGCAGATCATAGAGTAACAAATTTAAGAATAAACTTACATAGAATAATTAAAGACTATATTCGTACGTACCTGTAAAGAAATAAAAAAAAATATATCATTAGTATTGTAGTTAAAGGAATTTGTTTTTTTTTAAACCCACCCAAATATTTTAAAACCCTCCCTCCACGGAATGACTAGATGAGTATGTAGTACCCCCATACTAGTCATTCCGTTTGTAACACCTCGAAATGTTGAAAAGTGTAAAGAGTATAAAAATATGGAGGCCACCGTATCGCAGAGATTATCATGTCCGTCTATGACGCTGAACGCCTGGGTTCGAATCCTGGCGAGACCATCAGAAAAAAATTTCAGCGGTGGTTTTCCCCTCCTAATGCTGGCAACAATTGTGAGGTACTATGCCATGTAAAACTTCTTTTCAAAGAGGTGTCGGCATGCCGTTCGGACTCGGTTATAAAAGGGAGGCGATTTATCAGTGAGCTTAAACAGCACTCTTTAATATGCGAGAAGTTTGCCACTGTTCCTCAGTGGAATGTCAAGGGGCAATATTTCTGTCCAATGCGACTTAACCTTCGAACCAGTTAAGTTTACCATTTGAAATATTTCAAAAATACTAAGTATTGAGGGCCGTTTTGGAATTGCCAATCTTTGGAATTGGCCAATGTTTACATATTGCTCCTATATAAAACAATATCTCTATTTGGTTTCTTGCTCCACTAAAGCGCACAATTATTATGCCCAATGACTTTTGTTATGACCCCTAATATCCATATCAAGCATGGTTAGAATCGGTCCATAACCTCATGTATATAAAATTCAATTTATGTTTAGACTCAAAAACGGCTGAACCGATTACCTTAAAATTTTCACAGATTGTGTGGGTTGGTCTGGAAGGAAACATAGGCTATATAATTTTTTGAAATCAGGAGGGGGGCGGACCCTCCCCCTTACTCCAAAAGTACTACCGTAAAATAAAAGTGGACCGATCGGGTCAATATGGGATTCAAATGAAATATATTCAAGAGTAGAGTATGAATTTCATAATAAAAGTTGGGTTCAAGTACCCGAGGGACCGCTCCAGCCCCAAAACCTCTCAAAATAAGTTTATATGACGATCATGACAATATGGGACTCAAATGAAAGGTATTCGGGAGTAGATTGCGAATATGGCCAGGATGGAGAAATAGGCTTTATAATTTGTTGATTTTGGAAGTGGGCGGACCCTCCCCCGTTACCCAAAATCAAGGTTGGACCGATCGGGACAGTATGGGTATCAAATGAAAGGTATTGGAAAATAGTATACGAATATGGTATTAAAATTTGGTTCTAAGTACCCATTGGGCCGTCCCAACCCTAAAATTCCCCCAAACAGACATATTGGGACATATTCATGTCAATATTGGCCTCAAATGAAAGATATTCGGGAGTAGATTATGAATCTTGCATACAAAATCAGATCGAAGTATAGGTGGTCACCCTACCCCCGAAAAACACCTTAAAAGGGCATATGACCCATCATGACCATATGGGACTCGATTTTTTTTTTTTGTTTGTTCCGTAGAATCAAAAACGGTTGAACCGATTGTCTTAAAATGTTCACAGATTGTGTAAGTTTGTCTGGAAGGAAACATAGGCCATATAATTGTTATACCCTCCAGCATAGGATGGGGGGTATACTAATTTCATCATTCTGTTCCTAACTACTCGAAATATTCGTCTGAGACCCCATGAAGTATATATATTCTTAATCGTAGCGACATGTTATGTCGATCTAGCCATGTCCGTCCGTCCGTCTATCTGTTGAAATCACGCTACAGTCTTCAAAAATGGAAATATTGAGCTGAAACTTTGCACAGATTCTTTTTTTGTTCATAAGCAGGTTAAGTTCGAAGATGGGCTATATCGGACTATATCTTGATATAGCCCCCATGTAGACCGATCCGCCGATTAAGGGTCTCAGGCCAATAAAATCCACATTTATTACCCGATTTTGCTTAAATTTGTGACAATGAGTTGTGCTAGGCCCTTCGACATCCTTCTTTAATTTGACCTAGATCGGTCCAGATTTGGATAAAGCTGGCATATAGACCAATCCTCCGATTTAGGGTCTTAGGCCCATAAAAGCCACATTTATGATCCGATTTTGCTGATATTTGAGACAATGAGTTGTGTTAGGCCCTTCGACATCCTTCGTCATTTTGGCGCAGATCGGTCCAGATTTGGATATAGCTGACATATAGACCGATCCTCCGATTTAGAGTCTTAGGCCCATAAAAGCCACATTTATTATCCGATTTTGCTGAAATATGGGAAAGTGAGTTCTCTTAGGCCCTTCAACATATTTCTTTAATTTGACCCAGATCGGTCCAGATTTGGATAAAGCTGCCATATACACCAATCCTCCGATTTAGGGTCTTAGGCTCATAAAAGCCACATTTATGATCCGATTTTGCTGATATTTGGGACAATGAGTTGTGTTAGGCCCTTCGACATCTTTCGTTTATTGTGCCCGGATCGGTCCAGAGTTGGTTATAGCTGCCATATAAGCCGATCATCCGATTTAGAGACTTAGGCCCATAAAAGCCACATTTATGATCCGATTTTGCTGATATTTGGGACAATGAGTTGTGTTAGGCCCTTCGACATCCTTCGTGATTTTGGCGCAGATCGGTCCAGATTTGGATATAGCTAACATATAGACCGATCCTTCGATTTAGGGTCTTAGGCCCATAAAAGCCACATTTATTATCCGATTTCGCTGAAATTTGGGAAAGTGAGTTCTCTTAGGCCCTTCAACATATTTCTTTAATTTGGCCTTAATCGGACCAGATTTGGATATAGCTGCCATATAGACCGATCTCTCGATTTAAGGTTTTGGGCCCATAAAAGGCGCATTTATTGTCCGATGTCGCCGAAATTTGAGACAGTGAGTTAAGTTAATCCCGTTGACATACTTCTGCATTATGGCACAGATCGGTCCAGATTTGGATATAGCTGCCATATAGACCGATCGCTCGATTTAGTGTTTTAGGCCCGTAAAAGGCGCATTTATTGTCCTATGTTGCTGAAATTTGGGACAGAGAGTTAAGTTTAGCCCCTCCACATATTTCTGCAATATGGTCTAGATCGATCAAGATTTGCATATAGCTTCCATATAGACCGATATCTCTATTAAAAGTCTTGGCACCAAAAAAAGGGGCATTCATAATCCGATTTAACTGAAATTTGACACAGTGATTTATGTTAGGCTTTTCGACGTCCATGTTGTTTATGGTTCAGATTGAACACATGACTTGTACTTATTCGTATTTGGTCCAAATCGGTTCATATTGCGATATAACTGCCATGGGAGATAAGGTATGCAATTTTCACCGGATTTTAATGAAAGGTGGTTTACATATATACCCGAGGTGGTGGGTATCCAAAGTTCGGCCCGGCCGAACTTAACGCCTTCTTACTTGTTATTATTTAGAACACACAATAAGGCGATTACTGGCTTAGGTACATATCCATAGTGACATGGGCGGACTAAATTATATACCCTCTTTTCAACCTAACCTAACATAACCTATTATTTCCCACCTTCGGGCACCAGTGTACTCTCATTTCCAATGGCTTCAGGGATATTCGTGTTTAAATTTTTTGCAATTTTGACCGAGAATTGCTTTGTTTCATGAAAGCTAAGCTCGACTTTCATTTTTATGCATCATTTAGATTCGTGACAAAATTTGCAATGAAATTTGCAATATGTCCGCATCAGATATTTCAGGTAAAAGTTATACAGTTTGAAAGTCAAAAACCATTCGTGAATTTCGAAATACAAGGAAGGTCTCGGTCAAAATTGCAAAAAAAAAAGTCGATTATCGCCGAAATATATATATATATATATATAGATATTGTAGACCTCAAGTGGACTTTTTTGCGGGGATTTTTGAGCACTATCCAGCAAAGAAAAATCTTGGAAGCCATACCTCAAAAGAAAAGTTGGCAACCTCATCATATTTTCGAAATAACGAGGTGAAAAAATTTAGGAGCGTGCCAAAAGGCGCCCGGACAACCTTGGGCATTCTGCACACAATCTCGATAGCACCTTAGCTCTAACCGCTCCAAATTTCAATGAGATATCCGTTTTCACACTTCACATATTTTACTAGGTTACCACTGTGCAACGTATCCAAATATGATCGGATCTACACCATAATCACTGGGAAATGTAGGGGTCTAATTTATCTCCCTGTACCAAATTTCAGCATAATCGGGTAATAAAAATGCCTTTTATGAGTTAAAGATCTTAATCGAGATATCGGACTATATGGGGGCTATATTAAAATGTGGGCCGATCTGAACCATACTCTGAACAGCTTACTGTGCCAGCGAAATTGAAAAATGAAATCGCCTTTTGATGGGCCCAATAACTCAAATATGGAGATCGGTTTATATAGCAGAACTATCCAAGTATATTCCGTACTCTGTACGGAATACAGAGTATATTCCATATATACTCTGTACAGAGTATATTCCATATTCTGTGCGGGTTTTTAAGGGCCTAACGAAACTCAATGTGCCAAATTTGAACGAAATCGGGAAAAGAGGTCCCTTTTGCCTCCATCTTTCGAAACAGTGGTGATATTTTGCTCATGAATGCTGTCCAATTCAATTTAATCTCAATGGTAATGGACCTTCTTTTTGTAACGGTGTTTGAACGGCTTGCCGTAAGGCGGCACCACTTAGGAAAGAAGTTTAACAAGTTTGACAAATGTCGCCAGTAATAGTGAGGGAAAATAACCATTGATTGACATTTTTTGATATTCTCGCTAGGATTTGAGCAGGATCATTCAATAGGCAGACATGCTAAAACTCTTAAACTTTTTCCAATAATGACTTTGGTTTCTCGAAATGCACGCCAAATGTTAACTTCCTATCACTTTATTGCTCATACATATTTAAATGTATTCAATCACTTAATCACTCATATTTAATGCACTTCAAATCTCTTACTCTTAACTCAACTCAAGTTAAAACAGAATGATTTAAATGATGGAAGCTTGTAATCCCCAAAACCTAACAAAGTTCTTGGGCGCCTGTTGGTCGTTGCTTCTGTTTGAGGCTCTTGATATTGTCAAAAGCCCCATACTGCAAATGATCGTTAAACAAAATGAAGAAAAAAGAAGTTTTATGCAAAAATCTGGAGCACATCAATCAATTTAATAAACAAAGAATTACTGGCAGAGCTTTCTTCCTCTTCTTCTGCTCTTGTGGTTAGTGATGCGATACAATATCAAAACAAATCCCCCACTGATGAGAGCAAAAAATACGATGTGAAAATACTAAAATAAAAGGCCAACAGAAAAAAAAAATTATTTCGCAAAAACCGGCTTTTTTGGTTGAAAGAAAACAAAAAAAAACCAAAAATACCGAAATGCTGATATATTTTGATGTATGTATGTGCCTCTCAATGATACTTGGGGATTAATGTTTGTATTTGTATGTGGTTTTACATAGAAGTGGTCATCATGCTAATGAAAGGGTTATGAAAAAATCGAATTTAAATTATCTAAACTATTTAAAATATGGCTCTATAATCCGGGTAGAGCAAGAGAATATTTTTCCATTAGTAGAAAATAAATAATTTTCAATTAAAGGAAATTGCAAAGAAAATCTGAGCTCGTCTCGAAAGAGGAACAAACAAAAATTGTAACAGGCAAAAAACTTGAAAATGAAAAAGTTCGGCAGAGATTCGAGCCGGCCCGAGATTCGAGTCTGATCATGCGAGAGCTGTTGCAGCTGTTGTTTGGCGTTCGCGGCCATCAATACAACTTCCAAGAGATGCACAGAATCATGTGTATGCCATGGAAGTAGTGTAGCTGTGTAGACAAAAAAACTGTCATTACCCAAAAACACAAGCATTGGGAGAAGCACCGCTAACAGACCGGGTGGTCGAGCGTGGTAAATGTGGAATTTTTATCATAGAGGCGTTTTCCCAACAAAATACGGTATAAACACAACATTCCAACGTACGACCTTTAAAGCTTTCACTCCTAATATGGCCGTTGAGTTATTCAAACCAAATGACGCAACGCATCCCATAGTGGTTGGTGTGTGTTGCGATCTCTGGCTTTTCTTTTCCATTTGCAAAGAAAATCCCCGATAATTGAACTCGCATCGAACGAGGGACCAAGTGTAAATTGTACATTCAATAAGTAAGGAAAGGTAAAAGTCAGGCAGTTATTCAAACCAAATGACGGAACGCATCCCATAGTGGTTGGTGTGTGTTGCGATCTCTAGCATTTGCATTTGCAAAGAAAATTCCCGATAATTCAACTCGCGTAGAAAGAGAAACAAATGAAAATTATACATTCAATAAGTAAGGAAAGGTAAAAGTCAGGCAGTGCCAACTATATAATATCCCACCCTAAGCAAATCCGTGCCAAATTAAGGGAACTATGACTCTACAAGTGTAAATCGAGCAATGCGTATATGTGGGAGCTATATCTTAATCTGAACTGATTTTGAGAGTAAATAAAACAAAACATTTTTTGAAATAAGTGCATCAGCAATTTTCTTTTAATAACTAATACTTTCTTTACCAAAAGACTATGTGCCGACATTGGAAAATGATGCCGACCACTCGTGAGAAAGCACTTTTTTTGACAAAAATTGAAAACTTCCCAAAGTTTATAAAAGTAATGGAAATGTTTGGTTAATACATCTAAAAATAAGTAAAACGGCATTAAGTTCGGACGGGCCGAACCTCGGGTATATATGTAAACCACTTTTCGACATAATTCGGTGAAAAATGCATAATTTATATCCCCAAGGCAGCTATATAGAAATATGGTCCGATTTGGACCGAATTCGGCACGAACATTGAATGGTCTAATAAGTACAAGACACTGTTTAAAATATTGGTCTTTTTGGCAAAAATGCAAATTTTGCCCATGAACATTCCATTAAGGAACAGGGGCAAACTTCTCACATATCAATGAGTGCAGTCCGATTCAAGTTTAAGCTCAATGATAAGGGGCCTCCTTTTTATAGTCGAGTCCGAACGGCGTGCCGCAGTGCGACACCTCTTTGGAGAGAAGTTTTACATGGCATAGTACCTCACAAATGTTCCCAGCATTAGGAGGAAAAAACCACCACTGAAAATTTTTTCTGATGGTCTCGCCAGGATTCGAAACCAGGCGTTCAGTGTCATAGGCGGACATGCTAACCTCTGCGCTACGGTGGTCTCCTCGGTGGTCTTTTTGGCAGCTATATCCAATATCTGAACCACATAAGAAACGGATGTCGTAAAGCCTAACATAAGTCACTGCATCGAATTTCAGCGAAATCGGGCAATTAATGCGTCTTTTATGGGGTCAAGACTTTAAATCGAGGGATTGGTCTATATGAGAGCTATATCCAAATCTGGACCGACCAAAGCCACATTGCAAAAGAACGTCGAAGGGCCTAACACAACTCACTGGCCCAAATTTCGGCGAAATCGGACAATAAATGCGCTTTTTAATGACTCAAGACCCTAAATCGAGGGATCAGTCTATATGACAGCTATATCCAAATCTGGACCGATCTGGGCCAAATTGAAGAAGGATGTCTAAGGGCTTGGCACAACTCGCTACATGAAATTTCAGTGAAATCGGACTATAAACGGCCCCAAGACCTTAAATCGAGAAATCGGTCTATATGGCAGCTTTATTCAAATATGGACCTATCTGGGTCACATTGCAAAAAGATGTCAAAGAGCCTAACACAACTCACTGTCCCTCATTTCGGCAAAATCGGAAAATTAATGCGCCTATTATGGGTCAAAAACCTTAAATCGAGAGATCAGTCTATATGACAGCTATATCCTAATGTGGACCGATGTGGGCCAAATTGACAAAGAATGTCAAAGACCCTAGCACGACTCACTGTCCCAAATTTCGGCGAAATCGGACAGTAAATTCGTCTTTTATGGGCCCAAGACCTTAAATCGAGAGATCGGTCTATATGGCAGCTATAACCAAATCTGGACCGATCAGGGCCACATTGAAGAAGGATGTCAAAGGCCCTGGCATAACTCATTGTCCTAAATTTCAGCAAAATCGGACATTAAATGCGCCTTTTATGGACCCAAAACCTTAAACCAAGAGATCGGTCTTTAGGCAGCTATATCGCAATCTGCAGCGATCGGGGCCAAATTGAAGCAGAAAATTGAGTGGCCTAACACAACTCCATGTCCCAAATTTCAGTAAAATCGGATAATAAATGTGGCTTTTATGGGCCAATTTCAATAGTCTTCGTCTTTAGGTCGAAAAGTATGCCTGTATCCCATCAATCTCACCATGGCAGCCGGTTGTACGTACCGAATTGACCCGATGAATTCCTTCATCGGCAAGGGTTCAGTGTACTATACACTGCTACAACAACACCAACATATCAAGCCTATGAATAACAAGTAAGAACGTGCTAAGTTCGGCCGGGCCGAATCTTATAAACACTCCACCAAGGTTCGCATCTGTCGAGTTCTTTGCGCAGTATCTCTTTTTAGGCAAACAAAAAATAATGAATAAGGACGGAGGAGGAGCTATATCAAGTTACTAGCTGGACAGGCCCCGCTTTGCTGCGCTTTCTTTAACTCTCTAACATCTATTTAGGGTGGGGACACTACGCCCAGAATGTGGATATAGTGCTACTGTAGCCTATGTCCGCCTATGACGCTGAACGCCTGCGTTCGAATCCTGGCGGAACTTCGGACAAAATTTAAAGCGGTGGTTATCCCCTCTTAATGCTGCCGACATTTGAGAGGTACCATACCATGCATGGTCATGTAAAAAATTCTCCTCAAAGAGGTATCGCACTGCGGCACATCGTGCGGACT
The DNA here is from genome assembly GCF_963082655.1 of Stomoxys calcitrans. Taxonomy (NCBI): domain Eukaryota; kingdom Metazoa; phylum Arthropoda; class Insecta; order Diptera; family Muscidae; genus Stomoxys; species Stomoxys calcitrans. The sequence goes on along the minus strand of NC_081556.1, from coordinate 96,143,043 downwards.
CGGCTATAAAAAAGGAACACCTAACTTGAATCGAAAAGCACTCATTGATGTATGAAAAGTTTGATCCTGTTCGGTTCCGGGCAAATTTTTACTCTATTCCCAAATGCCTTTCTTTTGAACTCCATATTACTGTATTGGTAAATATTTCGGGTTTAGGGGATATTTCGGGTGTGGCGATCAGTTCTCTTTTGGTTTTGGCTGGCGTTTTTGATGAAAGGGGGAGGATCAGCCACCATCCGATATCTATAAATTATATAACTTTTGTTTCCTTTTTTTGATTCCACAGAACAAACAAACAAACTGAGTCCCATATAGTCACGATGGGTCATATGCCCATTTGGGGAATTTTTGGGAGTTACACTTCGATCTGATTTTATATGCCAGATTCGTAATCTACTACCGAATACCTTTCATTTAAGCCCCATGTTGATAAGAACGACCAATTTGTCTGCTTTTAGATATTTTGGGGTTAGGGCGACTTCCTGGGTCTTTGGTACTTTTTAATACCATATTCGTATTCTACTCTTTAATACCTTTCATTTGATATCCATATTGTCTTTATCGGTCCACTTGTGATTTTGGGTGGTATTTTTGGGGTAATGGGGAGAGTTCGCCCCCTTCCGATATCAACAAATTATAAAGCATATTTCTTCTTCCTGACCATATTCGTAATCTACTCTCGAATACCGTTCAGTTGAGTACCATATTGTCATGATCGTCCAAAAAACCTATTTTACGGGGTTTTGGGGTTGGGGCGTCAAGACCCCAGATCGGTTTATATGGCAGCTATATCAGATTATGAACCGATTTCGACCATACTTCGCAAAAATCTTGGAAGTGATACTAAAACACCAGGTGCAAAATTACAGCGAAATCGGATAAGAATTGCACCATCTAAAAACTCAGAAAGTCAAGACCCAAGATCGGTTTATATGACAGCTATATTAGATTATGAGTCAATTTGAACCACACTTAGCAGAGTTGTTGGAAGTAATATCGAAACACCTCATGAAAAATTTTAGCCAAATCGAATAAGAATTGAGCCTTCTAAAAGCTCAAGAAGTCAAGACCCAAGATCGGTTTATATGGCAGCTATATCAGGTTATTATCCGATTTGAACCACACATAGCACAGTTATTGGAAATCATAACAAAAAACCTCAAACAATATTTCAGCCAAATCGGATAGGAATTGCGCCCTCTAGAGACTCAAGAAGTCAAGTCCCAAGATCGGTTTATATGGCAGCTATATCAAAACATGGACCGATTTGGCCCATTTACAATCCCAAACGACCTACACTAATAGTATTTGTGCAAAATTTCAAGCGGCTAGCTTTATTGCTTCAAAAGTTAGCGTGCTTGACAGACAGATGAACCGACGGACGGACAGACAGAGGGACATGGCTTATGGAGCCTTGTACTCATATCTTGAGGTGTTACAAGCAGAATGACGAAATTAGCATACCCTCATCCTGTGGTGGAGGGGGAGACCACCCTAGCGCAGAGAATTTGCATGTCCGCCTATGATGCTGAACGCCTGGGTTCGATTCCTGGCGAGACCATCAGGAAAAATTTTCATCGTTAGTTTTCCCCTCCTAATGCTGGCAACATTTGTGAGGTACTATGCCGTGTTAAACTTCTCCCCCAAGAGGTGTCGCACTGCGGCACACCGTTCAGACTCGGCTATAAAAAGGAGGCCCCTTATCATTGAGCTTAAACTGGGATCGGACTACACTCATTGATATGTGAGAAGTTTGCCCCCGTTTCTTAGTGGAATATTCATGGGCAAAACTTGCATTTGCATCCTAAGGTGGAGGGTATAAAAAAAGAATCTTCACAAAGTTTCAGCTCAATATCTCTATTTTTGACGACTGGCGCGTGATTTCCACAGACAGACGGACAGACATGGCTACATCGTCTTAGATTTTTCCACTGATCAAGAATATGTGTGCCTTATAAGGTCGGAAATGGATATTTCGATGTGTTGCAAACGGAATGACAAAATGAATATACCGCCATCTTTCGGTGGTGGGTATAAAAACAAAATTTCGAATTGAAAAAACTAAATTTCAATTGAATTTAACATTTGTTCCCCGAAAGAGGATGGATTGAAAGAGTCAAAATCCTTAAACTGCCGACTACTGGTACACTTCCCCTGTAAATTTCTTGCTCAGTGTGCTTTCTGAATGAAAATGGCCTCAAGGGGCCAATCTTTTCCCCAAGTGAATGTTGAAAAATCACAAAGTTGCACCTTTTCAAATAAACACACCTCATATGACTCCTACAATGGATCAGATTTATTACCAATTTTTTAAATTACCATATGACGTAGTACATCATGGGGTCAGTGATCAATGTTACCAAATTGGTATACCCCTATCCCATGGTGGCGGCTATAACAAAAATTGTGCTCAAACATGATAAACCTTTCCACATACACAGGTAAGTAGACCATCGTTCAAATTGTAAGAACAGAACAGTTTGCTTGTTCGCTTGAATGACTTAAATTTCGTAGAAGAATGTCAAGATATAGGTTTGAGAGGCAGCGATAATGTTAAACGAATATAATTAAGAGATAAAATTTGCATGGCATAGGGAAACATATTTACTTTTTATCGCAGCTGTTTGTCTCCTCTTGTGGTGTTATCTTCTGGCTATGTATAGTCGAGGAAATGTTGGTGTTGTGGTGGCTTTGGATAATATTTTTAACTTTTTCTCGTTGATGCTTTTAGTGTTTGAACTATTTTTGTTGCACTCTATTTGAATTATTCCAACTTGCTTATTTTGTTGTTGTATGTTACCACTTTTTTTTACTTTTTTTCTACAAAATAAGTGATTGAATTGAATATTTTGAGGTTGCCGTTTTCTGCGGGTTTTCTAAGCACTCACACACACACGCACTCACTTCTTTTTTGTTGTTTTTGCTATAAACTTTTGTTGTTGCTGTTATAAATTTTGCAAATTTCTTTTCTTTTTTGTTTTGTTTTGTTTTGAACACCTCCACCCGTGTGGCTGGTTCTCACCGCACTCAATAGTTAGGTATTTGTTTTGTTTATTTTTCGATAAATGCCACTCTCTCCCTCACTCTTGCTCACACTCACTTTTTTTTGTTGTTGTTTAAACTTGAATCAGCCAACATAAAGGCTACAAATGAATGAGATGTATGTTTTCTTCTTCTTTTTCCTCTTTATACTTAAATAGGGTATGTATTTATTTCGTTTGTTTCTTGTTTGATTAGAATTTTTGGCCACGAATTTCAAGTAATCGACGAGATCGATGTAATCACCCTCGCAACGTAACAACGTACCGTACGCGTTCAATGCAAATAAGCGAATGATTTTCAAAGATCTTCAAACACACCACCAACAACTGTGTGCGGCACACATCTCAAGCACTGAGTAGTGAACGAACCTTTTGCTAAGTACTTGTTATGCAGGGTTACCATATATACATAACCGGCTGCAGGTCATTGTGTGAGCATAGTAGGGAAGTTGTAACCGTAATGGGTAATGAAATTATTTTAACAACAGAAATTAAATGTAAGATGTTGAGCTCAAAAGCTGATTAACATTTTATTTCTGTTATTAATGCAATTAATTTTCCGCATCATTCAATATTGGAGCTATATCAACATATCTTATATAAAAAAATCAATTTGTGTTTGTTTGTTTCGTATAGACTTACCCTGAAATTTTCACAGATTGTGTAGGTTGGTCTGGAAGGAAACATAGGCTATATAATTTTTTTATATCGAAATGGGGGCGGGCCCTTCCCTTCACCCCAAAAGTACTACCAAAAAAATAAAAGTGGACCGATCGGGACAATATCGGATGCAAATGAAAGGTATTCAGGAGTAGAGTACAAATTTCATATTAAAAATTGCGTCCACGAAAATGGGGGGCCGCCCCAACCCCAAAACCCCCCATACAATAGGTTTTGTTGGACGAGCATGACAATATGGGACTCAAATGAAAGGTATTCAGGAGTAGATTACGAATTTAGTCAGGAAGAAGGAAAGGGCTTTATAATTTGTAGATATCGAAGGGGGGCGGACCCTCCTCTGTTACCACAAAAAACCACCCAAAATCAAAAGTGGACAGATAAGAACAATATGGATATCAAATTAAAGGTATTGAAGAGTAGAATACAAATATAGTACTAAGAATTGGGTCCAAGTACCCAGGAAGTTGCCCTAACCCCAAAATATCTAAAAACAGGCAAATTGAACATCATATCAATATGGGGCACAAATGAAAGGTATTCGGGAGTAGATTACGATTCTAGCATAAGAAATCAGATCGAAGTGTAGGCGGTCACCGCACCCCCCAAAAACGCCCCAAATGGGAATATGACCCATCATGACTATATGAGACTCGGTTTGTTTGTTCCGTAGAAATAAAAATGGCTGAAACATTTTTCTTAAAATTTTCACAGTTTGTGTATGTTTTTGTGGAAGGAAACATAGGTCATATAATTTTTAGATATTGGATGGTGGCGGACCCTCCCCTTTACCCCAACAACGCCATGCATAACCAAAAATGCACCGAAAGACACAATATGGGTATCAAATGAAAGATATTGGAGACTAGAAAACGAATATTCTATTAAATTCTGAGTTCAAGTACCCAGCAGGCCGCCCCAACCCGCACTCTCACAGTCACCAAAAACAAAACATGCTTTCTATTGTTGGGTTCGGGTGCCTCGAGGGCCGCCCAAAACCAGCCAAATGGATATATAGACCAATCTTGACAATATAGAGCCATGTGCCGCATCCCAAAATACCTCCCTATTAATTAAAAAGATATTTGGGGTGGAAATTGATTGATTTTCGGTAAATTGATATTCATATTCGGGACGAAGACCCTGGGGTCCACCCCACCACCACCCAATATGGCACAATAAATTAGGTCCAAGTAATGGGAGGTTGCCTCACTCCCAAATACCCCAAATGGGCTTATTAGCCGACCATGGTTATATGGGATTAAAATTAAAGATATTTTTGGGAATAGATTACAAATATGACATTAAAATTTACGTTCAAGTCTAGGTGGCGCTTTTTCTCCTAAAAATACGTCGAATAGGTTGCCCATTATGGCAATATGGCACTCAAGTGAAAGGTATTTGAGAGTAGGAACCGAATTTAATATCTATTTTCAGGGCAAAGTGCCTTTGGCCGCCAATATGGGGCTCAAATTAAAAGGATGTAGTAGTGGAGCACGAATTTGATATCCATATTTAAGTCGAAATGTCTCAGCTAAGAAGCACTTCTCATTACACAAAATGCAAATTTGCCCATGAACATTCTATTAAGGAACTGAGGCAAACTTCTCACAAATCCATGAGTTATGACCGATTCAATTTTAAGCTCAATGATAAGGGACTACCTCTTCATAGCCGAGTCCGAACGGCGTGCCGCCAAACTACGCCTCTTTGGGAGAAATTTTACAAGACAAAGTCCCTCACAAATGTCGTCAGCATTAAGAGGGGGTAACCACCGCTGAAAATGTTTCTGATGTTCCTGCCAAGATTCGAACCCATTCGTTCAGAGTCATAGACAGACATGCTAACCTCTGAGCTACGGTGGCCTCTAAGCTTTATTACTGGTTTAATAAATAATGTTAACATTCATCAAAGATGTTGGCCGATATCTTTTTCAATTACTAACACCTTGCACTTGAGAATACCAGCAGCATTAGCACACAATAATGCAGTTAGTCTCTCCGTTGAACCTCATGCCCATCTATGACTACTTCATCATGGCATACCAAACTGCTTTATTGCAAACACTTCCAAAATAGGACAGCTTTACCGCCATTATAAATTGGACTTAGTCTTTAGTTTTTCTCTTAGGTGTTTGTCCATAGTGGCATGTGGTGGATTACAAAGTCAGCTGATGCTGCTTCTCACCCAGCTTTAAGATTGTGAATTCATTTCTCTTTTGAGTGGAATAATTTAACCTTTTCATTTATTTTGGAACCTGTAATTGGAGTTACTTTAAATCATTCTCGACGAACATTCTTAAATTTCTAAATCCACTTTTGATTCTTCTGCTATTTTACAAGGTTTTTAGGTTTTGATACCCGCAAATAGGCACTTTCTGCAGAAAAAAAATGAGAGCGAGGAATACTCATCTTCGAGTTATTTTCATTTTATTTGGTTATTCAAATAAAGTAGTAGTACTCCCGGATAATGGAGATAATCACGCATTATCGAGAAATGAATAAAATATTGGGTTGCCCAAAAAGTAATTGCGGATTTTTGAAGAGAAAGTAAATGCATTTTTAATAAAGCTTAGAATGAACTTTAATCAAATATACTTTTTTACACTTTTTTTTCTAAAGCAAGCTAAAAGTAACAGCTGATAACTGACAGAAGAAAGAATGCAATTACAGAGTCACAAGCTGTGAAAAAATTTGTCAACGCCGACTATATGAAAAATCCGCAATTACTTTTTGAGCAACCAATAGAAAAATATTTTTTCTATCCCGGATAATGGGGGTTTCTCCAGATAATCGAGGTCAGACTGTAATTGCTTTTAAAGCAGGGTATTCTGTTCAGCTTTCGGAATAGTTGCGAAAAATTGAGTTTCCATTGCAAAAAATATTACAAAATATTATAATTTTAAAACATAGTTATATGAAATTGTTTGTACTAAAACAATCTTAACGTTACATTAGATTAGGATTAAGTTCTGCTATCAATCAATTAGCGTTAAAAGGCTTTTATTTATTTCACATATTTTTCGTTTATACGTTTTTGCAGGGAGTTAGATAGACTTTTGCATGGAAGGGAGAACATAGTCCCAACCATAATGTCTCTAAAAAACTAACATTGTATGAATTTTACATATTTTGCACAAATATAATAAACAAATTTGAGTCAAATATATGCCTAAGTAGTTCAATAGTTTATGCATAATATCAAGTGTATACCTACCTTTAATTATTCAGAAGATGTAAAACCCCATCTTGTGTTTTGCGATTAATTTGAAGAATCCCCCATGTACAACACACAGAACACCAAATATTTTCCAAGCAATTGGCATCCCTGTTTATATCTTCGTTTCATAAGCGAAGATGTGTACGAAATATCTTCAGAGAGTAACACAACAAATTGCCATCTATGCAATCTCGTCTCTCTCTCTCTCTCTTTATGCAACACCCACCAAACTGCAAGGCGCTGAGAGAGAGAGAAAACAGAGATCGGGTATCAAAATGCATTATGGACAGGCATTTTGTTGCTTTTGCGGCTGCTGTAGTTTGCAGTTGTTTTTGTTGTTGTTGTTGCTTTTGTATTTGTGGTCGGGTTACCTGTTGATTATTTGTTTATACAAAACAAAAACACAACACACACACAAATGAATACAACAACCAAAGGAAGAAAAGAAACGTTATCAGTAATTTTGAAGAAAAAAAAAAAAACACGCGACATAGAATGACAGCAACCACACGCCTATACCCTACCCAGGGATAAGGAAACACGTATTAGCAGCAATGTAAAATTTGCAACATTATATGTTGGTGTATGGGTATGAGCTTAATTGTGGATTGTAGTATGTCGATTGGATTTAGGTACCCATACATCCGAAATCTTTTCTAAACGATTGCAAAGTGTGTAAAAAGCTTCACTGGGTGATGCCGGAGGGTGAATAAAACGTTGAAAGATATTTTGATATATCTATAGCCAATGTTAAAAGATACCATCCTAAATAATTCCATTATTACTAATGGAATGGATATTCATCAACATTCATATGATGAAATTTGTATTTGGTATTTTGTTCAGGGCCCCTCGACATCTGTACCAAATGTGGTCCCATCTGGACAATATTGTACAGGCGTAAAAAACAAATCACTGTTTGAAAGGAATACATTGGCGTAACTAGGGAGGTGAAATTTAACTCCTGGAAACTTTTCTCTGAACAGCGCAATAGAGTTAATGACGCTATCGCTACATATATCGAAACTGAGACGTTGGTAATCGCCATTGGAGCTACAGCAGATATAATGGAGGACATGATGGGGCTTTTAATGAAAGTGGAATTTACACGGGCTACACAGAGAGACCGGAATTCGGAAACAATGAGATTAACCGAAGGCTCCTTATTACGGAATATATGGTTAAGAAAGGCTTGAGAAGCTTTCAGCCATTTAAGTCACTAGGAATTTGCGGCGTAAGTGCAGAGAGGAGCATACTACCTGTTGCCCCTCCTGGACGTTATATTCTCAGCAGGCATGTATGCGCTCGTTTAGTCGGAAGGCCTAACAGGTGGTGTTTACACCCAAGCCCGGCAAGTTTTGAGACACCAAAGACCTCTAAGCCTTACATCCTTTCTATTTAAAACCGTGGAGTGTATAGTGGCCACCAAGGAGAATTTAGAAAGATGGTGTCACGCGAACAACCGAAAACAGACGGCCAGTTTGACGGAATCCAAATGACAGTACTGTGTTTACATTCACAGCAAATCAGCCCATTTTTTTAACTTCTCTTTGTCAGGGATGCCAACATAGATTTGGGAGGCCAACTTAGATTTGGGATGCCAACTTACCCGTACAGGAGGAAGACAAATGTCATCACGTTATAATCGAGGCGACGCACTATGGCGCGGACAGAGGAAACAGGTGGCATAAATCAACATTTTCATGTGCGCCTACGATATATGAAAGAACTTATCTTATGTAAGACATTCCAATGATTTCAAAAATGCTACCCTAGAAATGCAAATTTTTAGTTTAGGAGATACGGCAGTTCAAAGTCAAATTTTTTCGATTTTCAAAAAAACACAATTTTTAGGTATTTTGGTCCGATTTGAGGTGTTATATCCGAAAAATAGTCAAGTGTTTGTCATTTTGTATTTTTTCTATGGAAGGATTATTATTTATTATCAAAATCTTCTATCTTTGGACTTCTCCAGGAAAATCAATAATTAAAAGGTACCCATTTTCCATTATTTTTCAACTTTGATGGAAAATAAAAAAATATGCCGAAAATAATCCACGCCACATTTTCTTCGAATGCCCCTTAACATCATTCAAAAAAGTTTGGATGTTCCTGCCCCATTTTTTTTAGAGGCAAAAAATTCAAAAAAGATGTGGATCAAGAAATGTATGGAGGACAAGTTCCACAGTCGAAATATACTTGGAAAAATTCTATAACATTCAGGGAAATGTTCACGAAACTTGACACAGTGAATGTGGAGATGGTTTCTAATAATAATACATAATTTGAAGACCCTAGTAGGTGCAGGGGCTGACATGGGGCATGAATGAATTTATAAGTGACCTTATAAATAGGTCGATCCTCATGATTCGTTTTGCAACAGATAGAACTCTTAATATCCAAAATAATACTAAAAGCATGCGTAGATGTCTGGAAATTCTAAAACTTTTTATACCCACCACCAGAGGATGGGGGTATACTAATCTAGTCATTCCATTTGTAACACCTCGAAATAGTCATCTATGACCCCATAAAGTATATATATTATTGATCGTCTCGAAATTCTGATTCGAACTAGCCATGACCGTCCGTCTGTCCGTCCGTCTATTTGTCGACAGCACGCTAACTTCCGAAGGAATAAAGCTAGCCGCTTGAAATTTTGCACAAATACTTCTTATTAGTGTAGGTCGGTTGGTATTGTAAATTAGCCATATTGGTCCATGTTTTGATATAGCTGCCATATAAACTGATCTTGGGTCTTGACTTCTTGAGCCTTTAGGGTGCGCAATTCTTATCCGATTGGAATGAAATTTCGCACGACGTGTTTTGTTACGATATCCAACAACTGTGCCAAGTATGGTTCAAATCGGTTCATAACCCGATATAGCTGTCATATAAATCGATCTTGGGTCTTGACTTCTTGAGCCTCTAGAGGGCGCAATTCTTATCCGATTTGAATGAATTTTTGCACGCAGTATTTTGTTATGATATACAACAACTGTGCCTAGTATGGTTTAAATCGGTTCATAACCCGATATAGCTGTCATATAAACCGATCTTGGGTCTTGACTTCTTGAGTCTCTAGAGGGCGCAATTCTTATCCGATTGGAATGAAATTTCGCACGAAGTGTTTTGTTATGATATCCAACAACTGTGCCAAGTATGGTTTAAATCGGTTCATAACCCGATATAGCTGCCATACAAACCGATCTTGGGTCTTGACTTCTTGAGCCTCTAGAAAGCGCAATTCTTATCCGATTGGAATGAAATTTTGCACGACGTGTTTTGTTATGATATACAACAACTGTGCCAAGTATGGTTCAAATCGGTTCATAACCAGATATAGCTGTCATATAAACCGATCTGGGGTCTTGACTTCTTGAGTCTCTAGAGGGCGCAATTCTTATCACATTTGAATGAAATTTCGCACGACGGGTTTTGTTATGATATACAACAACTGTGCCTAATATGGTTCAAATCTGTTCATAACCCGATATAGCTGTTATATAAACCGATCTTGGGTCTCGACTTCTTGAGTCTCTAGAGGGCGCAATTCTTATCCGATTGGAATGAAATTTCGCACGACGTGTTTTGTTATGATATCCAACAACTGTGCCTAGTATGGTCTAACTCGGTCAAGAACATGATATAGCTCCCATACAAACCGATCTCCCGATTTGAATTTTTGATCCCTTACAAGCCGCGATTGTTGTCGGATTTGGATGAAATTTTGCATATAGTGTTCTGTTATGACTCACAAGAACTGCGCCAAGTACTGTCCAATTTGCTCTATAACTAGCTATGCAAATTTTGCTCATGAACATTCCACTAAGGAACAGGGGCAAACTTCTCACATATCAATGAGTGCAGTTCGATTCAAGTTTAAGCTCAATGATAAAGGGCCTCCTTTTTATAGCCGAGTCCGAACGGCGTGATGCAGTGCTACACCTCTTTGGAGAAAGGTTAGGTTAAAATGCAAAGTTTTAAACAAGTAGAAGCGTGCTAAGTTCGCCCGGGCCGAATCGTGTATACCCGCCAACATGGATCTCATTTGTCAACTTCTTTGCCCGGTGTCTCTTTCTAGGCAAATAAAGGATAATGGATTAGAATTGCTATTGGAACCGATTCTAGGCTTGGATGTTTGAGACCATAGTAGATGCCATTGTGTAGAATTTCAACCAAATCAGAAAAGAATTACGCCTTCTGAGGGCTCAAGAAGTAAAATATGGAGATCGGTTTATATGGGAGCAATATAAGGTTACAGACCATATTGACACCTATGTTACGGCCCTTGAAGCCTCCACACCTAATATGGCCGATGAGTTATTCTAACCAAATGACGAAACGCATCCCATAGTTGTTGGTGTATGTGGTGATCTCTGGCATTATGAGTGGGAGATCGGTTTATATGGTAGCTACATCAGGTTTTGAACAGATTCAGACCATATTTAGCACGTATGTTTAGGATTATAGAAAATATCATCGTTTGAGTGCTGGACCATAGCGGTATAAAGGGGAATAGGTTATGTTCGGTTAGGTTGAATGGGTAGCCCATAATATGCTTAGTTGACTTGGAGGCCAGTCTGGCCCATTGAGATACCCTAGAAAGAAAGGGGGAAGAAAGAAGATGTGAATCCTCGGACTAAATCCAGAGGTTATACCGTAATGGAAAAGAAACAGGAGGAATGGAGAATCAAAGTAGAGGTTGTAAAACGCCCGTCACAACGCAAGCACTTCGTCGAAGCCTATGGCACCCCCGTCGGAACCATCTCGTCCCGTCAACAAACCTCAGGAGACCTACCAGAAGTAAGTTCGCTAGTTCACCCAGATCGCAGAAGAGTCAGCTCCCCAGAAGGGAACCTCCATCCGCCGAGTCTCATATTGCACTCTGGCCATCACCTCTTCTGTGTTCAGACGAACCCCTCCTAGCGCATTCGTCCGTCCCCTCATTCCCTCATGTCCGGGAACCCATTTCAACGCTACATCGTGGACACGGAGCCTATCCAGTTACTCCAAACAGTCCAGCACGCACCTCGACCTCAACGCCCTCGACTTCAAGGGCGTGAGCGCCGTCACAATGTCCACATAAATTCTGAGTTTTGAGGGCGGTAAATTCCTTGCCAGAATTTCTCTTGCGGCTGCTATAATGACGCAGAACTCAGCCTGAAAAACCCTACACTCGTCCGGCAGTCTCAGAGACATACCGATATTGAGTGCATCGAAGTAGATCCCCAATCCAGTCCCTGACTCCATCTTGCAGCAATCGGTGAAGATCAAGGTCTTATGACTTGCATATACAGCATCGCTTCCAGGCCTGCTTGCGGATCTCAGTGCCTCTGTCACCCCGACGCAGGCCAGTCTCTGGACCTACACGGTCTTCCACCATATCAGTGATCCATAGGTACTGGTCGTATACATCAAATAAATGAGCAGACAATTTAGCCTTGAAGGCCAGAGGAAAAGTTTGATACGATGACGAAAATCCTATGGATACATCCCAATCGAGTGATGAGGAGGGCAATACTAAATGGACGTTAGAAGGAGATCAGTATAGCTTTCGACGGCATGTGACAGCATGTGTGGAGGATGATGAGAGGTTGGAGCATTTTTTATGTCATAGACTCCGGCACACAATAGAAGACTTGAAAAACTTAGAAGCGTGGAATGGAGAAAAAGTATACATTTCGTGAGAAGCACGGAATTCCTAACTTAGATTATTTTTCGAGTATTCTTTTTTATACCCACCACCATAGGATGGAGGCCAGCGTAGCGCAGAGGTTAGGATGTCCGCGTATGACGCTGAACGCTTGGGTTCGAATCCTGGCGAGAACATTAGAAAAAATTTGTCAACTGTGGTTTATCCCTCCTAATGCTGGCGACATTAATGAGGTACTATGCCAGCTAAATTCTTCTCCTCAAAGAGCTGTCGCATGGCGGCACGCCATTCGGACTTGGTTATAAAAAAGGAGGCCCCTTTTCATTCATCTTAAACTTCAATCAATGATACCGATCCCCCGATCTCCCGATTAAAGGCCTAGGACCCATAAAAGCCGCATTTGCATCTACACGTTCTTTTCGAATATGGTGCAGATGGGACCATATTTGAATATTGCAGCCATACAGACGGATCTCCCACTTTACGGCCTTGAAACCATTTATGGTTCATTTATTTCCCAATTTTGCTGAAATTTCGAACAGTCAGTTGTGTAGGACTCCTCGACATCCCGCCGACTTGGGACCAGTTTCGATATAGCTGCTTAGGTTCATGTGGTTCAAGTATATATTCGAGGTAGTGGGTGTCCAAAGTTGGGCCCGTCTGAATTAGAGTTTCAGGGTAAAAAAAAAACAAAAAATTAATTTCTGAGTGACCTTTCAATCTTCCCAATATGTAAATCTCTGACAACCTTGTTTTATCACCAACTCAATGTCCACCCAAAAAGTTTTATTATGGACATATTGGGTTGCCCAAAAAGTAATTGCGGATTTTTTAAAAGAAAGTAAATGCATTTTTACACTTTTTTTCTAAAGCAAGGTAAAAGTAGCAGCTGATAACTGAGAGAAGAAAGAATGCAATTCCAGAGTCACAAGCTGTGAAAAAATTTGTCAACGCCGACTATATGAAAAATCCGCAATTACTTTTTGGGCAACCCAATATGTCCGCCCCTCGCCCATAAGGCATATGCTGAAATCCCTTCATGAAAGGACACCTCATCTGTGGCAACAATACCCAGCATGGGTACATTCGCTCATTCTCTAACTAGCAGTGTGCCACAAAGTGATTCCACAGCATGAACATTGTTTCATTTGGTGGCCAAAATCCCCAACATGTAAGTTGTAAGTATAAAGGAGCCATCCAAAAAAAAAACGAAAAGATTTAAGAGTTTTATTGTATTGTTCTATATTTAGGCTGCTCAAACTGGTTCCTCCAGTTTCCTGATAATCTGGGTGACGACTATGATGTTCAAGCGGGCCGATCCACAAACAAGAGCTGTGTCTACATTTAAAGGAAGAACGGACAGACGGACGGACGATCGAAATGGACAACTGTGGCGGCTCCCAACAAGAAATCGGCCAATGCGGATGATGCCATCCCCATGATGATCTGCTTTAAACGGCAACAGTCTGACACACACAACTTACCATGGACACGCGAACCCAGAAAGAACATCAACGAAAAGTGCAAAAAAAAAACCAAACTAAACAACAACAAAGAAGACAAACTCGTCATGTTTGTGGCATGATGGGCAGACATTCCTTTTATTTTTGTTTTTTTTTTCGGTTTTCTTGTTCTACGAAGTTATCGCTCTACGAATATACAAGAATTCGATGTATTACGCGCAAATGCTGAGTGGTGATGACCAAATGCAAGGGCGTAGTCAACATGTGGAGGAGCTGGGGTAAAGAACTGAAATGGAAAATTAAGTCATTCCGAGACTTAACACGAGATACTAACGAACAGTGATCCGACGATGGAACCATCACCGACTTTTTCAAAATTCGGAAGTCTAGTATAGGCAAAGATCCTAATATTGAAACTCAGGCGGTACAGTGAAAGGAAACTCAATACATCCTAACGAGCAGAATGCCGACGATGGAACCATCATTGATATTCTCAAGATTCGGAAGCCTAGGATAGGTAAAGGACCCAATATTGAGACATCAGTCAGTGCAGTTACAGGAGACTCCATACTTCCTAATGAACAGGGACCGACAACGAGACCATCACAGACTTTCTCAATATTGGGAAGACTAGGATAGGCAATGATCCAAATATTAAAACATCAGGCAGGGCAGAGATGGGAAACCGAATACAGCCTAACGAAAAGGGAACCGACAATGGACCCATCACCGACTCTCTCAAGATTCCTACCTTTTCAAGATCCGGCAGTCAAAAATGCAAATTTGCCTCTAAACATTCCATTAAGGAGCAGGGGAAACTTCTCACATATCAATAAGTGCTGTCCGATTCAATTTTAAGCTCACTGATAAGGGGCCTCCTGTTTATTGCCGACTCCAAACGGCGTCCCATAGAGCGACACCACTTTATGGACAAGCTTTTACATGGCTGTCATACAAAATGGTACAGTACCTCACAAATGTCGCCAGCATTAGGGGGATAACCACCGCTGAAAATATTTTGTCGGATATTATCGGCAGGATTCGAACCAAGGAGTTCAGCGTCATAGGTGGACATGCTAACCATTGCGCTACGGTGGCCTCATCAAGAAGTCTAGTGACGAAAAACTCAATGCAGCCTAAAGAACAGAGAGCAGACGATGACCTACTGCTAAGAAGCCCATTTACTCAAGATTTGGAGACAAGGATATTCAAAGATCCTAATATTGGAACATCAGGCAGTGCAGGGATGGGACATCAGGTAGTGCAGGGATGGAACATCAGGCAGTGCAGGGATGGAACATCAGGCAGTGCAGGGATGGGAGACTCAGTGCAGTCTAACGGTTAGGGACCCAACAATGGAACCATCACCGACTTTCTCAAGATTCGGAAGACTAGGATAGGTAAAGATCATAATATCATGCAGTGCAGGGATGGGAGGCTCAGTGCAGTCTAACGGATAGGGACCCAACTATGGAACCATAGCCGACTTTCTCAAGATTCGGAAGACTAGGATAAGCAAAGATCCTAATATCAGGCAGTGCAGGGATGGGAGACTCTGTGCAGTCTAACGAAAAGGGAACCGACAATGGAACCATCACCGACTCTCTCAAGATTCCGACCTTTTCAAGATCAGGCAGTCAAAAAATGGTAATTTGCCTCTAAACATTCCATTAAGGAGCAGGGGAATCTTCTCACATATCAATGATTGCTGTCCGATTCAAGTTTAAGCTCACTGATAAGGGGCCTCCTGTCTATAGCCGATTCCGAACGGTGTCCCACAGAGCGATACCACTTTATGGATAAGCTTTTACATGGCTGTCATACCAAATGGTATAGTACCTCATAAATGTCGCCAGCATTAGAGGGGATAACCACCGCTGAAAATATTTTGTCGGATGTTATCGCCAGGATTCGAACCCAGGCGTTCAGAGTCATAGGCGGACATGCTAACCATTGCTCTACGGTGGCCTCATTATGAAGTCAATGCAGCTTAAATAACAGGGAGCAGACGATGAGACCATCACCTACTCCCAAGAAGCCCATTTACTCAAGATTTGGAGACTGGGATATACAAAGATCCTAATATTGGAACATCAGGCAGTACAGGGATGGAACATCAAGCAAAAACCTAATAGCTGCAGTGGTTGTATCAGGCCATATTGGTATCATGCTGTCTGCTACTGATACTTCGTCTAGTGGTGTAGCTCCAGTAGCCGACAGACGATTGGTCAGCAGGGGCTTTTGGCAAACACACCTGATTCGAGTCTTAACGACAAGGTCGCAGCTATTAAATTTCGCATTCCTGTAACATACCTGGGCCATCGACCTGCTTTGGCCAATCAATATGCACTTTAAGAGGTTGGAACAATAATAGGCGCATTGCTTTCAGGTTTAGTGCAAAAGCTCTTACCGTTAAGGAGAGAGGCTCCCTTAATTGGGGACGGATATTCGTTGTGCAGGCCACCCCAAGGGCTATACATCCAGGCTCGGCAGCGGCACCGCAGTTATCCAAAAAGATGCGGTCACCTGGAGGGCATCCCATGCCTAAGAGAACTAAGGCAAACGATAGTAATATGGGTCCAAGAACATTGGCTTATATCGCTAAAGGCGTCTTGGTGATGGTAGCTGTCAACAAGGGAGAAGAACAGGGCTGCATACGTAGCACCAACAGGATTGGGATTGTCAATGGACTGTTACTGTATACTCCGTTGTGCTTGCGGAGTTTCCAAGGCCTATTGTCAATGGACTGTCATCTGTATACTCCGATGTCCTTGCGGAGTTTCCAAGGCCTATTGTCAATGGACTGTCATCTGTATACTCCGATGTCCTTGCGGACAAATGGATATTTCGATGTGTTACAAACGTAATGACGAACTGAATACACCCATGGGGTATATTCAGTAGGGGTATATTCAGTCCACCCCGGCACAGACCTGGATCTAGTCAAAAAGGAAGACCAATTGCTTACGCATGGATACCAAGGATTCCTACAGATCCTGCATCCATACTAAGGATACTAAGGGAATATAATCCCAATCTTTCAACCACCGACTGGAAGATTGATAGATTGGATCAGTCTGATGGCATTCGTGGTAAACTCCAGGTGTCTCGTCGACCTTAACAGGACTGAAGGAGTTTTATCCTACGGATTCAACAAGTTGAAACTGAAGGTCTATAGAAGCGGTTGGATTGAGGAATCAGAAGACGCCTCATCAGTTATTTGCTGAACACTTGTCTGAGTAACTGAACTATCGACCTAAAGTCTGGCGGATTGCAGAGTACTGGTGGCGTCGAAACGGGACCCAACAAAGCCCTGTGTTGGTATGTCATCCGGTTCGATTGGGCTCAAGGTGTGCGCCAGCGGCCAAGGGCGGAACTCAAAAGCTACTTTGGCAGCAGAAGCCAATGAATCAACTTAGGAGGAACCATCCACACCGCAAGTGTCTAGTGTCCTGAGGAAGAGCAGAGTTCCACTGCTTTCTCAACTGCTCCTGGATGCGTAAGAAAACTCATCACGACGAGATCGAATGTATCTTGTGGGTATGAACTCCTGGCGGACTTAGAAAACGAGGCTACTATAATAGTGCTGGAAATTTTAAATCCTAACTATGGTCCGGTTTCTGCAGATAAATCTTGTAAGGCCGCTTCGGAGGCATCACTAAAGATCCTTTCGATGGCAGGAGGATTTGACGTGGTTCTTATCCAGAAACCATGGGTGTGTGAAAGAATGGTTAGTGGACTTAAAATTCCTGGATTTTAACTACTCAAGGGTACAGGGATTGAAAGACACAGGGACTGTATTCTTGCAAAGAGTTATCCAAATATTGTTCTTCTTCCGTCTCTAAGCACTGATGAGACTAATAAGTCTCATTACTGGCTGGCTTCCCTATGTATGGCATATGATTCAGAGATGCCGATTTCAAGCCTTAATTTGTTGGTTGAAGGGAAAGGGAAGGGAAAAAGAGCCTCATTGTAGGAAGTGATGCTGTTGCTTATCACCAAATATGAGGAAGTTCGAAAATCAGCGAAAGAGGTGAGTTGTTCAGAATGATCTTGGACAGAAAACTAAATTTGAAATCTCACATTCAGAAGTGTACTGAGAAGCCTCACGGATGTTGAGCACTATGTGGACTATTGAAATGGCACCTGAATCCGATAAGCACAGGGGCGTGATTAGACCAATACTTATTTACGCCTCAGTAGTTTGGTGGACTGCGTTTGGGAAAAAGTGCAACATTAGAAAAATACAACAGGTTCGAGAACATGCTGTCTGAGCACTCCCACTAGAGCGATGAGGACTACTCCCACTAGAGAACTGTAAACTATTTTAGATATGCGACCCATAGACATACATATTACAAGTGAGACAGCCACAGCGATTATGAGACTTAAGGCGATGGGACAATGGATAGAGGATGGGAGCAGATCATACCATCATATAATGGAATGGAAGAGGTTTCAAATCGGATACCTGAGACGACTTTTCAGACAGAGTGTGAGACACTTCTGCTACCTTTACAGTCTTGAATTGACGAAACTCTGGTACTGCCATCTGAAAGTTTATGCTACACAGATGGATTAAAGCTGGAGGACAAAGTGGGCCTGGTGGTCTTAATTGCGAACCCACGGGACTGAGATCTGTTTTCCACTGTCTGACCAAAGTACAGTCCTGCAGGAGGTGATCCGGGCGATCACGTTAAGCGTGAGGTGGTGGGGACTTCGAGTGTGAACATTTTTATGGACTGTAAACCGGCCATCAGGGCAATAACAACCAGGACGTTAAGGTCATTAACAGTCTTGGAGTGTAGGAAGAAGATTTATGCCTTTTCTGAGGAGCGCAAGATGCGCTTTTTTCGCTTGCCGAGCCATAGCGGAGCAAGGTTGAATGAAAGAGCAGACGATTTGGCAGTGGAGGCCAGAGGACTGCTGTCAATACGTACATAACTCGAAGCCTTTCGTGTCGATGGAGTCCGAGTTAAGGGCATGGGCGACACAGGAGGATGATTCGGTCCGATTCGGACCTTAATCGATTGAATGTAGAAGACCATTGTAGAAGTCATTCAGCCAATTCGAATGAGAATTGCGTCCTTTAGGGGCTCAAGAAGTAAAATAGGGAGATCGGTTAATATGGGAGCTGTATCAGGCTATAGACCGATTCAGACCGTATTTGTTTTTGAAGGTCATGGAAGAAGACGTTTAAGCCAAATCGGACATCCGGCTCAAATATGATTCAGATCGGTCTATATTCAGATACAGCTGCCTTATAGAGCGATCTGTCGATTAAGGGCTGAATTTTTCGTCCGATTTCGCTGAAATTAGAAACAGGAAGTTGTACTAAAGGCCCCGATATTCAAACCGAATATGGCCCATATCGAACCATATTTACATACAGCTGTCATATAGACCGATCTGCTGATTTAGGGTCCTAAGCTCATAAAAGCCAAAATTTTAATCCGATTTCGCTAAAATTTTAAACATTGAGTTATTTAAAGCCTCCCAATATTCGAACTCAACTATGGTTCAGAGCGGTCTATATTCAGATATAGCTGTCATATAGACCGATCTGCCGATTAAGGGTCTTAAGTCCATAAAAGCTGCATTTATAACCCGATTTCGTTGAAACTTGAAAAAGAGAGTTATTTTAAGCCTTCCATCATCACAGCTAAATATGGTACAGATCGGACCATATTTAGATATAGCTGCCATATAGACCGATCTGCCGATAAGGGGTCTTAAGCCCACGAAAGCCGCAATTATTATCCGATTTGGCCGAAATTTGGAATAGTGAGTTGATTTAGGCCTACCGATACCTGACTCAAATATGGTTCAGATGGGTCTTTATTCTGATATAGCTGTCATATAGACCGATCTGCCGATTAAGGGTCTTAAGCCCATAGAAGCTGCATTTATTACCTGATTTCGCAGGAACTTGACACCATGATTTGCATTAAGCCTCCCAACATTCGACTCAAATATGGTCCATATCAGCATCTATTTAAATACAGCTGCCATATAGACCGATCTTCCAATATAGGGTCTTAATCCCATAAAAAGCGGATGTGTTGCCCAATTTCGCTGAAGCTGTGATTTGTACAAAAGTTATCGGGACCTGAATCAAATATGACCCAGACCAGGCCCATTTACATATTACTATGAATGTGGTAGTGGAGTTGTTATTAACGAGGTGGTGGGTTCCCAGGATTCAGTCCGGCAGAACTTAGCACGCTTTTACTTGTGACTTCTTTAAACTATTGTAAATCCCAAATTGTGCTACGCTACTGAGGGTATGGTCCTCTGGAGACCACTTCTACGACCACATACTTTGGCCAAGTGGTCTCAATTTTTATTTGTCCACCAGCAAAAGCAAAGTATTCATCTTTTAGCACAAAAAACAAAAAAAAAAACACCAGAATGACAACAGTAACACTGCCACCATTTATTTCAGCCTCAATGATTTTGACCGAGAAAGTGGTTCGTTCTGGACTTTTGGGCTCATTCGCTTCAACAGAGCCAAGGAATTGCCATGCAAACCGGTTTCTTAAGTTAAGTATGGGTCCTTTTTTGAGTTTTTTCGAAATTCAAATTGTTTGTCTCTCTCAAAAGATTTTCGGCAATTTTTCATTTGTTTTTCTTCACAGATTACAATTCAACACCAAGAAAATTTAGTTTAACAAAAATGTCGCTGTGCTATAAAAATTATTCAAGCCATTCGCTGTGTTAGGTCCATGTCCATGGAAAAGCATAGGAAATGTGGGAGAAAAGTCATAATGATGATCACTTTTACGTGCAGTGGCAAAAGGCGAGCACAAAGAAACCAAAAGTTTTGCTGCTTCAGTTCCACAAAGTGTGTGTGTGTGTGTGTGTGTATTGAACACACAGTGGCTTCGATGTGGAGATGGGATATTGTGATGCCGTAGTGAGAGAGAGGAAATTGTAAGAACATGTAAAGCCAGGCCCACCAGGAACTTGGGACCTTGGGAAATACACTGCCATGGAAACAGGTAAAATTCGACACAAGCTGACCCGGTTAATGCAAGGTGCACCAGAGAAACTTACTTATTTGAAAACAACTTCTGAGAGCGAGTTGGATGGGGAGGGCGCATCTGCAGGGAGAAGTCCCCAAGTTTGTTTCTCTATCCAGTCAGTTGCCATCATGCTCCTGTCTAGGGAGCAGCGGGCTTTCGCCGTTGAGAGCTTTTCTAGAGGCCGCTCATTTGTTGTTGAATTTTGAAACTCCTCCTTACAGGCTAGTTCCTGACCGTAATTCGATTCTGTCGTTGGTTAACTCATTTAGTGAGTATGGAAATTACACAAAATCCAGAAATCGACTTCTACGTACCATCAGAACTCTATCTAGAAGCCAATTGTTGGGCCCGTCGGTCTGGATGAACACTTGGAAGATTTTTAGCGTACCAAGGCCCAATGTCCTTTCATTATACCCACCACCATATGATGGGGGAACACTAATCTACTCATTCCGTTTGTAACACCTCGAAATATTGATCTTGGTCCCCCATAAAGTAAATATATCATTGATCGTCTCGACATTCTGAGTCGATCTAATCATGTCCGTGCGTCCGTCCGTCTTACGAAATAACGAATGCGGTCGAACGCGTAAAGCTAGCCGCTTCAAATTTTTGCACAGATACTTCTTATGGGGCATATCAGTTCCGATTTGGATATAGCTCCCATATAAACCGATTTCTCGATTTATTTCTTGAGCCCCTGGAAGCCACAATCCGATTTGAGTGCAATTTTGCATACAGTGTTCTGTTATGGCTTTAAAAAACTGAGCCAATTATGGCCCAAATCGGTCTACATAGCTCCCTTATAAACCAATTTCCCGCGATTTTTGTCCGAATTGGCTGAAATTTTGCATATAGTGTTCCGCTATGACTTCCAACAACTGCAACAAGTATGGTTCAAATCAGTCTGTATCCTCATATATTTGAAACCGCAATTTTTGCACATAATGTTCTTTTATGACTTCCAACAGCTGTACCAAGTACGGTCCAAATCGGTCAAAAACATGATGTAGCTCCCATATAAACCGATCTCCCGATTTGATTTCTTGAGCCCTTACAAGCCGCGATTTTTTTCCGATTTGGCTCAAATTTTGGATACGGTGTTCTGGTATGACATTCAACAACTGTGCCAAGTAGAGTTCAAATCAGTCTATAACCAGACATAGCTCTCAATTTTTTATCAGAATCCATGGTGGAGGGTTCACAAGATTAGGCCCTGCCGAACTTGGCACGCTTTTACTTGGTTGAGTCTTATCTTGTCCCGGTCGACATGTCTCTTGTTGGGAACTTTTCTGGTTTCTGAGTCAATTATTGTCCCGGTCGGTTCGAAAGTGCGATAGGGGGATTTTTGGTACCCCCAGGTACGATGTCCTTTCATTTGAGTCTCATTTTGTGCCGGTCGACCTGTATGTCTGTTTTGGAGTACTTTTCAGGTTTTCAAATTGTACTGTACTTCCAACTGCCGCTTTTTGGCGCCCTCTGAAGCGAAATGCCAAATTTCAACAATATATTCACACTCTTCTTCAGATACCTTGAATATTGTTCCGTTCGGATTGGGTGGTTTTTTTTGGAGAGGATGCGTGGAAAAATTTTAATTTCATTGTCTGCCAAATCAGAAAAGAGAGGTCTTCAGAAGGTGGAGAGCCTGAGTTTGCTGAGTTTTCAGTAGATTTGTAAGGGAAGTTCAAGCCACACAGCGCTACTGGAGCACTAAATTCACTTCTCAAATTATAAGGCAATGTCCCACTTGAATGTGCTTCCACTGTGCATGTAATTCGGCGCATGTAGAAGCACGATATGTAGAACAGGAAGTCATTACCACTCCCATGTGTATTTAAATCGTTAAATGCTCGAGTCAAAACACAAAAACAATGCTTCCAAACAGAAGTTCGACTATGCATGCGGTTAAGAAAGCACCCGCTAACGCTAGAGCACCGAAAAGGTGATAATTTCACCACTACAATTCTTTTCATCGGAATACTTTATCGCATTAAAAATAGTATATTCTTCCCTACACAATTGCTAAAAGAGGAGCTGAATCAGCGTGAATTGCGTTTCATGGTAGAGCTTACCCAGTTCGGGATAGCTGTGAGCACCACTCAGGCTGGAGCTTTAGAGTTCGATCTATGTGGTGTTCGTTGCTGTCACGGGAAGCTGTGAGAGGCCGGGCGGCAATGGCTTTTGCACAAATACTGATTGTCTATGATGCTCGTTATGATAAGGCAATTTATTTGCGCCTTTAAACAACCCTTTGGACCGGAACGACGTACAGGAGCTTGACGAGGATCGCCACCCCACATGAGCTGGCTGGTAGAGCTTACAGTATGCAAACAGAATTGCTTTCTTAGTTTTTGGAAAATTTTTCTGTTGCGGTACCCAAGTGTAGCTCGTTTCCCGATTCGGTTCAAAGAAGGATTTTTTTTTCTAATAATGAACCTGTTGTAAATAGCAATAACCTATCCAACGAATAGTGAGGCAGCAGGAACCGATGGGTTTACACCTTGGCTCTTTAATGCCGAATGCGATACGCTGCTAAGGCAAATTAACCACCCTGTTTGTGCAATCTGAGTAGAAGAACGCATAACCGATGATTGGATCCTCAGCATACTCACGGAGTATGTTTCATCAACGAAGCCTTTCTAAAATCATATCCAGAACGAGTATCGACCAATAAAGCATGACCACGGTAGCTATATGCACTCAAGATGGCATTAGGGGACTTGCTTAATACAGCGAAATGAAAGAACACCACAGAAAGCTGAGAAGAATGCTCATTGAACAGTGAAAAAGGAGACGAGGAGAGTGGATGAAAGTTTCTGGGAGAAATTCTGTGGAGAATTGAAAACGCCAGTGAGGCATCTAGACTGTCCAAAAAGTTTTTTAAGCATCCTAGCATGCCTAACTTTCTAGAAGGAAAGATAGTGAATACATTCCCTAAGGCTAACCAGGATATGGTAGAATCTTTAGGGGAGACGCATTTTTCGCGTAGCCGAGAGGAGATCGGCTATCAAAATATCGCATTACGCTCACGAGCTGCCTTTACTGACCTCATCGGGGACATTATTGACAAAATTAATTTAGTATTGGCACTTTCCAGCGTTTTAAAGCGGAAAGTGGGGAACGTAATCAGACCGGTACTATTGCAGGAATCACTTGCGATTTCCCCCACTATTTCACAAAATAGTTAGAACATGTTTTTTAGGGCAAAACTGTTATAATCCTGCATAATGATATGATGAATAGTGGCCAAGGTGGTCTTTATCTCCAAGGCGGCAAATACACACTACAGCATCACAATCGATTTAAAGACAATCGGTGGATTAAAAGACCATCGGTAGATTAACTTCGGAGAAACGCACCATACATAAGGGCAGATCGATCGATGAAAACTGACTCCATGAAGTAGCTAGGATAGTAGAATGGCACTTTTAACAAAGTGTAGATATGATCAAAAAGCGCAACTCTGGACAACATAGAATCTACCCTAATATTGATCAATGGAAGATTTCAATGCAATGCAGTTCAGGCCTAGCATTTAAGCGCTCTTTTATGACCTTAACCTAAGACGTCCACATAGGTCCGAGTTATTTAAGAGATGGGTAGTAATCCAAAAACATAAAGAAGCAAGGGCGGACGCCCCACCCAAATGGGCTTTTACAGAGACCGGTGCGATAGGGGACTTAAATGAAAGATATTTGAGAATAGAATTCAACGTGGCGCAGGGGTTAGCTTAAGACTTTGGCGGCAATCGGTTTAGATTTAGATACAGCTCCCAAATATATGTTTGTCCGACTTCAATAGTGGGGTCATAAGTCGACGGATAGCCCGTAAAATTGACATACGATATATAAATCTCTTATGACCATACACATTTTTTTTTTTTAATTTTATCGGATCAGATTTCTATTACAATTTTGAAGACATTTGCTCGAAATTTGATACGGATTGTTTTATAGGCCACCTGAAAACCTACGTCGAAGTCCACTAAATCCGGTTCAGAATAATACATAGGTCCCAATTTTGATTATGCTTTTAATATTAATTTTATTTTTCTTCATTTGCATCCACTGTTCAACGTTTGCTTACGCTCCGAGTTCAAGTTGCACGTACCATGTTCCGGTGAAGATTCTTTCTGTTGGCATATAATGCCGCTGTTGCCATTGCCACCAATCGCCAATGTTGTCGTTGCTGTTGTTTTTGCCACCCTGCCAGCACGTTTTATTACATTTTATTTACGCTTGCAACATGTTGCAAAATTCCATTTCACATTTTGTAGTTTTTATTTAACCGTCCGTCTTTTTCTCCCATGTTCGTGCTTGTGTTTTTACACCAAGCTTGGATGGAGTTTTGCAAGAGTTCCCTATGTAACGAATTGCTGCATGGCTATCCCGCATGAGAAACGGCAGGGCAGCAGCACACGTGTATTGGAGCGTGTGCGTTCTCATGTGGCAAGACTGTTCGCTGTCGTCTTTTTTCTGAGTTCTGCCTAAGGTCTGTAAATACAGATACGACTACATGCAGCCTTAATCATCCAAATAGCAGGGCCATCCTCCATGCATCCCTTTCTGTAAGTCAGCTAGCCAGCCAGTCAGCCATACGGCTAACCAACTGAACAAGCGGGCGACCAACATTTGTCGTACGTGCCCATTTGGCTGACAAAAGAGGAGTAAATCATTTAGCCCTTCTACTTCTTATTTGGCTGTCTCTCTCCCTTGCAGTTGCTTCCCGCTTGTCCAGCTATGAAACTACCCGACGATATTCTGGTTTTATCTTCTTTTTTTCTCTTCTTGCTATTTTTTCTTTGTTTTTGCTATGCTGACTTGTAATGATTTTCACCGCCACAGGAAGGAAGGTGAAATTATTTTAAAAATGTCACGCATGCGTAGTTGGCATTTTAAGTAATTGAGCGAAATACGTACATACATAAATATTCATATAAGGAAAATGAGATCAGCAGAACAGGAATTGCGTAGGTTCCACCTCAAGGCATACTGCATGGGAATAAAGGAAATCCGATAGAGAAAAGTGAATTTCGAGAACTTTAGTAATTGCATTGATGTTAAGTACAACTACCGAGTTAAGTTATTGTCTCGTTTTATGAGAAAAGGTAAAAAAGTGCCAAGTTCGGCCAGACCGAATCTGGGGAACCCACCACCATCCGCCGCGCCTTTATCAACACAACGCCCAAAAATACTTTTCTTAATTACTACCATATGTATCTTCTCAGTACAATTTGTTTATCTACTCCCAAATACCCTTTATTTCTGCCCCATATAGCCATGATAGGCAAATGCTTACGTTTGGGGAGGGCTATGGAGGGTGGGACGGCCCCCTATCACTTGAACCTCATTTTTAACAACATATTCGAAATCTACTCACGAATACCTTTCATTTGAGTGCCATATTGTCATGATCGTCCAAAATGCTTTTTAAGGTCGGGCTTTGGAGTGGGGGTGGCCCCCTAGACACCTGGGGCCCCCTTGGTAATACCAAATTCGTACTCTACTCTCAAATACCTTTCGTTTGGGAGGGCTTTGGAAGGTGGGACCACTTGAACCTCATTATACCCTACATCTACACTGTGGTACAGGATATTATAAGTTTGTGCATTTGTTTGCAACCCTAAGAAGGAGATAAGTATACCGATCGACTCAGAATCACTTTCTCATTCGATTCAGCCATGCCCATCTGTCCGTCTGTGAGTCCATGTATTATTGTATTCAAAGTGCAGGTCGTAAATATTTGTTGTTCAATCATCACGAAAATTTGCACATATCACTTTTTTGGCCGAGGACAAACGCTGTTGATTTTGGTAAAAATCGGTTCAGATTTAGATATAGCTCCCATATATATGTATCGCCCGATTTGCACTTAAATGGCCGTAGTAGCTACAATTTCCAACCAATCTGCACAAAATCGAACACAGATTGTTTTCTTACTCATCTTAACATATTTGCAAAGTTTCATCAAAATCGGTTCAGATTTAGATATAGCTCTCATATATATGTATCGCCCGATTTGCACTTAAATGGCCGTAGTAGCTAAGATTTTCAACCGATCTGCACAAAACTTGGCAAGGACTGTTTTGTTACTTATTTCAACATATTTGCAAAATATCATCAAAATCGGTTCAGATTTAGATATAGCTCCCATATATATATATATCGCCCGATTTGCACTTAAATGGCCGTAGTAGCTAAAATTTTCAACCAATCTGCACAAAACTTGACACGGACTATTTTGTTACTGATTTCAACATATTTGCAAATTTTTATTAAAATCGGTTCAGTTTAGATATAGCTCCCATATATATATATCGCCCGATTTGCACTTAAACGACCGTAGTAGCTACAATTTCCAACCGATCTGCACAAAATTTGACATAGATTGTTTTGTTAGGAATCTTAACATATTTGCAAGTTTTCGTCAATATCGGTTCAGATTTAAATATAGCTCCCATATATATATCGCCCGATTTGCACTTAAATGGCCGTAGTAATTTCCAACCAATCTGCACAAAATCTAACATGGATTGTTTTCTTACTCATCTTAACATATTTGCAAAGTTTCATCAAAATCGGTTCAGATTTAGATATAGCTCCCATATATATGTATCGCCCGATTTGCACTTAAATGGCCGTAGTAGCTACAATTTTCAACCAATCTGCACAAAATCTGACTCTTATTGTTATCTTAATTATCTTAACATATCTGCAAAGTTTCATCAAAATCGGTTCAGATTTAGATATAGCTCCCATATATATGTATCGCCCGATTTGCACTTAAATGGCCGTAGTGGCTACAATTTTCAACCGATCTGCATAAAATTTGGCACAGATTATTTTGTTGTTGATCTTAATATATCTATATGATTTCATCAAAATTGGTTCAGATTTAGATATAGCTCCCATATATATGTATCGCCCGATTTGCACTTAAATAGCCGTAGTAGCTAAAATTTTCAATCGATCTGCACAAAACTTGGCACGGACTGTTTTGTTACTGATTTCAACATATTTGCAAAATATCATCAAAATCGGTTCAGATTTAGATATAGCTCCCATATATATGTATCGCCCGATTTGCACTTAAATGGCCGTAGTAATTTCCAACCAATCTGCACAAAATCTAACATGGATTGTTTTCTTACTCATCTTAACATATTTGCAAAGTTTCATTAAAATCGGTTCAGATTTAGATATAGCTCCCATATATATATCGCCCGATTTGCACTTAAATAGCCGTAGTAGCTAAAATTTCCAACCAATCTGCACAAAATCTAACACAGATTGTTTTCTTACTCATCTTAACATATTTGCAAAGTTTCATCAAAATCGGTTCAGATTTAGATGTAGCTCCTATATATATGTAGCGCCCGATCTGCACTTATATGGCCGTAGTTATAACAAACGATCTGTTTAAAAGTCGGTTCAGATTTAGATTAAGCTGTCATATACATATCGAATTTATAATTGTAGGGTTGGTGTAGGGTATTATATAGTCGGCTCCGCCCGACTTTTGCCTTTCCTTACTTGTTTTTATTAACATATTCGAAATCTACTCCCGCATACCTTTCATTTGACAGCCATATTGTCATGATTGTCTAAAATTCCTTTTTATGACGGGCTTTGGGGTGGGGGCGGCCCCCTAGGTACTCGATCGTTTGGAAGGGTTTTAAAGGGTGGGTCGGCCCCCTACCACTTGAACCTCATTTTTAATAACATAGTCGTAATCTACTTCCCGAATACCTTTAATTTGAGAGCCATATTGTCATGATCGTCTAAAATGTCTTTTTAAGATCGGGCTTTGAGGTGGGGGCGGCCCCCTAGATACCTGGGGCCCCCTTGGTAATACCAAATTCGTACTCTATTCTCAAATACCTTTCATGTAAGACCCATATTGTCTCGATCGGTCCACTTGTGATTTTTGGTCGAACTTTTAAGCGGTTTTGGTGGTCGGGGCAGCCCCTTCAGTACTTGGACCCAGTTTTCATTTCAATTCCATATTGTCTCGATTCAATTTTATTTTTGGTTGTTAATTCGTTCCTTCGAATCCACCGCAGAGCAGAAGTTAGCATGTCCACCTATGACGCTGATGCCTGGGTTCGAATCCCGGCGAGACAATCAGAAAAAATTTTCAGCGGTGGTTTTCCCCTCCTAATGCTGGCAACATTTGTGAGGTACTATGCCATGTCAAACTTCTCTCCAAAGGGGTGTCGCTCTGCGGCACGTCGTTCGGACTCGGCTATAAACTTAAACTTGAATTGAACTGCACTCATTGATATGTGAGAAGTTTGCCCCTGTTCCTTAGTGGAATGTTCATGGTCAAAGTTTGCATTTGCAATTCGTTCCTTCGAGACCACGCCCAACAATCTGTGAAAAATTTAGGAAAATCCACCATAGGATGGAGGGTATACTAATTTCGTTATTCCGTTTGTAGCACCTTGAAATATGCGTCTAAGACCCCATAAAGTATTTATATTCCTGATCGTCATGACATTTTAAGTCGATCTAGCCATGTCCGGCCGTCTATCCGTCCGGCCGTCCATCCGTCCGTCCGTCTGTCCGTCCATCTGTCTGTCCATCCGCCCGTCCGTCTGTCCGTCCGTCCGTCCGTCTGTCGAAAGCATAATAACTTTCGAAGGAGTAAAGCTGGGCGCTTGAAATTTTTCCCAAATACTTCTTATTAGTGTAGGTCAGTTGGGATTGTAAATGGACCAAATCGGTCCATGTTTTAATATAATTGTCATATAAACTGATTTTGGGTCTTGACTTCTTGAGCTTCTGGAGAGCATAATTCTTATCCGATGTGGCAGAAACAACAGTCTTAAGTGTGGTTTGAATCGGCCCATAACCTGATATAGCTGTCATATAAACCGATCCGGGGTCTTGACTTCTTGAGCCACTAGAGAGCGCAATTATTATCCGACTGACTGAAATTTTGTGAGAAATGTATTGTTATGACTTCCAACAACTGTGTCAAATATGGTGTTAGTTGGTCCATAACCCGATATAGATGCCATATAAACCGGTCTGAGATCTTGACTTCTTGAGCCTCAAGAGGTCGCAATTATTATCCGATTTGTTTGAAATTTTGTATAACGACTTCTCTCATGGCCTTTAACATGCGTGCCAATTATGGTCTGAATCGGTCTATAACCTGATATAGCTCCCATATAAACCGATCGCCCTATTTTACTTCTTAAGCCCCTTATGGGCGCAATTTTTATTCGAATTGGCTGAAATTTTAAACAATGACTTCTACTATGGTCTTCAACATTCAATTCAATTATGGTCCCAATCGGGCGATAATTTGATATTATAGCTCCAATATCACAGCAATTCTTTTCTGTTATCATATGTTTGCCTAAAAAGGGATACGATGAATATCTACCGGGTGTCCATGGAGAATAACAAGCACCCATCGCACCTGAAGTAATTGAACTACAGAATAGTTCTGGCCGAATTACGATCCGGTAGATGCAGCAGCCTTAACTCCCATAGAGCAAGGATTGATGCTAACGTGCAGGATGTATGTCCCGATTGCAAACTGGGACCACATCGAGGTGGCGTTTAACAATGTGTGGACCGACACATTGATCCAATCCTTAGACCAGTACGGGGTGGACTCGGTCCTTAGAGACTGGATAAACCATATGCTAAGGAATAGGTGGATAAATTGCGGGTCCCATTGTATAAATATAAGGAAGAAAGTGGCACAAGGCACTCCACAGGGGGGCATTTTATCGCCATTCCTTTGGGTGACCACCGTAAATGACCTATTACGGATGTTGAGAGAGACGGGATTTGAACCCGTCTGCTATGCAGATGATTTTAAAATACTTCTTAGTATTTTATCGAACCAGCTATGCAGAAGGGTCGAAAGGGTCTTGCATATGGCATATGACTGGGCTAGACCCAAGGGTCCCAACGTTAACCCAGAGAAGACTGAAATATGCCTGTTCACGAGGAAGACGAAGGTGGGCCAATTTGGCGCACCACGTTTCACCGATTTCGATATCTGACAAGGCCAAGTACTTAGGAGTGATCTTTGGCAGGAAACGTAATTGGAAGTGTCGCATTCAGGAGCGCACTGAGAAGGCTCTCAGATGTTGGGCACAATGTAGACAGGCCTTAGGCTCAAAGTGGGGTCTGAATCCTAGGATAGTCCACTGGGTCTACAGGAACGTGATAAGACCAATACTTACGTACGCCTCAGTAGTTTGGTGGACTACTATGAAGAAAAAGTGCAACATGAGGACCATGCAACAGGTTCAGAGAACATGTTGTCTTGGCATAGGCGGAGCGATGAAGATCACGCCCACTAGGGCTCTGGAGGCTATTCTAGATATCCGACCCATTGACACACAGATAAAGTGTGAGGCAGCCACATTGCGAGGACGTCTAGTGTGAACATCTTCACGGAAAGTAAACTGGCCATAAGGGCAATAACAACCAGGACGGCAAGGCCACGAACAATCTTGCAGTGTAAGAAGGAGATTAACGCCTTCTCTGAGGATGGCACTATCCGCATCCTTTGGGTGCCGTGCCATAACGGAGTAATAGGAAATGAAAGGGCAGACGATCTGGCCAGAGGACTGCCGTCAATAAACTTGGTTTACCCGAAGCCTTTCGGGTCGACGCAGTCCGAGTTAAGGGAGCGGGCGACAAATGCGCATGCAACGTTGTGGAACAGCGAAACGGTCGGTAGGACGGCGAAAATCCTATGGGGTGATCCGGATCGTGAGAGCACGATGCTATTACCGAATGGAAGTAAGAATGAGTATAGATTCAGTATAGATTTTGGCATCATAACCGGACACATATGACTACAAGCTCACTTATAGAAAATCGGTGTATGTCCATAGTGGCATGGGGCGGATTTATATCCGCACCCTCTTTTCAACCTAACCTAACCTATTTTCTTTCGAAGGAAATTGTTTTCTAATTTATTTGTATACATACTAAGGAAAAAGGCGTTAAGTTCGATTGGGCCGAACTTTGTATACCCACCAACTCGGGTGTATATGTAAACCACCTTTCGTCTTAATCCGGTGAGAAATTCATGATTTATGCCTCCATAGCAGCTTTATCGGAAAATGGTCCTTTTTGGACCAAATTCTTCCGCGCTCATTCTAAAATCTCTGACACCAAGTTTCGAGGTGTCTCCCACCACTTGATCTATCCATCGGGCATTTGGTCTTCCCGGTTTGCGTGTACCACCGTGTTTGCCTTCAAAAGACTTCTTTGCTAGAGCTTCTTCATCCATTCTGACAACATGACCTAGCCAACGCAGCCGTTGTATTTTGATGCGTGTAACTATGCTATCGTCGTCATACAACACATACAGCTCGTGGTTCATGTGTCGCCTATATTCTCCATTAACGGAAATTGGTCCATATATTTTACGAAGAATCCTTCTCTCAAATACTCCAAGTACTGCCTCATCTGCTTTCACAAGTACTCATGCTTCAGAACCATATAACAGCACGGGTAGTAGTTCAATGTTATGCATGTTTTATGGGCCAAAGACCTTATAGAGATCGGTCTATATGGCACCTATATCCAAATCTGGACCAATCTGAACCACATTAAAGAAGGATTTTGAAGCGCCCAACACAACTCACTGTCCCAAATTTCGGGGAAATCGGATTATAAATGCACTTTTTATGAGCCCAAGACTTTAAATCGAGAGATCGGTCTATATGACAGCTATATCCAAATCTGGACCGATCTGGGCCAAATTGCAGAAAGATGTCGAGGGGCCTAACACAACTCATTGTCCCATATATCGGCAAAATCGGACAATAAAAGCGCCTTTTACGGGCCCAAGACCTTAAATCGAGAGATCGGTCTACATGGCAGCTATATCCAAATCTGGACCAGTCTGGGCCAAATTGCAGAAAGATGTCCAGGGGCCTAACACAACTCACTGTCTCATATTTCGGCAAAATCGGACAATAAATACGCCTTTTACGGGCCTAAGACCTTAAATCGAGAGATCGGTCTATATGGCAGCTATATCCAAATCTGGACCGATCTAGGCCAAATACAAGAAGAATGTCAAAGACTCTAGCATTACTCACTGTCCCAAATTTTGGCGACATCGGACAATAAATGCACCCTTTATGGGCCCAAGACCTTAAATCGAGAGATCGATCTATATGGTAGCTTTATCCAAATCTGGACCGATCTGGGCAAAATTGAAGAAGGATGTCGACTGGCCTGATACAACTCAATGTACCAAATTTCAGCAAAATCGGATAATAAATGTGGCTTTTTATGGGCCTTAGACCCTTAATCGGCGGATCGGTCTATATGGGGGCTATATCAAGATATAGTCCAATATAGCCCATCTTCGAACTTAAACTGCCTATGGACAAAAAATGAATCTGTGCAAAGTGTCAGCTCTATGTCTCTATGTTTAGAGACTGTAGCATAATTTCAACAGACAGACGGACGGACATGGCTAAGTCGTCTTGGATTTTTACTACGATCAGAAATATATATACTTTATAGGGTCGGAAAGGGATATTTCGATGTGTTGCAAACGGAGTGGCAAAATTAATATACCCCCATCCTTCGGTGGTAAGTATAAAAAAGGAAAAACACATTATTTTGCTGAAAAACTAGCACAACATTTCGATTTTTGACAATTTCCGAAAAAATATATCAAAAAACTAAGGAATTCTGAAAACGTGGATCTCAAAAATCGGAAATTTCTGGAAATAATTCTGCAATATTTGAACAAATTCTTGGTTATAACATTAAATTCATGCGTTTGATTTACAACCAAAGAAAAAATATTCTAGTTTTTGTCACCAATGGTAACGGCTATTTGGTATTTATGGCACGCCTGGCAACTATAGAAACTTGCGGCAAAGTATGTAACAACGACCACTCGCAAATAACACGGACAACAACCACATTCATTCATCCAGTAACTTCTAGATGGCGCAATATCAGCGTAAAAAGTATATAAACTTCGCCATGAGGCATAGTTGTCTCACCTAATAAATACTTCCGACATCCTGTTATTGCCTGTTATTTACTACTTTCTCATTATTTAAGAGATTAATGAACATTTTAATTAAATCGTATCAAAAGGAGATTTTCCCACGAACATTTCTTTAAGAAACAGAGGGCAAACTTCTCATTCAAGTTTAAGCTCAATGATAAGGGACCTCTTTTGTATAGCAGAGTCTGAAAGGCATGCCTTTGGAAAGAGTTTCTATATAACTTGCATGGCATAGTGCCTCATATATGTCATCAGCATTAGGATTCAGTTATTGACCGATTTTCATAATTTTTTTGAATTTTCTAAAGTGATCACGAATTAACCTAACTTTTGCTCTACGAGGCTTAGTTAAAGAGATATGGCCATTTTAAATTTTCCTAGGAAAAAAATCGGTTTTTGGCCGATTTTCATAAATTTTTTCAATTTTCTGAAGTTATCACGAATTAACCTTACTTTTGCTCTACGAGGCTTAGTTAAGGAGATATGGCCATTATAAGTTTTCCTGGGATAAAACTCAGTTTTTGGACGATTTTCATAAATTTTAGAATTTTCTGAAGTGATCACGAATTAACCTTACTTTTGCTCTAAGAGTCTTAGTTAAGGAGATATGGCCATTTTAAGTTTTCCTAGGATAAAATTCAGTTTTTGAACGATTTTCATAAATTTTTTGAATTTTCTGAAGTGATCACGAATTAACTTTGCTTTTGCTCTACGAGGCTTTGTTAAGGAGATATGGCCATTTTAAGTTTTCCTAGGAAAAAATTCAGCTTTTGGCCGATTTTCATAAATTTTCTGAATTTTCTGAAGTCATGACGAATTAACCTTACTTGTGCTCTACGAGGCTTAGTTAAGGAGATATGGCCATTTTAAGTTTTCCTGGGAAAAAATTTAATTTTTGGCCTATATTCAAATTTTTTTTAATTTTCTGAAGTGATCACGAATTAACCTTACTTTTGCTCTACGAGGCTTAGTTAAGGAGATATGGCCATTTTAAGTATTCCTAGCAAAAAATTAGGTTTTTGGCCGATTTTCGCTAATTTTTTGAATTTTCGGATGTGATCACGAATTAACCTTACTTTTGCTCTACGAGGCTTAGTTAAGGAGATATGGCCATTTTAAGTTTTCCTTGGAAAAAATTAAGTTTTTGGCCGATTTTCATAAATTTTTTGAATTTTCTGAAGTGATCACGAATTAACCTTATGGTGATTTCGATTGTGAAAAAAAGTGCAGCATTTTTTCGACATGTTGCACTGAGATCGAAATTTTGTGTTCGATTCTCCAAAAAAGTGTAACCCCACCACCGGGTAAATGTTCGTTTGTAATGGTGTTGCCCACTGAAAGTGAAAAAATGCTGCATTTTCTACACCGTGGCTAGGCTAGGATGGAGAATGCCGCACTTTAAATCAGCTGCTATCATCTCATGTGCATGCCACCGTTCAAGCAAATTTTGGTTGAAAAGAAGAAGAAGAAAACAATTTGTAGAATGTTTGGCAAAATATTAAAAAGAAATACATAAAAAAAAGGAAAAAGTAATCGCGTTTTATTTAGCTAACGGCATATTAGATGCATTGCTACATTTTACAGCATTATTTGGTTGAAATTACAATATACGGGCATATTAACATGTTCGATTGAAAATGTAAAAAGTGTAAAACTATGAGAGGGATAAGGCAGCATTCCCAAAATGTTGTCCCGTATAAGTGCAACATTAGTGTAACATTTTTTTTCAGAATCGAAATCACCATTACTTTTGCTTTACGAGGCTTAGTTAAGGAGATATGGCCATTTTAAGTTTTCGTAGGATAAAATTCAGTTTTTGGCCGATTTTCATAAATTTTTTGAATTTTCTGAAGTGATCACGAATTAACCTTACTTTTGCTCTACGAGGCTTAGTTAAGGAGATATGGCCATTTTAAGTTTTCCTAGGAAAAAATTAAGTTTTTGGCCGATTTTCGCTAATTTTTCAATTTTCGGAAGTGATCACGAACTAACCTTACTTTTGCTCTACGAGGCTTAGTTAAGGAGATATGGCCATTTTAAGTTTTCCTGGGAAAAAATTCAGTTTTTGGCCGATTTTCATAAATTTTTTGAATTTTCTGAAGTGATCACGAATTAACCTTACTTTTGCTCTACGGGGCTTAGTTAAGGAGATATGGCCATTTTAAGTATTCCTAGCAAAAAATTAGGTTTTTGGCCGATTTTCATAAATTTTTTGAATTTTCGGAAGTGATCACGAATTAACCTTACTTTTGCTCTACGGGGCTTAGTTAAGGAGATATGGCCATTTTAAGTTTTCCTAGGAAAAAATTAAGTTTTTGGCCGATTTTCATAATTTTTTTGAATTTTCTGAAGTGATCACGAATTAACCTTACTTTTGCTCTACGAGGCTTAGTTAAGGAGATATGGCCATTTTAAGTTTTCCTAGGATAAAATTCAGTTTTTGGACGATTTTCATAAATTTTTGGAAATTTCTGAAGTGATCACGAATTAACCTTACTTTTGCTCTACGAGGCTTAGTTAAGGAGATATGGCCATTTTAAGTTTTCGTAGGAATAAATTAGGTTTTTGGCCGATTTTCATACATTTTTCGAATTTTCGGAAGTGATAACGAATTAACCTTACTTTTGCTCTGCGAGGCTTAGTTAAGGAGATATGGCCATTTTAAGTTTTTCTAGGGGAGATATGGCCATTTTAAGTTTTCCTAGGAAAAAATTCAGTTTTTGGCCGATTTTATAAATTTTTTGAATTTTCTGAAAAGATCACGAATTAACCTTACTTTTGCTCTACGAGGCTTAGTTAAGGAGATATGGCCATTTAAAGTTTTCCTAGGATAAAATTCAGTTTTTGGACGATTTTCATAAATTTTTCGAATTTTCTGAAGTGATCACGAATTAACCTTACTTTTGCTCTACGAGGCTTAGTTAAGGAGATATGGCCATTTTAAGTTTTCCTTGGAAAAAATTAAGTTTTTGGCCGATTTTCATAATTTTTTTGAATTTTCTGAAGTGATCACGAATTAACCTTACTTTTGCTCTACGAGGCTTAGTTAAGGAAATATGGTCATTTTAAGTTTTCCTAGGAAAAAATTTAGTTTTTGGCCGATTTTATAAATTTTTTGAATTTTCTGAAAAGATCACGAATTAACCTTACTTTTGCTCTACGAGGCTTAGTTAAGGAGATATGGCCATTTAAAGTTTTCCTAGGATAAAATTCAGTTTTTGGACGATTTTCATAAATTTTTCGAATTTTCTGAAGTGATCACGAATTAACCTTACTTTTGCTCTACGAGGCTTAGTTAAGGAGATATGGCCATTTTAAGTTTTCCTTGGAAAAAATTAAGTTTTTGGCCGATTTTCATAATTTTTTTGAATTTTCTGAAGTGATCACGAATTAACCTTACTTTTGCTCTACGAGGCTTAGTTAAGGAGATATGGCCATTTTAAGTTTTCGAAGGATAAAATTCAGTTTTTGGCCGATTTTCATAAATTTTTTGAATTTTCTGAAGTGATCACGAATTAACCTTACTTTTGCTCTACGAGGCTTAGTTAAGGAGATATGGCCATTTTAAGTTTTCGTAGGAAAAAATTAAGTTTTTGGCCGATTTTCGCTAATTTTTCAATTTTCGGAAGTGATCACGAACTAACCTTACTTTTGCTCTACGAGGCTTAGTTAAGGAGATATGGCCATTTTAAGTTTTCCTGGGAAAAAATTAAGTTTTTGGCCGATTTTCATAAATTTTTTGAATTTTCTGAAGTGATCACGAATTAACCTTACTTTTGCTCTACGAGGCATAATTAAGGAGATATGGCCATTTTAAGTTTTCGTAGGATTAAATTAGATTTTTTGGCCGATTTTCATACATTTTTCGAATTTTCGGAAGTCATCACGAATTAACCTTACTTTTGCTCTACGAGGCTTAGTTAAAGAGATATGGCCATTTTAAGTTTTCCTAGGGGAGATATGGCCATTTTAAGTTTTCCTAGGGGAGATATGGCCATTTTAAGTTTTCCTAGGAAAAAATTCAGTTTTTGGCCGATTTTCATACATATTTCAAATTATCTGAAGTGATCACAATTTAACCTTACTTTTGCTCTGCGTGGCATAGTTAAGGAGATATGGCCATTTTGAGTTTTCCTAGGAAAAAATTTAGTTTTTGGCCGATTTTATAAATTTTTTGAATTTTCTGAAGTGATCACGAATTAACCTTACTTTTGCTCTACGAGGCTTAGTTAAGGAGATATGGCCATTTTAAGTTTTCCTAGGAAAAAATTCAGTTTTTGGCCGATTCTCGTTAATGTTTTGAATTTTCTGAAGTCATCACGAATTAACCTTACTTTTGCTCTACGAGGTTTAGTTAAGAAGATATGGCCATTTTAAGTTTTCGTAGGAAAAAATTTAGTTTTTTGCCGATTTTCATACATTTTTTTTGAATTTTCTGAAGTGATCATAATTTTCTGAAGTTATCAGGAATTAACCTTACTTTTGCTCTACGAGGCTTAGTTAAGGAGATATGGCCATTTTAAGTTTTCCTAGGAAAATGTTAGGTTTTAGGCCGATTTTAATAATTTTTTTGAAATTTCTGAAGTGATTACGAATTAACCTTACTTTTGCTCTACGAGGCTTAGTTAAGGAGATATGGCCATTTTAAGTTTTCCTAGGAAAAAATTCAGTTTTTGGCCGATTTTCATATATTTTTTGAATTTTCTGAAGTGATCACGAACTAACCTTACTTTTGCTCTACGAGGCTTAGTTAAGGAGATATGGCCATTTTAAGTTTTCCTAGGATAAAATTCAGTTTTTGGCCGATTTTAATAATTTTTTTGAATTTTCTGAAGTGATCACGAATTAACCTTACTTTTGCTCTACGAGGCTTAGTTAAGGAGATATGGCCATTTTAAGTTTTCCTAGGATAAAATTCAGTTTTTGGCCGATTTTCATAAATTTTTTGAATTTTCTGAAGTGATCACGAATTAACCTTACTTTTGCTCTACGAGGCTTAGTTAAAGAGATATGGCCATTTTAAGTTTTCCTAGGAAAAAATTCAGTTTTTGGCCGATTTTCATACATTTTTCGAATTTTCTGAAGTGATCACGAATTAACCTTACTTTTGCTCTACGAGGCTTAGTTAAGGAGATATGGCCATTTAAAGGTTTCCTAGGAAAAAATTCAGTTTTTGGCCGAATTTCGTTAATTTTTTGAATTTTCTGAAGTGATCACGAATTAACCTTACTTTTGCTCTACGAGGCTTAATTAAGGAGGTATGGCCATTTTAAGTTTTCGTAGGAAAAAATTTAGTTTTTGGCCGATTTTCATACATTTTTCGAATTTTCTGAAGTGATCACGAATTAACCTTACTTTTGCTCTACGAGGCTTAGTTAAGGAGATATGGCCATTTAAAGGTTTCCTAGGATAAAATTCAGTTTTTGGCCGATTTTCATATATTTTTTGAATTTTCTGAAGTGATCACGAATTAACCTTACTTTTGCTCTACGAGGCTTAGTTAAGGAGATATGGCGATTTTAAGTTTTCCTAGGATAAAATTCAGTTTTTGGCCGATTTTAATAAATTTTTTGAATTTTCTGAAGTGATCACGAATTAACCTTACTTTTGCTCTACGAGGCTTAGTTAAGGAGACATGGCCATTTTAAGTTTTCCTAGGAAAAAATTAAGTTTTTGGCCGATTTTCATAAATTTTTTGAATTTTCTGAAGTGATCACGAATTAACCTTACTTTTGCTCTACGAGGCTTAGTTAAGGAGATATGGCCATTTTAAGTTTTCCTAGGAAAAAATTAAGTTTTTGGCCGATTTTCTTAAATTTTTTGAATTTTCTGAAGTGATCACGAATTAACCTTACTTTTGCTCTACGAGGCTTAGTTAAGGAGATATGGCCATTTTAAGTTTTCCTAGGAAAAAATTAAGTTTTTGGCCGATTTTCATAAATTTTTTGAATTTTCTGAAGTGATCACGAATTAACCTTACTTTTGCTCTACGAGGCTTAGTTAAAGAGATATGGCCATTTTAAGTTTTCCTAGGAAAAAATTAAGTTTTTGGCCGTTTTTCATAAATTTTTTGAATTTTCTGAAGTGATCACGAATTAACCTTACTTTTGCTCTACGAGGCTTAGTTAAGGAGATATGGCCATTTTAAGTTTTCCTAGGATAAAATTCAGTTTTTGGCCGATTTCTATAAATTTTTTGAATTTTCTGAAGTGATCACGAATTAACCTTACTTTTGCTCTACGAGGCTTAGTTAAGGAGATATAGCCATTTTAAGTTTTCCTAGGAAAAAATTAAGTTTTTGGCCGATTTTCATAAATTTTTTTAATTTTCTGAAGTGATCACGAATTAACTTTACTTTTGCTCTACGAGGCTTAGTTAAAGTAATATGGCCATTTTAAGTTTTCCTAGGAAAAAATTAAGTTTATGGCCGATTTTCATACATTTTTCGAATTTTCTGAAGTGATCACGAATTAACCTTACTTTTGCTCTACGAGGCTTAGTTAAGGATATAAGGCCATTTAAAGGTTTCCTAGGAAAAAATTCAGTTTTTGGCCGATTTTCGTTAATTTTTTGAATTTTCTGAAGTGATCACGAATTAACCTTACTTTTGCTCTACGAGGCTTAATTAAGGAGATATGGCCATTTTAAGTTTTCCTAGGAAAAAATTCAGTTTTTGGCCGATTTTATAAATTTTTTGAATTTTCTGAAAAGATCACGAATTAACCTTACTTTTGCTCTACGAGGCTTAGTTAAAGAGATATGGCCATTTTAAGTTTTCCTAGGAAAAAATTAAGTTTTTGGCCGATTTTCATAAATTTTTTGAATTTTCTGAAGTGATCACGAATTAACCTTACTTTTGCTCTGCGAGGCTTAGTTAAAGAGATATGACCATTTTAAGTTTTCCTATGAAAAAATTAAGTTTTTGGCCGATTTTCATAAATTTTTTGAATTTTCTGAAGTGATCACGAATTAACCTTACTTTTGCTCTACGAGGCTTAGTTAAAGAGATATGGCAATTTTAAGTTTTCCTAGGAAAAAATTAAGTTTTTGGCCGATTTTCATAAATTTTTTGAATTTTCTGAAGTGATCACGAATTAACCTTACTTTTGCTCTACGAGGCTTAGTTAAAGAGATATGGCCATTTTAAGTTTTCCTAGGAAAAAATTAAGTTTTTGGCCGATTTTCATAAATTTTTTGAATTTTCTGAAGTGATCACGAATTAACCTTACTTTTGCTCTACGAGGCTTAGTTAAGGAGATATGGCCATTTTAAGTTTTCCTAGGAAAAAATTAAGTTTTGGCCGATTTTCATAAATTTTTTGAATTTTCTGAAGTGATCACGAATTAACCTTACTTTTGCTCTACTAGGCTTAGTTAAGGAGATATGGCCATTTTAAGTTTTCCTAGGATAAAATTCAGTTTTTGGCCGATTTCTATAAATTTTTTGAA
This sequence comes from Stomoxys calcitrans, assembly GCF_963082655.1. Lineage (NCBI taxonomy): Eukaryota > Metazoa > Arthropoda > Insecta > Diptera > Muscidae > Stomoxys > Stomoxys calcitrans. The sequence goes on along the minus strand of NC_081556.1, from coordinate 96,101,496 downwards.
TTTTCTGAAGTGATCACGAATTAACCTTACTTTTGCTCTACGAGGCTTAGTTAAGAAGATATGGCCATTTTAAGTATTCCTAGGAAAAAATTCAGTTTTTGGCCGATTTTCATAAATTTTTTGAATTTTCTGAAGTGATCACGAATTAACCTTACTTTTGCTCTACGAGGCTTAGTTAAAGAGATATGGCCATTTTAAGTTTTCCTAAGAAAAAATTAAGTTTATGGCCGATTTTCATAAATTTTTCGAATTTTCTGAAGTTATCACGAATTAACCTTACTTTTGCTCTACGAGGCTTAATTAAGGAGATATGGCCATTTTAAGTTTTCGTAGGAAAAAATTAAGTTTTTGGCCGATTTTCATACATTTTTCGAATTTTCTGAAGTGATCACGAATTAACCTTACTTTTGCTCTACGAGGTTTAGTTAAGGAGATATGGCCATTTTAAGTTTTCCTAGGAAAAAATTAAGTTTTTGGCCGATTTTCATACATTTTTTTAATTTTCTGAAGTGATCACGAATTAACCTTACTTTTGCTCTACGAGGCTTAGTTAAGGAGATATGGCCATTTTAAGTTTTCCTAGGATAAAATTCAGTTTTTGGCCGATTTCTATAAATTTGTTGAATTTTCTGAAGTGATCACGAATTAACCTTACTTTTGCTCTACGAGGCTTAGTTAAGGATATATGGCCATTTAAAGTTTTCCTAGGAAAAAATTCAGTTTTTGGCCGATTTTCATACATTTTTCGAATTTTCTGAAGTGATCACGAATTAACCTTACTTTTGCTCTACGAGGTTTAGTTAAGGAGATATGGCCATTTTAAGTTTTCCTAGGAAAAAATTAAGCTATACATTTTTCGAAATTTCTAAAGTGATCACGAATTAACCTTACTTTTGCTCTGCGAGGCTTAGTTAAGGAGATATGGCCATTTTAAGTTTTCCTAGGAAAAAATTAAGTTTTTGGCCGATTTCTATAAATTTGTTGAATTTTCTGAAGTGATCACGAATTAACCTTACTTTTGCTCTACGAGGCTTAGTTAAGGAGATATGGCCATTTTAAGTTTTCCTAGGAAAAAATTCAGTTTTTGGCCGATTTTCATAAATTTTTTTAATTTTCTGAAGTGATCACGAATTAACCTTACTTTTGCTCTACGAGGCTTAGTTAAGGAGATATGGCCATTTTAAGTTTTCCTAGGAAAAAATTAAGTTTTTGGCCGATTTTCATAATTTTTTTGAATTTTCTGAAGTGATCACGAATTAACCTTACTTTTGCTCTACGAGGCTTAGTTAAGGAGATATGGCCATTTTAACTTTTTCAAGGAAAAAATTTATTTTTTGGCCGATTTTCATAAATTTTTTGAATTTTCTGAAGTGATCACGAATTAACCTTACTTTTGCTCTACGAGGCTTAGTTAAGGAGATATGGCCATTTTAAGTTTTCGTAGGAATAAATTAGGTTTTTTGGCCGATTTTCTAACATTTTTCGAATTTTCTAAAGTGATCACGAATTAACCTTACTTTTGCTCTACGAGGCTTAGTTAAGGAGATATGGCCATTTTAAGTTTTCCTAGGAAAAAATTAAGTTTTTGGCCGATTTTCATAAATTTTTTGAATTTTCTGAAGTGATCACGAATTAACCTTACTTTTGCTCTACGAGGTTTAGTTAAGGAGATATGGCCATTTTAAGTTTTCCTAGGAAAAAATTAAGTTTTTGGCCGATTTTCATAAATTTTTTTAATTTTCTGAAGTGATCACGAATTAACCTTACTTTTGCTCTACGAGGCTTAGTTAAGGAGATATGGCCATTTTAAGTTTTCCTAGGATAAAATTCAGTTTTTGGCCGATTTCTATAAATTTGTTGAATTTTCTGAAGTGATCACGAATTAACCTTACTTTTGCTCTACGAGGCTTAGTTAAGGAGATATATCCATTTTAAGTTTTCCTAGGAAAAAATTAAGTTTTTGGCCGATTTTCATAAATTTTTTGAATTTTCTGAAGTGATCACGAATTAACCTTACTTTTGCTCTACAAGGCTTAGTTAAAGAGATATGGCCATTTTAAGTTTTCCTAGGAAAAAATTAAGTTTATGGCCGATTTTCATACATTTTTCGAATTTTCTGAAGTGATCACGAATTAACCTTACTTTTGCTCTACGAGGCTTAGTTAAGGATATATGGCCATTTAAAGGTTTCCTAGGAAAAAATTCAGTTTTTGGCCGATTTTCGTTAATTTTTTGAATTTTCTGAAGTGATCACGAATTAACCTTACTTTTGCTCTACGAGGCTTAATTAAGGAGATATGGCCATTTCAAGTTTTCCTAGGAAAAAATTAAGTTTTTGGCCGATTTTCATAAATTTTTTGAATTTTCTGAAGTGATCACGAATTAACCTTACTTTTGCTCTACGAGGCTTAGTTAAAGAGATATGGCCATTATAAGTTTTCCTAGGAAAAAATTAAGTTTTTGGCCGATTTTCATAAATTTTTTGAATTTTCTGAAGTGATCACGAATTAACCTTACTTTTGCTCTACGAGGCTTAGTTAAAGAGATATGGCCATTTTAAGTTTTCCTAGGAAAAAATTAAGTTTTTGGCCGATTTTCATAAATTTTTTGAATTTTCTGAAGTGATCACGAATTAACCTTACTTTTGCTCTGCGAGGCTTAGTTAAAAAGATATGACCATTTTAAGTTTTCCTATGAAAAAATTAAGTTTTTGGCCGATTTTCATAAATTTTTTGAATTTTCTGAAGTGATCACGAATTAACCTTACTTTTGCTCTACGAGGCTTAGTTAAAGAGATATGGCAATTTTAAGTTTTCCTAGGAAAAAATTAAGTTTTTGGCCGATTTTCATAAATTTTTTGAATTTTCTGAAGTGATCACGAATTAACCTTACTTTTGCTCTACGAGGCTTAGTTAAAGAGATATGGCCATTTTAAGTTTTCCTAGGAAAAAATTAAGTTTTTGGCCGATTTTCATAAATTTTTTGAATTTTCTGAAGTGATCACGAATTAACCTTACTTTTGCTCTACGAGGCTTAGTTAAGGAGATATGGCCATTTTAAGTTTTCCTAGGATAAAATTCAGTTTTTGGCCGATTTCTATAAATTTTTTGAATTTTCTGAAGTGATCACGAATTAACCTTACTTTTGCTCTACGAGGCTTAGTTAAGGAGATATGGCCATTTTAAGTATTCCTAGGAAAAAATTCAGTTTTTGGCCGATTTTCATAAATTTTTCGAATTTTCTGAAGTGATCACGAATTAACCTTACTTTTGCTCTACGAGGCTTAATTAAGGAGATATGGCCATTTTAAGTTTTCGTAGGAAAAAATTAAGTTTTTGGCCGATTTTCATACATTTTTCGAATTTTCTGAAGTGATCACGAATTAACCTTACTTTTGCTCTACGAGGCTTAGTTAAGGAGATATGGCCATTTTAAGTTTTCCTAGGAAAAAATTGAGTTTTTGGCCGATTTTCATACATTTTTCGAATTTTCTGAAGTGATCACGAATTAACCTTACTTTTGCTCTACGAGGCTTAATTAAGGAGATATGGCCATTTTGAGTTTTCCTAGGAAAAAATTCAGTTTTTGGCCGATTTTCGTTAATTTTTTGAATTTTCTGAAGTGATCACAAATTAACTTTTGCTCTACGAGGCTTAATTAAGGAGATATGGCCATTTTAAGTTTTCGTAGGAATAAATTAGGTTTTTGGCCGATTTTCGTACATTTTTCGAATTTTCTGAAGTGATCACGAATTAACCTTACTTTTGTTCTACGAGGCTTAGTTAAGGAGATATGGCCATTTTGAGTTTTCTTAGGAAAAAATTCAGGTTTTGGCCGATTTTCGTTAATTTTTTTAATTTTCTGAAGTGATCACGAATTAACCTTACTTTTGCTCTACGAGGCTTAGTTAAGGAGATATGGCCATTTTAAGTTTTCCTAGGAAAAAATTAAGTTTTTGGCCGATTTTCATAATTTTTTTTAATTTTCTGAAGTGATCACGAATTAACCTTACTTTTGCTCTACGAGGCTTAGTTAAGGAGATGTGGCCATTTTTTGTTTTCCTAGGAAAAAATTCAGTTTTTGGCCAATTTTCATACATTTTTCGAATTTTCTGAAGTGATCACGAATTAACCTTACTTTTGCTCTACGAGGCTTAGTTAAGGAAATATGGCCATTTTAAGTTTTCCTAGGAAAAAATTAAGTTTTTGGCCGATTTTCATAAATTTTTTGAATTTTCTGAAGTGATCACGAATTAACCTTACTTTTGCTCTACGAGGCTTTGTTAAGGAGATATGGCCATTATAAGTTTTCCTAGGAAAAAATTAAGTTTTTGGCCGATTTTCATACATTTTTTGAATTTTCTGAAGTGATCAGGAATTAACCTTACTTTTGCTCTACGAGGCTTAGTTAAGGAGATATGGCCATTTCAACTTTTCCAAGGAAAAAATTCAGTTTTTGGCCGATTTTCATAAATTTTTTGAATTTTCTGAAGTGATCACGAATTAACCTTACTTTTGCTCTACGAGGCTTAGTTAAGGAGATATGGCCATTTTAAGTTTTCTTAGGAAAAAATTCAGGTTTGGCCGATTTTCGTTAATTTTTTGAATTTTCTGAAGTGATCACGAATTAACCTTGCTTTTGCTCTACGAGGCTTAGTTAAGGAGATATGGCCATTTTAAGTTTTCCTAAGAAAAAATTAAGTTTTTGGCCGATTTTATAAATTTTTTAAATTTTCTGAAATGATCACGAATTAACCTTACTTTTGCTCTACGAGGCTTAGTTAAGGAGATATGGCCATTTTAAGTTTTCCTAGGAAAAAATTAAGTTTTTGGCCGATTATCATAAATTTTTTGAATTTTCTGAAGTGATCACGAATTAACCTTACTTTTGCTCTACCAGGCTTAGTTAAGGAGATATGGCCATTTTAAGTTTTCCTAAGAAAAAATTAAGTTTTTGGCCGATTTTATAAATTTTTTAAATTTTCTGAAATGATCACGAATTAACCTTACTTTTGCTCTACGAGGCTTAGTTAAGGAGATATGGCCATTTTAACTTTTCCAAGGAAAAAATTCAGTTTTTGGCCGATTTCTATAATTTTTTTGAATTTTGTGAAGTGATCACGAATTAACCTTACTTTTGCTCCGCGAGGCTTAGTTAAGGAGATATGGCCATTTTAAGTTTTCGTGGAAAAAAAATAAGTTTTTGGCCGATTTTCATACATTTTTCGAATTTTCTAAAGTGGTCACGAATTAACCTTACTTTTGCTCTACGAGGCTTAGTTAAGGAGATATGGCCATTTTGAGTTTTCTTAGGAAAAAATTCAGGTTTTGGCCGATTTTCGTTAATTTTTTGAATTTTCTAAAGTGATCACGAATTAACCTTACTTTTGCTCTACGAGGCTTAGTTAAGGAGATATGGCCATTTTAAGTTTTCCTAAGAAAAAATTAAGTTTTTGGCCGATTTTATAAATTTTTTAAATTTTCTGAAGTGATCACGAATTAACCTTACTTTTGCTCTACAAGCAAATTTTCCGAATTGATCACGAATTAACCTTACTTTTGCTCTACGAGGTTTAGTTAAGGAGATATGGCCATTTTAAGTTTTCTTAGGAAAAAATTCAGGTTTTGGCCGATTTTCGTTAATTTTTTTAATTTTCTGAAGTGATCACGAATTAACCTTACTTTTGTTCTACGAGGCTTAGTTAAGGAGATATGGCCATTTTAAGTTTTCCTAGGAAAAAATTAAGTTTTTGGCCGATTTTCATAAATTTTTTGAATTTTCTGAAGTGATCACGAATTAACCTTACTTTTGCTCTACAAGCAAATTTTCCGAATTGATCACGAATTAACCTTACTTTTGCTCTACGAGGTTTAGTTAAGGAGATATGGCCATTTTAAGTTTTCTTAGGAAAAAATTCAGGTTTTGGCCGATTTTCGTTAATTTTTTTAATTTTCTGAAGTGATCACGAATTAACCTTACTTTTGCTCTACGAGGCTTAGTTAAGGAGATATGGCCATTTTAAGTTTTCCTAAGAAAAAATTAAGTTTTTGGCCGATTTTCATAAATTTTTTAAATTTTCTGAAATGATCACGAATTAACCTTACTTTTGCTCTATGAGGCTTAGTTAAGGAGATATGGCCATTTTAAGTTTTCCTAGGAAAAAATTAAGTTTTTGGCCGATTATCATAAATTTTTGGAATTTTCTGAAGTGATCACGAATTAACCTTACTTTTGCTCTACGAGGCTTAGTTAAGGAGATATGGCCAATTTTAGTTTTCCTAGGAAAAAATTCAGTTTTTGGCCGATTTTCATACATTTTTCGAATTTTCTGAAGTGATCACGAATTAACCTTACTTTTGCTCTGCGAGGCTTAGTTAAGGAGATATGGCCATTTTAAGTTTTCCTAGGAAAAAATTAAGTTTTTGGCCGATTTTCATAAATTTTTTGAATTTTCTGAAGTGATCACGAATTAACCTTACTTTTGCTCTACAAGCAAATTTTCTGAATTGATCACGAATTAACCTTACTTTTGCTCTACGAGGCTAAGTTAAGGAGATATGGCCATTTTAAGTTTTCCTAGGAAAAAATTAAGTTTTTGGCCGATTATCATAAATTTTTTGAATTTTCTGAAGTGATCACGAATTAACCTTACTTTTGCTCTACGAGGCTTAGTTAAGGAGATATGGCCATTTTAAGTTTTCCTAAGAAAAAATTAAGTTTTTGGCCGATTTTATAAATTTTTTAAATTTTCTGAAATGATCACGAATTAACCTTACTTTTGCTCTACGAGGCTTAGTTAAGGAGATATGGCCATTTTAACTTTTCCTAGGATAAAATTCAGTTTTTGGCCGATTTTCATAATTTTTTGAATTTTGTGAAGTGATCACTAATTAACCTTACTTTTGCTCCGCGAGGCTTAGTTAAGGAGATATGGCCATTTTAAGTTTTCGTGGAAAAAAAATAAGTTTTTGGCCGATTTTCATACATTTTTCGAATTTTCTAAAGTGGTCACGAATTAACCTTACTTTTGCTCTACGAGGCTTAGTTAAGGAGATATGGCCATTTTGAGTTTTCTTAGGAAAAAATTCAGGTTTTGGCCGATTTTCGTTAATTTTTTGAATTTTCTAAAGTGATCACGAATTAACCTTACTTTTGCTCTACGAGGCTTAGTTAAGGAGATATGGCCATTTTAAGTTTTCCTAAGAAAAAATTAAGTTTTTGGCCGATTTTATAAATTTTTTAAATTTTCTGAAATGATCACGAATTAACCTAACTTTTGCTCTACGAGGCTTAGTTAAGGAGATATGGCCATTTTAAGTTTTCCTAGCAAAAAATTAAGTTTTTGGCCGATTTTCATAATTTTTTTGAATTTTCTGAAGTGATCACGAATTAACCTTACTTTTGCTCTACGAGGCTTAGTTAAGGAGATATGGCCATTTTAACTTTTCCAAGGAAAAAATTAAGTTTTTGGCCGATTTTCATAAATTTTTTGAATTTTCTGAAGTGATCACGAATTAACCTTACTTTTGCTCTACGAGGTTTAGTTAAGGAGATATGGCCATTTTAAGTTTTCCTAGGAAAAAATTAAGCTTAGCATTTTTCGAATTTTCTAAAGTGATCACGAATTAACCTTACTATTGCTCTACGAGGCTTAGTCAAGGAGATATGGCCATTTTAAGTTTTCCTAGGAAAAAATTAAGTTTTTGGCCGATTTTATAAATTTTTTAAATTTTCTGAAATGATCACGAATTAACCTTACTTTTGCTCTACGAGGCTTAGTTAAGGAGATATGGCCATTTTAAGTTTTCCTAGCAAAAAATTAAGTTTTTGGCCGATTATCATAAATTTTTTGAATTTTCTGAAGTGATCACGAATTAACCTTACTTTTGCTCTACGAGGCTTAGTTAAGGAGATAGGCCATTTTAACTTTTTCAAGGAAAAAATTCATTTTTTGGCCGATTTTCATAAATTTTTTGAATTTTCTGAAGTGATCACGAATTAACCTTACTTTTGCTCTACGAGGCTTAGTTAAGGAGATATGGCCATTTAAAGTTTTCCTAGGAAAAAATTAAGTTTTTGGCCGATTTTCATAATTTTTTGAATTTTCTGAAGTGATCACGAATTAACCTTACTTTTGCTCTGCGAGGCTTAGTTAAGGAGATATGGCCATTTTGAGTTTTCTTAGGAAAAATTTAAGTTTTTGGCCGATTTTCATAATTTTTTGAATTTTCTGAAGTGATCACGAATTAACCTTACTTTTGCTCTACGAGGCTTAGTTAAGGAGATATGGCCATTTTAAGTTTTCCTAGGAAAAAATTAAGTTTTTGGCCGATTTTCATAAATTTTTTGAATTTTCTGAAGTGATCATGAATTAACCTTACTTTTGCTCTACGAGGCTTAGTTAAGGAGATATGGCCATTTTGAGTTTTCTTAGGAAAAATTTAAGTTTTTGGCCGATTTTCATAATTTTTTGAATTTTCTGAAGTGATCACGAATTAACCTTACTTTTGCTCTGCGAGGCTTAGTTAAGGAGATATGGCCATTTTAAGTTTTCCTAGGAAAAAATTAAGTTTTTGGCCGATTTTCATAAATTTTTTGAATTTTCTGAAGTGATCACGAATTAACCTTACTTTTGCTCTACAAGCAAATTTTCTGAATTGATCACGAATTAACCTTACTTTTGCTCTACGAGGCTAAGTTAAGGAGATATGGCCATTTTAAGTTTTCCTAGGAAAAAATTAAGTTTTTGGCCGATTATCATAATTTTTTTTAATTTTCTGAAGTGATCACGAATTAACCTTACTTTTGCTCTACGAGGCTTAGTTAAGGAGATATGGCCATTTTAAGTTTTCCTAAGAAAAAATTAAGTTTTTGGCCGATTTTATAAATTTTTTAAATTTTCTGAAATGATCACGAATTAACCTTACTTTTGCTCTACGAGGCTTAGTTAAGGAGATATGGCCATTTTAACTTTTCCTAGGAAAAAATTAAGTTTTTGGCCGATTTTCATAATTTTTTTGAATTTTCTGAAGTGATCACGAATTAACCTTACTTTTGCTCTACGAGGTTTAGTTAAGGAGATATGGCCATTTTAAGTTTTCCTAGGAAAAAATTAAGTTTTTGGCCGATTTTCATAATTTTTTTGAATTTTCTGAAGTGATCACGAATTAACCTTACTTTTGCTCTACGAGGCTTAGTTAAGGAGATATGGCCATTTTAACTTTTTCAAGGAAAAAATTCATTTTTTGGCCGATTTTCATAAATTTTTTGAATTTTCTGAAGTGATCACGAATTAACCTTACTTTTGCTCTACGAGGCTTAGTTAAGGAGATATGGCCATTTTAAGTTTTCCTAGGAAAAAATTAAGTTTTTGGCCGATTTTCATAAATTTTTTGAATTTTCTGAAGTGATCACGAATTAACCTTACTTTTGCTCTACGAGGCTTAGTTAAGGAGATATGGCCATTTTAAGTTTTCCTAGGAAAAAATTAAGTTTTTGGCCGATTTTCATAAATTTTTTGAATTTTCTGAAGTGATCACGAATTAACCTTACTTTTGCTCTACGAGGTTTAGTTAAGGAGATATGGCCATTTTAAGTTTTCCTAGGAAAAAATTAAGCTTAGCATTTTTCGAATTTTCTAAAGTGATCACGAATTAACCTTACTTTTGCTCTACGAGGCTTAGTTAAGGAGATATGGCCATTTTAAGTTTTCCTAGCAAAAAATTAAGTTTTTGGCCGATTTTCATAATTTTTTTGAATTTTCTGAAGTGATCACGAATTAACCTTACTTTTGCTCTACGAGGCTTAGTTAAGGAGATATGGCCATTTTAACTTTTCCAAGGAAAAAATTACGTTTTTGGCCGATTTTCATAAATTTTTTGAATTTTCTGAAGTGATCACGAATTAACCTTACTTTTGCTCTACGAGGCTTAGTTAAGGAGATATGGCCATTTTAAGTTTTCCTAGGAAAAAATTAAGTTTTTGGCCGATTTTCATAATTTTTTTGAATTTTCTGAAGTGATCACGAATTAACCTTACTTTTGCTCTGCAAGGCTTAGTTAAGGAGATATGGCCATTTTAAGTTTTCCTAGGAAAAAATTAAGTTTTTGGCCGATTTTCATAAATTTTTTGAATTTTCTGAAGTGATCACGAATTAACCTTACTTTTGCTCTACGAGGTTTAGTTAAGGAGATATGGCCATTTTAAGTTTTCCTAGGAAAAAATTAAGCTTAGCATTTTTCGAATTTTCTAAAGTGATCACGAATTAACCTTACTTTTGCTCTACGAGGCTTAGTTAAGGAGATATGGCCATTTTAAGTTTTCCTAGCAAAAAATTAAGTTTTTGGCCGATTTTCATAATTTTTTTGAATTTTCTGAAGTGATCACGAATTAACCTTACTTTTGCTCTACGAGGCTTAGTTAAGGAGATATGGCCATTTTAACTTTTTCAAGGAAAAAATTCATTTTTTGGCCGATTTTCGTTAATTTTTTGAATTTTCTGAAGTGATCACGAATTAACCTTACTTTTGCTCTACGAGGCTTAGTTAAGGAGATATGGCCATTTTAAGTTTTCGTAGGAATAAATTAGGTTTTTTGGCCGATTTTCTAACATTTTTCGAATTTTCTAAAGTGATCACGAATTAACCTTACTTTTGCTCTACGAGGCTTAGTTAAGGAGATATGGTTAAGTTTTCATAAGAAAAAATTAAGTTTTTGGCCGATTTTCATAATTTTTTTGAAATTTCTGAAGTGATCACGAATTAACCTTACTTTTGCTCTACGAGGTTTAGTTAAGGAGATATGGCCATTTTAAGTTTTCCTAGGAAAAAATTAAGTTTTTGGCCGATTTTCATAAATTTTTTGAATTTTCTGAAGTGATCACGAATTAACCTTACTTTTGCTCTACGAGGCTTAGTTAAGGAGATATGGCCATTTTAAGTTTTCCTAGGAAAAAATTAAGTTTTTGGCCGATTATCATAAATTTTTTGAATTTTCTGAAGTGATCACGAATTAACCTTACTTTTGCTCTACGAGGCTTAGTTAAGGAGATATGGCCAATTTTAGTTTTCCTAGGAAAAAATTCAGTTTTTGGCCGATTTTCATACATTTTTCGAATTTTCTGAAGTGATCACGAATTAACCTTACTTTTGCTCTGCGAGGTTTAGTTAAGGAGATATGGCCATTTTAAGTTTTCCTAGGAAAAAATTAAGCTTAGCATTTTTCGAATTTTCTAAAGTGATCACGAATTAACCTTACTTTTGCTCTACGAGGCTTAGTCAAGGAGATATGGCCATTTTAAGTTTTCCTAGGAAAAAATTAAGTTTTTGGCCGATTTTCATAATTTTTTTGAATTTTCTGAAGTGATCACGAATTCACCTTACTTTTGCTCTACGAGGCTTAGTTAAGGAGATATGGCCATTTTAACTTTTTCAAGGAAAAAATTCATTTTTTGGCCGATTTTCATAAATTTTTTGAATTTTCTGAAGTGATCACGAATTAACCTTACTTTTGCTCTACGAGGCTTAGTTAAGGAGATATGGCCATTTTAAGTTTTCGTAGGAATAAATTAGGTTTTTTGGCCGATTTTCTAACATTTTTCGAATTTTCTAAAGTGATCACGAATTAACCTTACTTTTGCTCTACGAGGCTTAGTTAAGGAGATATGGCCATTTTGAGTTTTCTTAGGAAAAATTTAAGTTTTTGGCCGATTTTCATAATTTTTTGAATTTTCTGAAGTGATCACGAATTAACCTTACTTTTGCTCTGCGAGGCTTAGTTAAGGAGATATGGCCATTTTAAGTTTTCCTAGGAAAAAATTAAGTTTTTGGCCGATTTTCATAAATTTTTTGAATTTTCTGAAGTGATCACGAATTAACCTTACTTTTGCTCTACAAGCAAATTTTCCGAATTGATCACAAATTAACCTTACTTTTGCTCTAAGAGGCTTAGTTAAGGAGATATGGCCATTTTAAGTTTTCTTACGAAAAAAATTCAGGTTTTGGCCGATTTTCATAATTTTTTTGAATTTTCTGAAGTGATCACGAATTAACCTTACTTTTGCTCTGCAAGGCTTAGTTAAGGAGATATGGCCATTTTAAGTTTTCCTAGGAAAAAATTAAGTTTTTGGCCGATTTTCATAAATTTTTTGAATTTTCTGAAGTGATCACGAATTAACCTTACTTTTGCTCTACGAGGTTTAGTTAAGGAGATATGGCCATTTTAAGTTTTCCTAGGAAAAAATTAAGCTTAGCATTTTTCGAATTTTCTAAAGTGATCACGAATTAACCTTACTTTTGCTCTACGAGGCTTAGTTAAGGAGATATGGCCATTTTAAGTTTTCCTAGCAAAAAATTAAGTTTTTGGCCGATTTTCATAATTTTTTTGAATTTTCTGAAGTGATCACGAATTAACCTTACTTTTGCTCTACGAGGCTTAGTTAAGGAGATATGGCCATTTTAACTTTTTCAAGGAAAAAATTCATTTTTTGGCCGATTTTCGTTAATTTTTTGAATTTTCTGAAGTGATCACGAATTAACCTTACTTTTGCTCTACGAGGCTT